>NC_071397.1:34576350-34895274 GCF_022682495.2 Desmodus rotundus | reverse complement strand
CCTCTGACTTGGGGGCAACAAGTTTCCTTGCTTCGTAATTCTTGGGCAATAACTGACATGTCACACAATTGTAAGCAGGGAATCCATGTTCTTCGCTTGGATTTGGTATTGCATTTTCTTTATCTATTTATTCACAGACAGACACTTAGGTTATTTACCTATTTTGGCTATTGTGAATAATGCTGTACTGAACATGAGAGTGAAAATATCTCTTTGAGATAGTGATTTTATTTCCTTTAGATATACACCCAGAAATAGGGTTGCTGCATCATATGGTATATCTATTTTTATTTTTTTGTGGAATCTCTATACTGTTTTCCATAATGGCTGTGCTAATTTACATTCCAACCAGTAGTGTACAAGGGTTCCATTTTTTCCACATCCTCTCCAACATTTATTTTTGTCTTTTTAATAATAGCCGTACTGACTGGTGTGAGGAAAAAGCTCACTGTGATTTTGATTTGTATTTCTCTGATTAGAGATGTTGAGCATATTTCACATACCTCTTAGCTATTTGATTCTTTTTTTGCGGACTGTCTATTTAGGTCCTTTGCTTATTTTTTAGTCATGTTTTTGTATTTTGGGTATGGAATTGTGTGAGTTCTTTATATTTTTTAAGATAATAACCCCTTATCAGATAAATGATTTGTACATATTTTCCCCCACTCCATAGGTTTCTTTTAACTTTGCTAATTGTTTCCTTTGTGTGAAGAGGTATGTTTTTTAGTTTGATGTAATCCACTTGTCTATTTTTGTTTTTGTTGCCTGTGCTTCTGGTGTCCTATCCAGAAAAAATATTTTCAAGACCAATGTCAAGAAGGTTTTTCCATTTCCTTCTAGGAATTTACAGGACTTACAATTAAGCCTTTAATACATTTAGAATTCATTTTTCTATATGGTGTGACATAGGGGCTTAATATCATTTGTTTACATGTGAGGTACAGTTTTTCTAAGATCATTTGCTGAAGAGACTGTCCTTTCCCCATTGTTTGTTCATGGCACATTGTTGAAGATCAGTTGACCATAAGTGCTTGGGTTTATTTCTGGGTTCTCTATTCTGTTTCATCGACTTATATATCTATTTTTATGTCAGTACCATACTGTTTTGATTATTATAGCTTTGTAATACAGGTTGAAATCATAAAGTATGAAGTCTCCAACTTTGTTTTTCTTGTTCCTGATTACCTTGGCTAATCAGGGTCTTTCATGGTTCCATATGAATTTGAAGACTTGTTTTCTATTTTTGTTAAAAAAAATATTGTTGGGATTTGATAAGGGTTGCAGTGACTTTATAGATTGCTTTGGGTAGTATAAATATCATAACAATATTAATTGTTCAAATTTATGAACATAGATGTTTTTCCATTTATTATGTCTTATTAAATTTCCTTTATTAACATTTTATAATTTCTAATATACAAGTTTTTTTCACCTCTTTGGTTAAGTTAATTCCTAAGTATTTTATTTATTTTTGTTGCTAAAGTAAATGGGATTTTTAAGTTGTACCTTTCAAATTATTTGTTGTTAGTGGTGTCAGTAACACCACTGATTTTTATGTGTTGATTTTGTTTCCTGTGACCTTGCTGAACTCATTTATTAGTTGTAACAGGTTTTTTTATTTGTGTGTTTGTATGTGTGTAGTCTTTTAGTTTTTTACATATCTAATCATGCCATATGCAAACAGAGATAATTTTATGTTTTCTTTTCAGTTTAAGAGGCCTTTTACTTCATTTTCTTGCCTAATTTCCCTCTATGAATTCCAGGGTTATGTTGAATAGCAGGGGTGAGAGCGCACATCTTTGCATTATTCTGGATCTTAGAGGCAAAGCTTTCAGGTTTTCCCCATTCATTATGACATTATTTGTGGGTTATTCACATGTGGCCTTTATTGTGTTGAGGTATGTTCCTAATGTATCTGTTTTGTTGAGAGTTTTTATTATGATACAGTGCTGCATGTTGTCAAATGCTTTTTAAGCATATATGCAGATGATCATGTGGATTTTGTCTTGCAGTCTGTTACTGTGGTATATTGCATATGTTGAAATATTCTTGTATCCAGGGATAAACCCCACTTGATCATGGTATATAATCATTTTAATGTCCTGTGTATTCAATATGCTAGTATTTTATTGAGGATTTTTGAATCAGTGTTTATCAGCAATATTGGCATGTAGGTTTTTTTAAGCTTTACACATTTAAAAAAATTGTTTTAATTTACTAACACAGAGAGGTGAATGGAGGGAGAAAGAGATGGAGAGAAACATAGATTGGATGCCTCTAGTGTGAGCCCTGACTGAGCACTGAACCTGCAACCTAGGTACACACCCTGACTAGGAATCTAACCAGTGACCTTTTGCTTTGCTGAGCTGCACTGGTCAGGGTTGACTTGTAGTTATTTTTATGTTATTTTTATGTGGCTTTGGAATCAGGGTGGTCTTAGGAGATGAGTTTGGGAATGGGAAAAAGTATTTCATGTATTTGGTAACTAAAAGAGAGCAGGTGGCTATACTTACATCAGACAAAATAGACTTTAAGTCAAAACTACCACTAGAGACAATGAAGATTACCATACAATGATAAAGAGGGTCAATTTAGCAAGAAGACATAACAATTATACATTTATATATACCCAACATCAGAGATCCTAAATATATAAACAAATGTGACAGATCTGAAGGGGGAAATTGATAGAAATATAACAATCATAGGAGACTTTAGTACCCCCTTACAATACTGGATATAATATTTAGAGAGGAAGTCAATAAGGAGATGGCTAATATGAACAACAGCATAATTCAAGTGGACATAACAGACATATACAGAACTTTTTGGCAGCAGAATACACATTCTTTTCCAACATATAGACAACATTCTCCAGGATAGATTGCATGTTAGTCACAAAGCAAATCTTAGCAAATTTAAGAAATTTGAAATATACCAAGTATCTTCTGAAAGGATAGTGAAACAGAAAGAAAACAGGAAAATTCACAAACACATGTACTTTTAAAAAATACCTGGAGACAAATAAAAATTAAAAATCAACTTTTTAAAGCCTGCAGGATGCAGCAAAAGCAGAACTAAGAGGGAAGTTTATAGAATAAATTTTTATGTAAGAAAAGAAAGATCTCAAATAAACAATATTGCTTTATACCTCAAAAACTAGGAAAAAAGACAAAGTAAGTTCAAATTTAGCAAAAGGAAGGAAGTAATAAAAATTAGAGGAGAAATAAATTAAATAGAGAACTGGACAACAATAACCAAAATCAACAAAACTAAGAGTTACTTTCTTCAAAAGATAAAATTGTTAAGCCCTGAGCCAGGCTAACTCAGGGGGGGGGGGGGGGGAAAGAGAGAGAAGATGCAACTAAAATCAGAAATAAAAGAGGATCAATAGTATTCTTTATTGGCTGATAAATGTATATGGTTATCTATTTGAAAATTGGTTGTCTCCCTAAATTATAATTAAAGCAGAATTTTATCTCTTGTGTTCACTGTGGCACCCTTACTCTCACTTAGTACACACTTTACAGTTTCTGTTTAATCCTGTATGCAAGGTGATACACTTATGTATTTCAGCTATGCTCAGAAGCAATGAAAATTTTGTTTTCAATAATAAAATTTTATATGCCATTGCATCTTAAAAAACACATGATTTTGCTACAACAATATCATAAAATTGTAGAGCCAAAGACCTAATTGGAAGCTAGGCAAACTTCTTCAATAAGGATCTCCAAATGGTCTTACAACTCTCAAGTCAAAGCCACATGCAATTTTAATGGATGGACAGTTTCTTTGTTGATTCTCATTCAGTAGTCCATTTGCTTTATTTATAGAAAAATGCAGGTGAATTTCTTGAGTAAAATAATGTAGAGAATGTGTAAATGGTGGAGATATATCCTAATTGCTTCTATGCTAAACATAGCACACAAAATAAGGATTTTCTTGAAAAATCAAGGTCAGAGTTACGTGTAAGCAGTTATACGATACACATTTATCTGAAGATGGAGATGAAGATGATGATGGGCTTTGGAATACATGCTTATTGTTCCAGCGGTGACCTGGACCTTGACCTTTTCTGAAAAGTCCTCTATGAAAGCTTGTTCTTTTCTTATTTCTATTGCATATGAAGATGCAGCTAATCCTAACTTCCTAAAAATTATAAAGGTGACACATTTCTGAAAATGAAATAATAAATTGAAGATTAGAGTATTATTTCTTTCTCTTATGGCCTTAAAAATATCTTATTTTTTGTTTTCAGTACCTTGTGAATTTACTCTCCCCTCCATTTAGCTGTCATGAGAAGATAATTACTGAATCCAGGCTCTGTGACAATTTTTGAGGATGCTGTAATAAACTGGTTTTATCATATTGTAAAATTATCACTACTATATATTTTTCAGAAGTAGGTTATATGAATTTTTAAAAATTTCATTTCTCAGGTCTGATGACTGGAAAAAACATTTAGTGACATGTTTCTGGTGAACAGAAACTTATAGGAGATATGAAGTGTGATGATTTATTGGGATTGAGAAAATAAGGATATATTTGTGGATTTAAGGAAAAATAAATGTTATAAGAAATACAGTGGAGAATGTGATGAAGAGATAAGCAGATGATGAGTATGTCAGGGGAAGGTTAAAGAAAAAGTGGGTAATATTAGTGGTGCTCTGTGACTTTCTCCAGCATTTGCAATTAGACAGATTTCTAATCTCGATGATTTATTGGGGCAAGAAATTCTGCTCTCCTTACCTCTTAGAGCATTAGAGCCAGTAGAAAAACTTGAGACTCACTTGAGTAAGGAGAAGAGATGGGATTGGAATATGGTGATTTCTAGAAAGTGATAGACTTCTATTAAGGTCAAGAATATGGTAGAAAATATTGAGGAAAATTTAGGGCAGGTGGAAATATGTCTTAGAACTTGCATTTCATAATGTAGGGTCTTGTAGAACAAATTGTAGAGGGACATTAACATAAAAATGATGGGGATAGTTGGAGTAAAATGAGAATTCTAGAAATGATAATATCCTGAACTCATTGATGCAACTAATGCTGGGGAGGGAGAATGGAAATACCATATCTGATATCGGCAGGGAGAGAATAAGCACAATTTTGGGCATGGTGAAAAATTTGGCAGAGGGATGAGCTTGAATATACATCTTCAAGAAGGCAATCCTTCATCGCTGATGTCAAGAGCACATACTGATGAGACCTGTTTTTTCTTGGTCATCAGGAAATATATCTTTAAAAAAAAAAAAACGCTCCTGACTTTTAGTATCTGTTATAACTAGTCCAGGAGTCTCCTGTCATTCAAGGTCAGGATCATTGCAAATAATCTCAAGGGACTAATGCAATTTGACTGATCTCTATACTGCACCACAGGCCAGAGAATGGTCTATATTCCCAGCATGAGCTGCCTGTGACTGCTAGATGATTGCTAAGGCACTAAGTATCTCTTAATATTTAACTTCCTCCCTCCACTCCATAATACATAGGTTGTTATTTTCTTTTCAACCCCAAGCACTTGTCATTTATCAAGATCAGTTAACAAATGTATACATAGTAGACAGGAATTATATGTGTCAGATAATAACAATGCCCAGACTAGAAACCTTCAAAGCTCCTCCTATTCTCTTTCTTCTAATAGGCATTTTGACCCCAGGGACATTTGGCAATTATAATGATATTTTTGATTGTCACAAAAATGGGGGAATCAAAAAGTAGTATGCCACTGGGGGAAAAGTGGCATACTACTAGCATCTTGTAGGTAGAGGCCAGGTATGCTGCTACACCTCCTACCATGCTCAGAACAGACCCCTCACAACAAAGAATTATGTGGACCAAAAAATGTAAATAGTACTGGAGTAGGATTGTTTTTAAGGTTACTATAAAAGGGACTGAGTTAATGAAAACAACCTTAAACATAAAACAGGTAGGTTTTCAATCCCATAATAATTTTTGCTCTGCAAATTGATGTATGTGCATGCATTAAACCTTTATGCATGTGCTATTTTTTGTTTATTTCAGTTGGTTGATTGAGATTCATTATATCCCATGTAATGGTACATTCTAATTATACAAAAAAGTAAACATTTTTCCAGCATCAAGTTTGTAAATTATGACAGAACTGGAATTGAAAGCCCAGTTTGATATCATCACCCATTACCTTGGAAAATGATGTGGTTTTTCTCTCATTCCCAGCTACTGCTGCCCTACCTCAACCTGTCACTCCAGCTCTCACTCCTTTCAGATGGTCTGGTTTCTTTGTTGCTCTATGATATCCTAGGAAGAGAAAAATATAATCATTTATTTGGTGAACCAATGATCAATCTGAGAGCATGTTTTGGATAAAATGATGAAGTGAAAAAAGTTCTTCCATTGTCCATTAATACAATAAGATAACACAACAATCCAACTAAGCCTTGGGTAATACCAGCTACTTGGTTAGATAAATGTGTGGAAGTGTATATTTGACTGAATTAACGGGATATTTGGCATCATGAAGAAACAGTGATGAGATAGTAATAAAATATAGTTGTTTAACTTAAAAATTTTCCTACTCTGTTTTTATTAATATGTGCTTAAATGTTTCTGATTATTTTAGAAAGAGTATATAAAGCTCAGAACAGTATATAATGCACATGGATGGCACACTGTACTTATAAAAGTAGGAAACCACTGCAAAAGATTAAATAATTGCAAGGTTTTTCTTATGAGAAGATTGATAGATAGAAAGAATATTTCTGTGTGATCAAGTCAACATGTTTCACCAATAGATCGCACAAGCAATTTTCACCTTTTTCGATATACCATGTACCCCAACTTTCAGGAGAGGGGGAAGAAAGGGAAAAGGAGAAAGAGAGAAAAGAGACCTTGTCTTTTGGAGCTTAAAAATAATGGACATGAGGAAAAGTTCTGGTTTCTTTTTACCTTTTTAACAGTTAGGGTTAATAAACATTATCTAAAAGTAAAACAGTTTTCTGTTAATATAGGCGTCCTATAACTTGTAATTCGGCCACATGTACATTTGGAGAAGTTCTAAGCCATGGGGCTAGGTTAAGTTTTGTGTCTTTTAAAGACATGACATTGAAACTATGTGTTGATATTAATAGTCTCTGATGTGCCATCTCTAAAAAAAACCCCAAAAATCTAATAGCATCTGGATCATTCTATGGCTCTACTTACTACATTATCATAGAAGCTGTCTCAAAGAAAAGGTGTTCAAAAGAGGCTTGTGACCTCTGGAGAGATTCACGCCTGTGTATCAGAATCCCAGTGGGGAATCTGCAGTACCCTGGTGTTTGGAGATAGCTAAGATTTTTCTGGGACTACCTGCAATCTTATCACTGTACATTTCATTATCTTTATAGAGATAAATTTTCAATGGGCCAAGAAATTTAATATATATTTTAACATGCTCTGTGCCTTTATCATATCTATATATTTAGTTAAACAACTTATTGGATTCCAGAAACTATCTCTCAAAAAGAGAGCAAAGATATTTCCCAGGGAGAAAATAAAATTTGAACATTGAAAAACAAGAAAAAATATATTAAACATAGAAGGTTAGTTACTTGTTTTACTGAAAAATAAGTTCCTAGGTCATAAAAATGCCCTGTGGGCTCTCATGATGTTTGACATGGAATCGAATAAACCCACAGATGGTATTACTGTCAGAAGATTGGCAAGCTGAGGGAAAAATCCATATGAAGTGTCTATTCCAGTGAGAACAAATTGCTACCACATTCATGAAAAAAGAAAAGTATTTAGTATGTAATTAATCTTCCTCTAGCTGTCTGACTGATCTCCCTAGGGTTTGTTACTTATCAGAGGATCAGGGTCAGACACAGCCACTGGCAAATTGAATATCCAACCCTACCAGTGGCCAGGTGAGTCTTGGAGAGAGAAAATCCATGTCACTGAGCTTATGCATAACATCTGTTCCTACCAACAGGCAATCCTTACTAATAAGCTTAATGAACAATCACTGAGTTGGCTGCACAATGAAGCAGATTAACATTTACCGGGCAGATCACCATATCCACTTGATTATGAGAGCTTCATTTGCAGTGGAGACATTTTTAGCAAACACATCAGATAAGAATATTCTTACAGTTAGACACATGCTACCTACATCAACTGCCCTCAGACATCATTGTCTCCCATCCTCTAATCTTGTTCATTCTACTAAACTAGTCACCATTACCCAGGGACCAATTAAGCACAGAAGAACTTGGGATTTCTGCTTACTGTGAATATTACTTATCTCCAATACCCTTCAAGGTCAAATGAGTGGAGCTGCTTCTGTGCATAAATCTACTGCCATCAGCTGTCAGCCTGTAGTGCTGAGCAATCTGTAAAACAGGTTTAAATGTTTTCTTCTGAATCATCTGGCCATAGGCAACCCCATGAGACTGAGCTGAGGGCGGAGGTCGGCATGGCAGTGGAAGTGTAGGCACGGGATTCACAGGAGAAGCATACTTGGGGAACTCACATGTGCACCTACCTACATTCAGTCTCATATATGTGAAATCCACTTGGTATGCTGCTGTTGACACACATTTGGTGGTTGTTCAGATAATGCCCAGTTCATGAAAAGCAGCTCAGGCTCTTGGTTACCTTTACTCCTAGAATGAGGCACTCAGCTTTTATTTGAGCTCAGAAGTGAGGCAAAAGCTGCCCCTCAAGAGGAAACTATTTTCAAACTTGAGAGACATCTGCTATAAATTTCTAACTGAGGTTTGTTAGAGTCATTATTCAGCACCACAATCTGCCATACATATTTCACGAACACTGCATCTGTAGTCTAGCCATACCAGTCACACCAGAGAGCCTTCTTTTATTTGGGACCCCATCAAACTGACAGCCTTTGGGTCATTCAGTACATGGGTTGCAATAGCACATCCAAATGCATTTTTTGTTGCCTTGAAAATCCAAAGAGTTTCACAAAATATTACATCTCCTACTTTGAGTTAGAGTGTACAAGACAAATGCTTTCGAAGGGTTTATTTAAAACTTTCATTAAACGACCTCACATTCTCTCAGCCCACGTTTTGCTTCTGATACTGGCTGCAGCAAACATTCTCACCTTCAATGCATTGCACAGACCTCACTCCTTGACCTTGGGCTCTTCTGATGCATTGGCATGTGAATCCTGCAGAAAGGCACTTGACACTTATGCACGTGCAATCCGGAAGTGTGGGCAGCCTCTAACTAGTTAGTGCTAGGTGATGCTAGATATGCCCTCAAGCAGAAATTTTCGAGGCATATTTTACAGCTCCACAGAAAGTCCAACTGTGCTATATATTTTTACTTCCTCCCCATGGGTTACTCTGATAACATGGCATGAGACCCTTTGGAAACCCATTCAGGATTCATACATTCACAATTTAGAATTACATATTTGATCAATGGAAGATGGCACCGATGAATAAATCATTCCCTTCCCTTCCCTTAGGTGGCCAGTTCTGAGGCATTTTCTGTAATACCACTCAGAAGGTACAGGTGAGATTGACAGATTTTGTAAGTTGACTCTCTCTCTTTTCCTGTTTTACTCTCCTGGTTCCTCACTTAGATTTCCTGCGATATTTCCAAATAACCCACTTGCATATGTTAGGCTCTGCTTTTTGAAGACTGCAGGCTAAGGCAGAGTGGATCTCAGCTCTCAGGTCTCCCACTATTCCTGCTTTCTGTCATATGTCTTACAAAGGCATCTGAAGTTCCATTTTCCAGTTCATCACGTTATCTGATCATAATGTTATTACCTAAGTAGATTCAGGATGATGCCTTGAAGATGGTGAGATAATAAAGTTCCTGCAGACTACATTGTGGCTCACTTATGAGGAGCTGGCAGAGCCCTGCTGTAGGATGCTAGAAGTGTGTGGCTGTCTGTGTGAACGCAAATAATTTCTGTAGTTTTCTGATAATTGAGATAGTGAAACAAGAAAAAATCCAAATCATTACATTCCAGATATTTGGAACTGTGGTGATTTGCTCCAGGAAATAGTCCCCATCTGGAATAGCAGCTGCAATCAGATTCAGTTTATGCTAATCACCTGATTAAGCTTATGCTAATTAAATGATATTTCCAAGTCTTCTGTCTTCACAGGCCAGTCAAGTTAAATGGTGATGTTAGGAATCATTGCTCCTGGTTGTTTCAGTCTTTGGTGGTGATTTCCCAAGAGTTACTGCTTTTGATTTATTATTTTGATAAGGAGTGGGAGCTCAAGAGGCTTTTCTTAGCTAGCTCAAAAATAATAGCCTTTGTCCCATTGGCAAATGCTAGTTCCTGAGTTTATCTGTTTATACAATATTTTTAGAAACTAGGGTTATAACACAAGATGGGCCTGGGTTCCCATTCAGCCCTGAATGAAATGGAATATGATCAATCTCCGTTTTCCACCTGAGACAGGAAGGTTCGCTCCCTGAATACCCATTCAAACCTGCAGCAGCCATGCTGTTTTCTGCTGTAGTTTGTGCATACGGTGAGAAAATTCCTAGCCTCTCTGCAACTATGTGATACAGTTCTGGCTAATGATAATCAGGACTATCTGGAGAGGACTTTACTTCCTGAGTAAACTTGGCAAAGCCCTGTGAAGAAAATATTTGACTTTTTCTTTTGCTCTCCCTCTTGACGAAATGTAGATTCCTGCCCATTACAGCACTCTTACCTGACACCTTCTAAACTTCTAATTATGTAAATACACATGAGAAAAAGCCTTTCACATGCCATTTCACCAGCTTCATAAGTTTTCCTCATACTCATGATTCACATAACTGGACATATAGACCACACAACTCATATCAGTCCCTATGCTGAGCAGTAACCATAGAGTCCTAGCATCTTGGAATAATAAGTATTTCCTTTCCCCATTTCATAGTATTTCTGAAGCATTCCAGTGAAATTAGAAAAAGTTGCATTAAAAAGGGTAGGAGAAAAATTTACTCTATAGACTATGATATTATTGCCAGTCTTCTCTCCCTTACTCTATTCAAAGGACTCTCAGTCTCCAACTGACCCTGAACTGAGATTAGACAAGGGGCTATGACTCTATTGTTATGGTATTAATGTTACCTTTCTATCATTAGACTTAGAATGTATTTTCTTATGCAAAGCACATAGACCTTAATTGGCTTTGCATCTATGTAAACCCATATGTATTTCATGCTCAGTAATGACTTCAATAATCTCTAGATGAAACCATACCAATTCCTACTCTATCCCTGCTCATGTATTACAGTAAGCATGACCACTTCTGTCTGTTGGTTAAATAGAATGCTTTGGCACAACAACTACTTTGGACTACTTTTAAGGGAGAGGGAAAACAACTCTATTTTGTTTTAAAGCACTGTTAATATTTTTCCTGTTAATGCAGCTAGACTTAGCCCTGTTTTACTTCTCAAGGTAAATGTTCTGATAGGGTTGTTAAAAGGTCTTCAAGCAAGACTAGAATGACCACATCTACCAGGCAGCCAGGAGATGGTTCTGCTGACAAAGTCCGCACACTGGAGGGTGCTTATTACTCAAAGGTGAGACAATTCTTCTTTGTGCAGGATTTTTCCACTTTTTTAGGGCATTTAAAATCACTCATATGCAAGTGATAAATGCCAATAATATCCCCAAGTAATAGTACCTCCATGTATCTATGGAAGCCCTCTGGGCTGCTAGCATCTCCGG
The DNA here is from genome assembly GCF_022682495.2 of Desmodus rotundus. Taxonomy (NCBI): domain Eukaryota; kingdom Metazoa; phylum Chordata; class Mammalia; order Chiroptera; family Phyllostomidae; genus Desmodus; species Desmodus rotundus. The sequence goes on along the minus strand of NC_071397.1, from coordinate 34,883,600 downwards.
TTGAAAAATCACTGCTTTAAACCATGCACATCTTTCTTTCCATGAGTCCTGATTTTAATTCTTGGTGCCCTATTTATTTTTAACATTTACATAAGAGATCTGGCAAAGTTGTAATTCAACTGATGTTGTAAATAGTCAAGCCATAGAATTGTATGTTAACATTTATTTTTTGTACTTTCAGCCCTTTGGCTGCATGTGATAAGAAATTAGTTTAATACAGTCACAGAAAACCCTTGATTTTCTGACTCTTCCCTGAATAAGAAATTTAGAACTTTGAATTTGTTGTTTTATTTCTGTAGCATTCCAGTGCGATTAGAAACCATTGGTCCATCTCATGGTCCTCATACTCATCATGTTGTTTTATAACAATGAACATTGGATTCTTCAAAGTCTTGCCATCAGTGGGTGCTTAATGCCAGGTAGGCACAGGTGATAATAAATGAGTTATCTATTGGGCCAGAACATGTTATCAACTTATAGTGTAAGTTATAATCTTACTACTTCAGAACAAACTAAAAAATAAAAATAATTCCAGATTTATTCCTTTGAGTATCTGTTGTCTGCAACTAAAACTAGTACCAGCTAATGAATCCATCAATATTCTTAGTTGCAACAAACAGAATTCACTTAAGATCATTTCTAGTAAAAAATAATGACTAAGAATCATGCTCAGAGAATATAAAGAGAGGGGCAATTCCCCAACTATATACCCCAGGGGCTGCTTCTGTGACCAGTCAGCTCAGCTCCGCACAGGTCCATCAGCAGGCACATGATGTGGGGGACAGGACACCAAGGCTCCACCATCACCATTCCTGAAAACAGGCAACACTGAGTAACCACTTGCCATTGACTCTTTCTGAGCTGAGAGCTCACATGAGTGTGTCTGATAGAATAATTTTTACATTATCACCACATTTTTTCAAACTGGTCTTTCCTTCTTTCAAGCTTGCGTTGCTGTGGTTATGGCAGGCACTTTACCATCATGGATTACTACCACTCATTATCTTTATAATCTCTTCCAGCTACATAGTGATAGTGTTCACTGCAGGCTTTAGCAGTTTTATTATATTTTTTTTAAAATGCAATACTTTGATTACTATGTAAGTTGAGACATTTTCATACATCAATATCTCATTTGTATTTTTTCTATGTGAATTTTTATGCTTTTTCTCCACCAAATTTTCAATTATAGTGTTGCCTTAATTCTTTATTTATGAAATATCTATATATTTATTGAAACCATAACTATTCCTAAATTTTATATAAATATATTTCCAAATCTTTATAGTTATCTAATTTATTTTCTATTTTATGTAGTTAACTATATTCTTTTCCTTTATGATATCTGCCATTGTTTTATCCTAAGCAAGTCCTAATTCCAAAGTAAATATAGATTTACTTCTATTTTATTTTATTTATAATAGTTTTTGTTTCTTTCAATTAAAAATTAATGTGAATTTATTATTACAATAAATAGTACAAAGTGAAGCTATGGTATACTTGTTCCCCCAAATATCCTAATTTTCTAATAACTTGGTAAATATTAATTTTACAGTTGGTCTGGGATTTTTAAAAGGTATAAATAAAGTGATAATTACTAGGGTCTGCCACTTCCATAGTACTTTATTGTTCTGAGTGTTCAGTTTTGCATAATATTGCACTATTTTATATATTATAATTCTATTATATTTCAGATTTTTACAAAGTAATTATCAACATATATTTTTAAAACTTTTATTGTCATTTTAGTTTGTACTTTGTCTTAGAATGCTATAGATTTATTTAACTTGCTACATCTGCTCTCACCATAATTTGATTGAAATTGTAATTATCTGGGGAATAATTTATAAACTAATATGAATTGATATCTTTTCAATATTTGGGAATAATAAATGTCTGTTTAAATTACAATTTGCTATAATTGATAGGATGTTATACCTACAAAATGGTCACATATATATTTCTTAAATATATTTCTATTGTAGTGTCTTTTAAGGTTTCTTTTTGTTACTGTAAATGGATTCTGTATTCCATAGCAAATAACTGATTATGACTAGCATATGGGAAAGTTTGACATTTCTGTATTTATTACACACTCAGAAATTTTTGCTCAATTCACTTATTAATTCCAGAACTTTATCAGATTCCTTTGAGTGTTTACAATATGCCAATACTTTAAGATAATTTCTTCACCTTTTGTTCAGTGACTATGCTCCATGCTCCTATTTTGTTTTTATCTGGATCTCTCAGAAAAATTATGTCAAAATAATGATAAAGGGAGGATTCTTAGGTGGATAATTGGAATTTAGTTAGTGTTCCATCTTTACCTGTTACTTTAAAAGGAATCATCCTTAAATAATATAGTTCTTGTTTTATCAAAGTTTTTTAAAGCCAAGAATCAATGGTGATTCATTATTGCCCTTCTATAGGCATTGTTAGTAATTGTTAGTAATCTTTGAATATTCTTAACAGGTTCATGTAAAAATTAAAATAATATTTTTATTCTATTAAATGATTATTTCTGTTTTTAGGTTATTTTATATCCACTAATGTGCTCTTGAATTTTGTTTCTTAATAACTTAGAATTGTTGTGTTACAGTCTAAAATGAACTTGTTCCCAGGGGTCATTTGGCATTTTGTTTTTACTCTGCTTTTATCAAGGACCTGCTTCTTTTTAGCTTAACTTGGGTGACTTCCACCTTCTTTTTAATACTCTGGAGCATTTACTTATTTATTAAACAGTTTATATCACATTCTAAGAGCATGTGGTTCCAGTATCCTTTGTGAAAGTAAATTTTTACATGTCAACTTTTTAACCATTATTACTGAGTTAATTTTGGTAGTGTAATTTATATTAGATAACTAAACAAATAAAAATTTAATTATTTATTAGTATAGAGTAGCAATTCTCAAACTTTACTGTGAATGAGTAACCTAATAAAATTGCAGATTTCTGGTTTATTCTTCAAACATTCTGTTCCAATAACTCTGATAGACCTGAACATCTGTATCTTTAACCAATAGTGCAATTAAGAGTTAAATAGAAGAGTTGAGAACTATGCCTTGAAAAATAATGGCCTAAATTTCATATCACATTCTCTTATAAATGCTATCTCTTTATATTGCTTACTGTAGTCTTTGTCTCAATTTTAATTTTTTCTTGCATTTCTCTTTTCTCTTATTTGGAATTACTAGGGGGTCATTCTGACCTATACTTTTAATTTAGTATCACTTTATTAAAAATATTTATTGAGATAAATTAGTTTATAACAGTATATAAGTTTCAGGTGTGCGACACTATAATTTGACATCTGTATGTACCATAGAGTGCTCAACCTCCAAAAGTCTAGTTTCCAACTATCGTCATACAATTTACCCTACTCTGCCCACCTAGCCCTCCCTTCAACCCCCTTCCCTCTGGCAATCATCTGTTGTCTGCCTGTGCGAGTTTGTTTTGTATTTTGTTTACTGGTTTTGTTTTTGTTTTAGAAGTATAAATCTTGTTATTTTTTTGTTTGAACTCTGTTACTATTTTATAATTTACTGATTTCCTCTGTGATTTTTATTTCCTCCTTTATTTAAATTTGTCTCATTTTTCTCATTTGTTGATTTGAATATCTAGTATATATATTTTATTCCTTTTTAAAAATAAAAATATTAAAGGCCATATTTTTGAGTATGCTGATTTATCTCTCATGAGATCTAATATAGTATCTTAGGTTATTTTATAAAAGTCTAAAATAATAATTTTGAGTTTTATTAATGTAGCATTTAATATATTTTGTTTCTAAGCTTTAATTGCTTATGATTTCTTTTTAACCCTTTTTTTTTAGTTTCCAGTTTATTATATTGTGAGAAAATAATATAGTTCATATGATTTTTTAAAAGAAATTACTGATGTTGTCCCAGTGGCCTAATATATCATTCTTTTTAGACTGTGGCTACTTGAAAAGTTTTAGTTTTATAAGAGACAAATTCCAAGTTCACCATATTATATACATTCTTTTGTTTTAAAATTTCATTTATTTATTTTTTAGGGAGAGGGGAATGGAGGGAAAAAGTCAGGGAAAGAAGCATCAATGTGAGAAACAATGATTGATTGCTTCTTGCACACTCCCCAATGGGGAATGAACCTGCAACTTGGGCATGTGCCCTGACTGGGAATTGAACTCATGAGCTTTTGCTTTGCAGAATGATGCCCAACCAACTGAGCCACACTGGTCATGCTATATTATGTACATTCTTTACATCTTTATTTATTGTGTGCATGCTATGACAAAGGTTGTTTGAAGTATAGTTAATTCTCTCACAAAACTGTTTTTAATACTTTATATGTCTTCTTATCTTTTAAAATTACTTTTTTTGTTATTGAATTTATTGAGGAGATAGTAGTTAACAAAATTATACAAGTTTTAGGTGCATAATTTTACAACACATCATCTGTATACTGTACTGTGTGTTCACGACCCCAAGTCAAGTCTCCTTCCATCACCATTTATCTCCTCCAACTTCCCCCACCCACCTTCCTTTCAGGCAGTCACCACACTGTTGTCCATGTCTGTAAGTTTTTTCTCTTGTTTTTCTTTTTTGTTCAATCTCTCCATCACCCACCCAGCCCCAAACCCTCCCCACCAACAGCTATCAGCCTACTCTCTATCTGTGAGTCTGTCTCTACTTTGCTTTTTCATTCATTTTGTTTGTTAAATATCCTAATAACTTATTTGATTTCTAAGAATTTTAATGTACATAATATGAAGCATTTTTCTTTGATATGCAAAGTTCCTTAAATATTATATGATAAAGTCTACTTTTTATGGTATACAATCACTCTTAAAATACATTCAACTATTGAAACTATTTTCTATTTAATTCTATTATGTCCAAAACAGTTTTCCTACTTCTGGTTTTTTTACATTGATATGCGTTTGATAAGTCTTTGTCCATCATATTGTTTTTAACATTCATTTGTCATTTTACTGTAGTTGTATCTCTTATAACAAAAAAGATTAGAAATAGAACTTAATTACAACTATCTGTTACCTTAGTTTTCTATTTTTTAAAAAAAGTCTTACCTACATTACTTTGGTAATTAGATTTTTTTTACTGCTCACTTCATTATGTAGAACAAGAAATTGGACTTGCTTGTTTCTACTTCCCTGTCTCAGTTTTTCATAACATATAATACAGTCTTCTTTTCAAAAAATTTCAAATTGCCGCTATTAAGTCATTGGTTTTATGTTGTTTATCTTACAGTGGCCAAGTATTATTTATTTCTTTATAAAAACTACTCAATTATTAAAGAGCAGCTTCTTGGCTCTGGCAATTGCTTCTTCATACAGTCTAGCCAAGTCTTCCAAGAAAGATGCCTTGTGTAGAATTTTGCCTAGATGGCTATAGTTGGTTGGCCCAACAGTTGGCTTCTGACCAAAGCTAGGCTAACCTGAGTCCTTCCTCAGAAATTTTTAGACTAGAACTGTGTCAAAATATAATGTTAAATTATCTTATATGAGGAATATTTTATGTATCAAATATATTCTGGTGGCAACAATGTGAAATATGAACTAAAGGAAGTACAAAGACCTTGTTTCCAGATCTCTGGGAAGGTGACTGTTGAGGGAAGAGACATGATAACAAGGAGAAGCAGACAGAAATGAAAATGTTTTCTTGGTGTTTAAACTCCTCCTAACATCTACCTCTGAGTTCCAGTTGTTTCTCTGACCTTCCTGTGACCACAGGTGTTGGCCATCCAGTTAATTGCCTAGACTGAATTGGAAAAGATGGTTTCTGATCAAAGCCAGCAGAGGTTGAATAGCCCTCTAAATTCTTTTTAAAAAAACTTCAAGGCCTCCTGTTGGCTAAAACCTTATATAGCAAAACCACCTACGAGGAGACAAAGAAAAAAGACATAGTCTACTGTTTGTTAAATGGGCACACTTTTCTGACAATATAAGGTACTTTGGCCAGAAATGGGCTTTTCAATCTATTTCATTGGCTTCATGGAAGAAATTTTTTCTAGGTTCTTAAGAAATACTGATCACTAGTCAAGGTATTATTGTTGCTGCTTTTCCTTTGGTTTTTACATTTTCTACATATGTAGCAAATATTAAAGCTAATTTGAGAGAGGACATTTTAAACCAGATATTATCACCTGCATTCTTTACATCTAGGAAACATTTGATTATTTATGTATTTGTTTTAGCTCACAATCACCTTCTGACCTTCTCCATGTATATTTAGGCAAAGGATTTACAGTTTACTTGCTTCTTCATTTGTTGCATTGTATAGGGAATCATTCAAGTAAATTTTGTCATTTTTTTAAGAAGCCGGTGTGTTGAAGACATTTAGTTCGGATTGATTTGAAAATACACTAAGCAAATTGTTAAGTGAAATTTGTTAAAGCAAATTGTTAACTGAAAAAAATTGTGTATCCCTTAATTGTATTGAAAATATTTCTGAAAATAAGTAAGGGCAGTGATGACCACAAAGAAATTCTACTACAAGTGAGTGCCAGGGCTCTTTTATTTGCAGTGTGACCATTCCAAAACCAATCCTTTGTAATTCATCACCTTTTCATTTAAATAACGCAGTTTCACTAATTAGTGCAAAGTTTAATATGTATCATTTAAATTCAGAAAATATGTCATATTTTCAAAGACTTAATAAAGTGCTAATTGACATAGATCTTAATTCTTTTATTTACTTCTTGTATTATAGCTGTAGCTCATTACAGAAAAGGAATAATAAAGAAAAGCAGTATCCACTTCATTGCGTTGTAGTAAATGAGGAATACTATCTCTGAGAAGAGTTGACAATTTAGTTATTTGGGCAAATTTGATAATTTCCAGAATCATGTAACTCTTGAACATGGCTGTAAAGTCCAATATCTTAGTAAAATATTATGGAAAATTAATGTATGCATAATCTTTTGCTTATTTTTCTGCCTATGATTCTGAAACAAGTTGTAGAAAGGCTCATTTATATGGCCACTATAATTGTTAGGACCTCGTTGGGAAAGTAGTTTCTTTTACTCCTTTGGCTTTTTTCCAGTTCTTTTCTGCTAAGTGTCCCTGCCTTGTGTTCAATCATTTTGGAGGGCCTTGAATTTAGAAGGGAAGAAATCCATCTTTATTTCCCTATTCCTAATTGAAATTTAGGTCACTTTCTTTATAATTGAGACAATATATTTCAATGTTAACACTACTTATGATTTTGTTACCAATTGAAATTTATAAACATTTTCCTACAACATAAAACTTACAATACTGTTAAGCTCATAACCATTTAAAGTTGTAGTAGTTAGTCTGCTGCTAGATCTTACAATATCATGCATTAATAAAGCAGTACATTTATTACTGTACCAAAAATTCATTTTCTAATATCTCAATTCCTTCATCTCAAAATAAGTATATTGTTTATAATTGTGTGTATTTTATACACTTCAAAACATTGTAAAAAGTTGTTCATGAAAAACAGCAATAAAGTATTATTAAGAAACTTTCTTGCAAACTCATGCTAAATAAAATAGTAAGGAAAGAAAAGAATAAGATCATGTAATATTTTCCAGGAACTTTTTTCCATTATTTAAAAAATGTTTTGTAAAAAAAGAGTAGTAAATTACAGAATTGAAAGCGAAAACATATTATGAACATAACCATACTTCCTAGTTTGCCTGGAATAGTCCTGGTTTTCCTTTTCACTCTCAAAGTATACTGGGTTGATAATAAATAATACTAGTATGCTACTTATTATGTAGTGAAACGCAGAGAAGAGAAAGTTTGACATTGATTTAATTTTGAGGATGAATGAATGGAATGCCTATTTATCTTATTTTTTCTCTTTTCCAACTTCTTCCACTTCTTAAATGCAAAAAGACAACCAAATGGAAAGGTTTCAAGATTTATTGCATTTGCCACTTAAAATATTGGAAAACTCAGGTGGAATCTCAGTATTGTATGTTTTGTATGTTTAATTAAAAGCCTTCTAAAAGAGAATAAGAACATTTACTAATTTATTCTGTCCTGTCTCCACCCCTGGTTTAAAATAATTCACACAACCATAATTTAAAATATAAAGTAATCATAAAAAGGTGATGAGGATAGGGTGTGGTCTGTTATTTGCATTGTGGTGTTATTCAAACATCTGAGAAGTAAACATCTGAAACACAAGCAGGCACTGACTTATCATAAATTTCATTTAAGAGTAAATGAGAAAAAAATCTTTAGCCACATGCAGAAATATGAATATTGTATATGAAGGAAGAAAAATTTCAGAGTAAATGTAGAGAATGGGATAGCAATAGTTAATGATATGAGATTTGTCATTTTTTTCAAAATTAGCTTCAATAAAACCACTTTATTATATAAAGTAATATTTTTATCATGATTATAGATTAATAAAATATTTTCATGGGAAGCAGAATAAATAATTTATACAACAGTAGAATTCTGTTGTGAAGAGAGAACGTACAATGGCAGAGATTGGCAAAAACTGATGCAAGTAGGTGGGACAACTCTTTTTGTTGACCATTAGATTGCCCTCTAGTGCTTGCAGGAAGGAATTTACACGCACAATCTGTGGGCTGGCTTGTCATTCAGGAAGTAAATATTCACCTTTGAAAGGGAAATCGTAGAAGTAACTGTTCACATTGTTTTATTAACTTAGAATGTTTGTATCCTCACATTTTGGCTTTAATCAGAAATAGATCATTCTTGTTTTGTTCTTTCCTTCCTTCTTATTTTGGTATCTGTCAGCAAAGACATTTTATCTGTGGGCTTGTGCTTTGCATCTATTTCCATGGAAATACAAAGCTTCCAAATGAAAATCTGTATACCATGATTCTTTTGAAAGTGGGATATAATGCTATTCCAAAAAGTGCCATATACTTTGTGAGTGATTTAAAACAATTTTAAAGTTAAAAATAGCATGGTTATGAAATGTACTTAAGAAGCAAAGTTGTCTTTCTAAAATAAATTGTCAAATGATCTAAACAATAAAATAAAAGTCTACGCTACAAAATCAAAATCAGCCACAGCAAGGTGTAAGTCAAATATTCCATAAAATGTAATCTGGAATATTTTGATAGGATATTGAGAATAGCAGTAAAAACATGCCTTTGAGTGACACTACTAGCAAAGCATTTGCATTTTTATTTTGTCTTATATTCTGTATTGCAATAATTAAACCCTTGAGAAACAACACATAGAAAAAAAGACAGTGGAATCAGAATATATCAGAAACAGAATAAATTTAAAACACCCACACACATCCAAATGTGTCTCAATATATTTGTACATGGCAAAAAATAGCTTTTCTTTTAAATAAAAATTAAGAAAACATATCTAAATTAATTCAGCAGCTACAGAAAAATAATAATAATAAAAGGAAAAAAGGTTGTCACATCAAAAATAATTTTCCAGTTTCTTAAAAAATTTGAAACAAAATGTAAACTTATCTACAGTATAAAAATGATAGGAAGCAATACAAACTACTTTACAAAGTTAACGTCAAATAGATGCCAGAGCTAGAAACAAAAATAAAACCGTGGATTACTCTCTTATAAAAATTGTCAAATCTTAATGGGCAAATTAAATCCAGCTGCATATTTTAGAATAATTATAATGCAAAAAAACTCTCAATATGTTAGCAGAGAAAAAGTTCCCTACCATCCCCAAAAGAAATGAAGTCACTTCTTAAAATTTTACATGCATTCATGCCAAATGATGTTTAAAACAGGAATTGGACATAGATACATATATATTCCTTATATTCAAACACAAATATACGTATGTATTTTGATATTTAACTTAACTATATATGTATACATATAAATGCACATACACACATAAAGACTACATATATAATATTATATGGTATATGATAAATAAAAATGCATGACTATATGAGATAAAAGTGTAAAAATATTCTAGAACATTTTAAAGATATTTTGATTATTTGTAGAAACATTTCAATGGAATTTTAATGGAATTCAGTATATGGATGAATCCATAAAATTTTGGAAGACTTGGACAGGAGATTTTTAGAGATCATTTTGGAAAATAAATGGACAGAAGAGCCAAGATAATTTTGAGGAAAAAAATGAGATATAAGTTTCTTTTAGAAATTAATGTTTTTATAGAGAAATAATAATTAAAATAATGCGGTGTTTCTAAACAAATAAACTAGTGGAACAAGCTAGAAAGCTTGGAATTATTCCATATTTGTATCATAAATCTAATGTTTAAGAGTAAGGATTCACCAAGAAATGGATCTGGGGCAATTATTTAATTACTTTTAGAAGTCATGTGAAGCTTTACACTAAATTCTAGTTCAAATGAGCAAAATATTCAAGTGCAAAAAGTGAAACTATAAGAAAGTAAAGGTAAGCATGGTTAATTTTTAGTCTAATTTCTCATTTAACCACCAAGAAAATATTCAGTAAAAACTGATAAATAAAACTAGTCAAACTTTAAAATTCTCTCTTCAGGAAGTGATACATTTTTTTAAAAAACTAAAAGTCTACAAAATTGGTACATTATATATGATAAATATTAATATCTTTAACATATAAAGAGCTGTTCTTACAGATAAATAAGAAAATGACAAAAATAAGATAGAAATTATGAAATAGATACAATCAATACATCCAGTTAAAAAATGGACAGAAGACCTGAATAGGCACTTCTCCCAAGAAGGCATATAAATGGTCAACAGATACACCAAAAAAATGTTCAACTTCACTGGCTATTAGGAAGATGTAAATCAAAACCACAATGAGATTTCACCTCACACATGTTAGAATGGCTATTATCAACAAGAAAAGTGATAACAAGCGTTGGAAAAGTTGTGAAGAAAAAGGAACCCTCATTCACTGCTTGTGGGGATGTAAACTGGCACAGCCACTATGGAAAACAATATGGAGTTTCCTCAAGAAATTAAGAATAGATTTACTTACCATATGACTCAGCAATCTCTCTTCTGGAAATCTACCTGAAAAGTGTGAAAACATTTATTTGCAAAGATGTATGCATTCCTATGTTCATTGCAGCATTATTCACAGTGGACAAGTGATGGAAACCACCTAAGTGTCCTTCAATAGATGATTGGATAAGGGTGTGGTATATATACACTATGGAATACTACTTAGCAATAAGAAAAGATGAAATGCTGTCACTTGTGACAACATGGATAGCTCTTGAGAATATCATGCTAAGTGACATAAATCAGTCAGAAAAAGCTAAGAACCATATGATTTCACTCACATGAGGGCTATAAAACTGAAACTCATAGACAACAGTAAAGTGGTTACCAGAGGGAAGTGGGTTGGGGGTAGTAAGGAGTAAAGGGGACCAAATATACGGTGATGGAAGATGATTTGATTGGGTGGTGAACACACAATGCAATATATAAATCATGTATTGTAGAAATGTACACTTCAAACTTATATGATGTTAGTAAACAATGTCACTGCAATAAATTTAATTTTTAAAAAAGTTATGAAATTCAATTCAGAAGGGAAAAATAAAAGATTGCTATAATTTGACACTAAAACAACTAGTTTCCAAATACACAAATTAAAACATAATTTGTAAACAATTAAATTAGAAAATAAATGTTTGTCATGTTTGGCTGAAAATGGAACTATAAAACCCTGCTATTAAAATGTAAACTGATAGAACATTTCTGGTAAAAAGAATGGTACTATTTCAAAACATAAAACCTTATCTATATGCTTTTCAAGCTTTTTGAATCTTAGTCTAATAATAATAATAAAAATAAAAATACACATAAAATCATGTAACAGGATCTTCACCCTAGATGTCATAATACATATCAGCAGTCAGATAATAGCAGTTCAGTAAATTAAAGTGTATCCATATAATGAAGAGAAAGGTACACACATTCTAGATCAGAAAAACTTCACATTATAAAGTAAAATTTTTAGGTAGATGCATATATATAATCTCAAAATGTATACATGTATCCAGAATATATATCATTTATTAATATTTATAGTTAATCCATACACCTAATTAGAATATTACCAATGCACTATGAATGTTGTAATTAAATTTTTTGTTAAAAATTATTTCTCAAATTTTTTTTAACATCACTTCTATAATCTGAGAATTTCTATACATTTTAAAGCAGAGGTGTCATGTTTGTTTTTGTTCTTCTGACTATTGTTCTTTTTCCAATGTCATGGCTTTATCTTCTCAAAACAGGATCTGGCCTATTGCAGGATCAGTAGGGGACAGAGGGCACATGTAATGAGTAATATTTTTCTGTCCCTTGGCTAAAATTCTCTAATGAGTTGATCCATTGACTTTCTGATGGGAATTCAAAATTATTTTGGAATGACATTTATCTATGCATAAAAGAAAGTAATGTCTTGGTATATGAAATTCAGATTTAAATAACCAATTTTGCTCTTTCAATATATAATAGAAATTTTTCTATACCCAGTCTCCCTGAGAGTTGAAAATACTCTGAATTAACATATTTTTCAAGCAAAAGTATAATTCAATGGGAGAAATTCATGACTTCTATCAGTATAGTTGGAAGGAGTACAAAGTAGGCTCTCTTAATGTATAATTCTAATTGTCTATATATCTCACCTTAGAAAATTTTATTAAACAAATTTTTTGTTTATAGTAGTTAATTAAATATAATTTAAAATTTCTCTGTCTTCAGATGTGTGTATACCCAAAATTTACTATTTCATTTTCAATATAAACAAAAGTTTGGCTATCTGCCTTCAAATTGCAATGCAGTTTACCACAAAATGCTTTAGGTTAGCAGTTTTTGCTTCTGCTTTACATAGCACTGAACTCCAGCTGTGTTCATATTCTGGCTCATATGGTATGTAGGAGAGCCTGTGGGCTTATAAAACTTTTCTAAGTTGAACTTCCCCATTTAGAGCTTTTAAATCCTATTCTTCAGCATACTTTAGTTTTGCCATACCCCATAACATTCTTTAATAAATTTCTTGTGTCTATACGTATGCGTGTGTGCAAGTGTTGTATGTGTCTGAATTTTGAAAAAAATGAGAATCAACTTAAAACATGTAAAATTTCTATAGATACAAAACTAATGCAAATATCAAATCACCCTAAAATAAATGTATAGTAATATAAAAACTAAAGCAAAAGCTATATTGAGGCTTATTGGTGTGGCTGGCAAACTTACTTTTTAAAAAGAGTATTGGGAGCACACAAGCATGCTGGGATCGTCAGGGGGCTAGGCTGTCGGTGTAAGGCAACACACACATTTTTATATCAGATAGTTCTATTGGCAGCTCTTTTGTCACTGCTGAGTACAGGCATCACTGTTTAAAACTCTGACACTAGACAAGGCAACTGGTCTTTTACCATAGTTGCTGGAACTTGTGCGTCTCTCCATGATTTACTTCTTTTAAAAAAATTTTTATGCTTTTTCCCATTTCTATTTAGTGCCCCTATACCCCCCTCCTCACCCCCTCCCCACAATTACCACACTGTTGTCCATGTCCATGAGTCCTTTTTGCTCAAATTACTTCCATACTTGCTTGCTAGATTGGATTCCATATGGAAGTTGCTTTTCCTTTCATTATTTTTGCCAAGAAAAACTCTTATAAATGTGTTGCATAAGTGAAGCATACGTCCCATGCCGACACCTTACTTGTAAGGGACCTTAGAAAAGCAGGTTCTGGGGTTCTATTTTAATGGGACATGAACATAAAATTACCCCTACCAAGAGAGAAAGAATCAAAAATTGTTGGGAAATATAAGAGAAATGTTTACTAGAGTCTGTTCTTTAGCTGTTTCAATTCAATCCTTATTTAAAATCAGACACTTCCTCTTTCAAGCTTGAACTTCTGATAACAACACAGTGCATTTGCCTTAAATAATGCAACTATCACCTATACAAGTAAATTTTCTTTTGTTCTTTTTTTTTTTTGGTCTCATCAGTGGATGGTTGTTGGCGTCAATTTCACACCAACAAGAATCTCCAGTTTGGGGTGCGGTGAAGAAGGAAACTTTATTCAGTAAGAACAACTCAATTGAGATACAGCACAGCTGTGAGAACAGCATGGCTGTGGAACAGCTCAGGAGTGTTGCAGCTCCATTATGAAGGAGCACGGCTGTGAAACTGCATGGCTGTTAGATGGCCCTGAAGTGAGGTGGCCCCTCTCTTTCTAGACAGCTGTGCTCTGCTCTGTGCCATGCCAGTCTGATCTGCTGTGCTCTGCTGTGCTTTGCTCTGCCTTACTCTTGTCTGCTCTGCTTTCCTCTGGCAAGACATCTTTGGTGTTTTATCTTTGGTGTTTCAGTTCCAGCTAGGGAAGTGCAGTCTTCAGTCTTGTGTGGAAAAGGAAAGTGTGCTTTTTAAGACAGAGGGAAGCTGACTTATATGGACAGAAGTCCCTGCCCCTGATCCTTGACTGCTCTGTCTCCATGCAAAGACTCCAAATGCTCCAGTTTGATAAGTCCAAAAGGAACTGTCCTGATCAGTCAGAATGAAGGTGCTCTGATTCACCCATGATGATATTGATGGAGATGTAGCTATGCAGCTCTGATTGGATGAGAAAAGCTTCAGTTCCACTGGCTGAAATACAATTCCAGAAAATCCTTTGTAAGTGTTCGCTCAGGTGGCAAAAACACAGTGCAGACAGGCAGTTCACTGTGGGAGGCAAGCAATTTAGTGTAAGCTTCTCCCTGAAGTGAAATTTGTGTGAAAGGCCCTTGTTTAGGAATGGCTGCTAGGATCTGTTTTTAAATCTGAGCCCAGGTAAGTCACTGAGAGCCATTCTTTGTAGGCATCAGCTTTCTCGGGGTCCACAGTCTATATATATAGTTAACAAAAATTTCAGTAGTTAATGCAACCTGCTTCAAGTCCAGATTGTTTTTATTTTCTCTTGAGTTTTAGCTTTTTGATATTGACTAAACTATAAACTAAAGTGTTAAAGCTAATCAGCACCAATACATTTATATAAAAATAATAAGAAAAAGAAAAGGAGGAAACACATATGTTCAAATCATATTGGTCTGTTCATGTCACTGAAAGAATAAAGCTTTGGTTAGACATCCTAGGCCACAGTACAAATCAAATTTGTGTGCCAGTCCACATCCACTTCAGGTCCTGGGAGCTTGCCTTCCCTCAGGATACAACAGCTCCAGAGATATATGTTGTATTAATAGGTCACAGAGTCCTGTCTGTTATAACTTCACCTCATTTTCTAATGCTGCACATAGTTTTAGCCACCCCTAGGTCCAAGAGCTGGGTTTTTGCCCGGGCTCCATTGAGTCTGTGGTGATGGAGTTGAAAGCAGCTTTAGTGTCCAGGTTCCTCCAAATAAAACAACCAAGACTCTGACTCTCCTAGTGGCTATGCAGAGAGACAAACTAACACAACTTGGAAGAGAGGAGCTGTTACCTCCAGTGGGTTGGACGTTGACCAGTGGAACCCAGGAGATGGTGAACACTCCACAGTTTCATTTCTTACTCTTCCTGGCCACAGTGTACTAGAGGTCTACATGGCTTCTCCAAAAACTCCTTTTCACCAGGAAATCAACTGTGTGCTCTTGAGAAACTGTGAAAGTTCAAAAATATACCACACTGTATTTGTTTGCCCATCTTCCATATCTTATTTCTTTTCTTCCTTCACTATTGTTTTCCTGGAATTGAACATCCACTCCCAAAGCACTAGCAAATAAACTTTTCCTTGAGTTATATTTTCTAGGAACCCAGATGAAGACATGTTTCTTTAGTAGTCACAAGACCATCACTGGTATTTATGTTTCCTTTCTCTATTAAATCATTAAATATTTCACTTGTCATCAGCTGGTATTACAGGTAACTGAGGTTTGCATGATGAGGTAAATCAAACTACTATTTCTGAGGAATAGAATTTGTTGGTGTTCTTATATGATATTTCTATAGTCTTTCTGAAGTTTCTTCAGTCTTCCAATAAGTTTTACTATCAGATTAGGGGCACCTTAGGGAAGATCTTGAGTTCTAAATGTATTATAATCCCCCCCCCAGCATTCCATTTCCTCCTTGACAATCAGGGTTCATCACCCTCTATTTTGTATCTTTGTCCTATAATAGGAAGAGCTTGACATGGATAAATGGAAATTTCATCTTCCAATTCATTGAAACTCTTTTATATTCCTCAATGAAATAACTTATCCTTATGTTCTAAAACTTCCTGACAGAGCTCTACAACAAGATGGCAGGACCCAGAGACATAGTGGGAAGCATTAACTTGTGAGGAATTCACTTGGTATGAGAGTGAGAGGTGTAACACATCCTGCTATCCTTTGTTTCCTGTATTCCATGTTTGCTTCAGAGAATATACACACTTGACATTGGACAGTACCTTGATTTTATTAGATATTATCTTCCATTTTATTTACATTCAGACAGTTTCAACTATGTAAGATTATGTGATTTGGGGTATTAGGGTACATGGTAAGGCAGTAAATTCTTTGAATGTCAGGCTATTGCTTTAATTTTGTCTGTGTGGAATTAGTTCCTTGGTCAGAAACAATGTTGTGAATAAGGAATTCAGTAAACTCAGACATAGTGTTGCTGGAAGAAGCATGTCAGGAATGGAGAAGAAAGTTTACAGTGGCAGCGTAGGTAAACATGGCTCACCTCTTCACACAACCACACCAAAATTACAACTGATCTGCAGAACAACCATTATTCAGAACTGCCAGAAATGGAAATCCTACAACTATGGAATTAAAAAAACAAAAACAAAAACATAGAGACTGGTAGGAGGGGTGGAGATGTAGAACAGGCTAGTCCCACGCTGATGTGTGACAGATAAAAATTGGGAAGGGTATATCAGGAGTGAAAGATCTCAGCCACATACCAGGCCCCACAGCCCAGGTTTCCAGTGCCAGGAAGATAAATCCCCATAACTTCTGGCTATAAAAATCAGTGGGGATTGAGGCTGTGCAAGACAGAAACTTCTGGATTCTCAGGCAGTTCCTCTTAAAGGACCCATACATGGACTTACTCAGACTCACGCCCTCTGAGTTCCAGCATGTGGGCAGCAAATTAAAAGGCATCAAGGCATATGGGAAGGAACTGAAGTGTCTGGAATCAGGGTGAGAACTAGGGGGCAGCTTTCTTCCAGGAAGAAGGGCGGGAAGAGGCCATTGTTCTGTCCCTCTGCTTCAACAGAGCTGGCAAGCAGGCATCATATCTGAGTCTTATTCAAACTGGCTGACATTGTTTGCCCACCTGGTGATTCAATGAAGCTCTTCCCTAATCAACTTTCAGGTCCACCAAAGTTGTTTCCAGTGGCTTTTCCATACAAAAGGCTTGTCTTGGTTTATGCTTCAGATTTTTCTAAATCTTCTCAAAGAAGCAGCATCTGGCCTCAGTGAGCCCTCTACCTCTTGCCAAGTTGTCCCAGGATTGGCACTAGCAGCAGCTGGCCTTGGATCACAGAATGGCTTTACTTGGGTACCTCCAAGCCCAGCACAAGAAGCAGCCATTTGAAAATCACTTTGTAGCTAATGCTGGGTGGCCCTGGACAGAATGCAGGGAACGGCTGACCTTGGTCTGCACCTCCCAGAAACCTCCAGAGCTTGCACACCCAGTGGAAAGCTACAGACCATGCTGGAGCACCACCACCCAACCACCTCAACAAGCAACACATACAAGGGGCAGACTCAGCGGGCACCAGAGCTCTGCTGAAGTAGGTCCTACTCTGTGGAGTAGGTCCCTGCACAGTTAATCCACCACAGTGGTTGGTGGTTGGTTGTCAGTAGTCACAGGCAGTTCTTGCAGCTTATTGGCCTGGGTAAATCCTTCCCATTGACTTTCCAACAACAATCTAGGCTCAACTACAAGAGGAGGGTGTATACAGCCCATAGGTGCACATAACTTGAGTACCCAGCTTGGGTGATAGAGGAGGCTGTGCCACAGGATCCTACAGGGCACTCTACCAAGCCAGGGAGTTGTGGCAGCTCTACCTGATACATAGAAATAAGCACAAGGAGGCTGCCAGAATGAGGATAGAAAGAAACATAACACAAATAAAAGAACAGAATAAAACTTGAGAAAAAGAACTAAACAAAATGGAAACAAGCAATCTACTAGATGCAAAGTTCAAAATAGTGGTTATAAGGATGTTCAATGAACTTAAGGGAAGACCAGAAGAACTCAGAGAGAAGTTCAACAGCATAAAAAAGGACATGAAAACCATAAAAAAGAACCAGTCAGAAATGAAGAATATGCTAACTGGAATGAAGAACAATTTACAGAAAATCAACAGTGGAGTGGATGAAGCCAAGAAACATCAGTGATTTATAATATAAGGAAGCAAGTAACAGCAAGAAAAGAACACCAAAAAAAGAACGAGAAGAAAAAAAAGAATCCAAACAATGAAGATAATGTAAGCATTTTCTGGGACAACTTCAAGAGTACCAACATTTGTGTCATGGGGGTACCAGAAGGAGAAGAGAGAAAGCAAGAAATTGTAAATCTATTTGACAAAATAATGACAGAAAACTTCCCTAACTTAGTGAAGGAAATAGACATACAAGTCCAGGAAGCACAGAGAGTCCCAAACAGGATGAACCCAAAGAGGCCCACATTAAGACACATAATAATCAAAATGCCAATGGTTAAAGACAAAAAGAGAATCTTAAAAGCAACAAGAGAAAAGCAGCTAGTTATCTATAAGGGAGATCTTATTAGATCGTCAGCTAAAAGAAAGTTTACAGGCTAGAGGAGTATGGCCAGAAATATTCAAAGTGATGAAAAACAAGGATGTACAACCAAGATTACTCAATCCAGCAAAGCTATCATTTAGAATTGAAGGACAGATAAAAATTCTCTCAGACAAGAAAAAGCTAAAGGAGTTTATCATCACGAAACCAGTATTACATGAAATGTTAAAGGGTTTTCTTTAAGAAGAAAATAAAAAATATGAATAATAAAATGTCAGTAAATAAACATCAATAATTGATTCTAAAATACAAACTAGGCAAACAGACAGAACAGAGAGAAAATCATAGATATAGAGAACATTTTGATGGTTGCCTAATGGGAGGGGACTGGGGAGTGGAGTGAAAAAGTTGAAGGGAATAAGTAAAAATTAGTTGTTACAGAATAGTCATGGGATGTAAAGGACAGCATAAGGAATATAATAGGAAAGTAATATATATGCATGACCCATAGACATAGGCAATGGTGTGGGGATTGCCTGAAGGAGTAGGGGGTTCTGAGTGGAGTGGGGCAAAGTAGAAAAAATTAGGACAACTGTAATAGCATAAACAATGAATTATAATTTAAATTAAAAAAGAAATGGGAGGAAAATCCAAACCCAGAGTATATGTGTAGTACTTTTAGGATAAATTATTATTTCCTTCATAATGGAAGATACCTAATGTTTTAATTCATAATCAGGTAGCTGGATGGATCCCTAGAGAATAATACATTTAGGTTTGGTATCTTTCATTGCTACTGGAAAATTGGATGCTCAGCAGAGGCTGGAGCCAGTGAGCCATGGAGTAGCAAAGTATTTATTGTTACAAAGCTTCTGACCCTACCCTCAAGGTCATGGCATCCACTGTCTAAGCAGTAAGGAGGCCTGGGAAAGAAGCTGACTAAAAATCATCAGAGAGTTGGGAGTCCCCACTGCATCAGGAGACTGTTGGTAACATTCACATGGAACATAAAATGTTCATACTCTGAATCCACTCTAAAAGTTTCATCTACATACTTCTTTCTAAAACATCCCAGAAAGCAACCCTTACATATCAGTTTTGTCAAGTTCTCAGTCCAATATTTCACTACCCACTGATATAGATACATATTCTTGTTTAGCCAGCATTCTTGTCTTTTGACAAAAGAAATAGATTCCATATAACTCAACTTGTGAGCAGGGCTGAAATGCTGCAATTCTTCTATTCATAATTTTCACATACTATGAAAGAGCTTTAAAAAACCATTTGGCTCTTAATTATCACATGTTCTTCCACCTCCAGTTGTAGGTTGGAGGAGGGGTGGGAATATGGTAGGGACAGACACAGTGGGAACATGACATACACATTAAAATATAACACTTGTGCTTTCCTATCCAGTTCACATTTGCATTTCATGATTTAGTTCTGAGAAGCATGCCTGATTTTTTTGGCTTATACCATCTGATGACAAGCAGTTCATGATGGGCAGTTCAGGTTTCCTGGCCACCTAGTTCTATAATCAGGTATTCAATCTCCATCAGGGCTCAGAAGCAAACAAAGAATTATTTCTCTAACATCAAGCTATTCCAGCGGTAGTTTGAGTAATATTGAATTTCCCAGAGCATACGGTCCCAGTCAGAGAGCTACAGGCACATAGGTAAATCAGTTAAAATATCTGCTCTCTTCTATTTTTCACTCTATACTAGTAGGATTTTGAGTTAATCAGTAAATGAATCGAGCAACACACCCAAAATAATTATATATTTTTTGTAAAATAAAAAAATAAAAAAGGATGTGCCACACGTAGTGTCTCATTCTTTGTGGTAAAGATTGCAAGCTGCAGCAAGCTATTTTTCACTCTTGAAGGAATGTATCCTGAAATTTCCAGACCTCTAAATTCCCTAGAACTTCACTGAGGAATCGAGCACCTGTACTTTAATGTGTCATTTCTCCCCCTCTGGCAATAGTGGCTTACTAAGTCATCTGGCAGACCTGCTGTTTTCTGTTCACCAGGTCCTATGAGTTTGATGTAATCAAGGTAACAGACCAGCACATAGCCTTGGGAAGAAAATTTGAAAAGGTCTTGAGTGATACAGAGTCACTAAAGCAAGTTAATAAAGATATAATGTTACCCCGATTAAATTAATATAAACAAAACCTAGCTTCTGTTGAGTTTTGGGGATAGAAAAAAATAACAGATTCAAGATCAATACTTGCATACAATTTTCTGAGAGTTTTGTTGATATGTTCAGGAAAGAACCACATGAATATAATGTGATGATGAATGTAATGTGAAATAACATCAATAATTGGAATTGCTAACTAATTGAGTTTATGATACTCCAAGATCTGCTTATGTTCTGCATAGGACAACAGGCTATGGACTAGAATCATCATCCCTGTATCTCTTGTCTTTCAGGTGTCAGTAATCTCTAGGACTCAGCCAACCATGTGTTATTGCTAATATTTTATCTTTTGGAGAGGCATAATGGTTAATTTTATGTGTCATATTGACTGGGCTCTGGATACCCAGATAGTGGTAAAATGTTATTGCTGGGTATATCTAGGTGTTTCTGGAGGAAATTACCATTTGTCTAAGTAGACCAAGTAAAGAAAATCTTCCATCGTAAATATGGGTGGGCACCTCCAATCCAATAAGCAACCAAATAGAACAAAAGTTTCTCTCTTCTAGAGCTGGGACATCCATCTTTTCTTGCTCTTTGACATCAGAACTTCTGGTTCTCAGGCTTTCAGACTTAAACTGAATTATACCACTGGGTTTCCTAGTTTCCCAGTTTGCAGAAAGCACATTGGGGGACTTCTTGGCCTCCATAACATGTGAGCCAATTCCTATATGTCTCCTTTGATATCTATCTATCTATCTATCTATCTATCTATCTATCATCTATGTATCTATCATCTGTCTATCATCATCTATCTATCTATCATCTATCATCTATCCTATTAGATGTGTTTCCCTGCAGAACCCTGGATAATACAAGGGATGAGGATCAAGATCTTCCACTTTGCGTTTTCAATCATTAGCCAAAGGACAGAGAGTTACTATGACCATTCTCTCCATTGCTGATTACATTTATACTTGCCTTAATTTGTGAACCAGAGAAAGCATGTGCTTGGTTCAAAGAGCCCATGGGTCCATGAGCACACTGAAGTCATATCTATTTATCACCTGATTCCAATAAATTACTACTTGGACCAATGAACTAAAGTATTTTTCTGGGATTAATTTTAGCATAGAGACAATAATAATTCAAATAGTTTATGAAATGTCTGGATTTTTCCATTTCCTGGTTCATGTGTGCTCTGGTAAATGCCTTTAGGTCCCTTTGGGGAAAGTGAAAATCAAATTTAAAGCACATACTTCTGGTATTATCACAAGCTCTTTCTTGAAGTGTGTCCATTGTTTCCTGTTTGTTGGACTACTCTCTGTGCTCCACTAAGAATTCAAGCCTCCTAAACAGGCAAAATTACTCCAAGATCATCAAAATTTTTATAAGTATGCCTAATGTCAATATTATTTTTATATCACTACTACGAGATCTTGTTTAAATACCAAAGAAAAAACAAGACTTCACTGCACTGGGATTCTTTAATTACTGCCATCACAGTATTTATTAAAATGATTTCAGAACAGCATGAAAAAAATCCAAACTTCCTTTTAAATGGCCATAATAAACAAAAGAGATAAAAATCTATTCAATGTATGGATAGAGTCAACAAAATAGCAAAACAAGCAGTTCCTAATGTTGATTTACCAATTTCTCTAACAGTGTTGTAGTCCTTGACCTGCATATAGCACTTGCTGTTTGGCCATGGTTAATTCCAGAGTGGGGCTTTCATCAGTGATTGTTCATTGGGAAAAAAAACTCGCTTCTCATGGAGACATTAATTAATTAAATATATTTTCACTGTAATCATCTATATCACATAAATCGAATGCTTAAAAGAATAAAAATTTGTCATTCAATATACCTATGCTAGATAAGATTGATTAAAGGTGAGAAGATATAATTCTAAAATTTTTCTAAGGTAAAATTTCACTAGAGGCAAAATGCTATGTAGAAGAAAACACGTTTTAAGATCATAGAGATCCACTTTTGCTTAGTGAATCTACTTCTGACTGGTTTTTATGAACTTAGACAAGATTATGTAACTTTTCTAAACCTTAGTTTATGAAACTTTAATTAGAATACAAATACCTACATTGCAGTTTCAGCAACATTGTATAAAAAAGCATGGGGCCAGAATTTTGTGCATAACAATTAAAGAGTAGTTATGAATGATATGATTTGAAAGAGAAAATGATGAGACAATGGTTTCATAATATATTCTGCATAAATGCCTTTAAAGAAAAAGAATAGATGTCATCGATATGGTTCTTCATAAAGTTTTGTGGCAGCAATGTCTCCCCAGGGAAGGGAAGATACTGCTGCCACATTTTCATCACCCTTAAGTGTTCAGATTCACACTGAGGCCTAATTGACACTGGGCAGTGGGGGTCCTCAGCAGTGGTGGAATGTGTAGGTAGAAGGATGCAGAAGGCCCCAGCCAGGGTTTTGCGCACCAGCTTTAACTGGTGTTTAACCATTTTAAATTTTGGTTTTTGGAGTAAGATTTAATCTGAAGGAAAAATTCTATGCTGTGCATATTTTGAAAACCACCAGTCTAGACCATTTCTTCTTAGCTTTTTGAGGATAACAGATATTGGTTAAAACCACAAAGAGCCAGGTGGATATCATTTCTTGTTTTTCCATTAAGTACTTACTCTATCTTTTCATCATTTTTTTCTTGTTTAGGAAGCTGCATTTTCTTTATTTTTATTTTTAATTGAATTTATTACAGTGACATTGGTTCATAAAACCCTACAGATTTCAAGTGTGTGACTCAGTGAAGCATCACCTGCACTCTGCATCGTGCTCCCATCACCCCAAGCAAAGTCTTTTTTCGTGTCCATTTCTGCCCCTATTCTATTTTTTTACATTGGAGTGTGTCCTGAGCACAAAGCTATGGTAAATATGTCTTGTGTTTTTATGTTCCTCTAAAATTATATTTATTTTTGTCCTAGTGTTTTCCTTTATATAAAAATGAAATAAACTACTCTCTCATTATTAAAAATATAAACAAAATACTTTTAAATGTATGTTATGTTTTTTACAATTTCCAAAGCTTTTTATCTGCATTTCCTTTCTTCATGAGTTTAAAAATAATAGCTAATTATTATGCTACAGCCCAAATTTGTTTCAACGGTCTCATCCTTAAAAATAAATCACTTTATCAAGCATTGTATTGTTATTCTTCCACACTGTCCAGGTTTATATTTTTGTTGTATTTAGCATTTAAAGAAAATGAATCTGGTTATTATTTTTCTGAAAATGAGCATGTCTGGGCTAAAAGAAGAGATCTGGAGCCCATAGAGGTGCCTGGGAAGCACATATCAGTGAGTTGACACCACTTGATTCAGGGCGCTTCCAGCCAGTTAGAGGGATGAAAGGTGTGGTTCAAGTGGCTGGGGCTGCCTTTGTAACTCCTTCTTGCATGAACATTTTTGGAAACAGCTCTTTCTTGCCCTTTTACTCTGCATTTACCATTAAGGGCATTGCTTGGCCTAGGTGAACCTCTTGTGCCTTTCAACACCACTTTCCAAAGCATCAGGATATTTTCTTATCTCTCATGGCTGTCTGTTCAAAAAGATCTCTGAAAACTCAACAACTTCCTTTTATGTAGCAGTTACAATATCTACTAACAGAAAAATAAAATACCCCAGCATGAAATACGATAAAAAATCTAAAACCTTTCACTCTTAACAGGCACTGAATCTAGTTATAAGATAACAGTTGTTTTAAATTAAAGGTTAACATTGTCTATCAATAATTACTAATGACCTGCAGAACTATCATAAAATGCCATGAAATATGTATTATGGATACATTCCTAAGGAAAAAAACCATCTATCCCTAAACACTGCTCTGAGCAAAGATGTTCATTCTCATACTTCTTATAGTAACAACAGAAATACAAACAATAACAATGACAAATATCCACCTTCACTATTTACTAGATTAATGGGTGAAATGATTATGGAAACTTTTCTGAAATACTGTGAATTTCTAGAAAATTACAGTTATAGTTGGTTATAGTATATATATTAATGTGAGAAAGACTTATGCTGTCATTTTAAGTTAAAAAAGCAGAATGAAAGTAAATGTAAGATCATATCTATATAAAACAAAAATCCACAGCAAAAATGAAAATGGAATATCCTATATTTTATAATGAGTTATTTTGAGGAATGAAGGATTGGGGTAATTTTCTTTTTCATTTTAATTCCTGTGCTTTCAAGTTCATTCACTCAAAGAATATTAATTAAATGTCTATAGCAATGAAATTATGGTGGGAATTGGGGAGATAATAATAGCAAAACAGTCATTTTCTCGTGGAGCTTTCAGTGCAGTGGAGGCAATGGTTTTCAACAAATATAATTACATAGAAACTTGTTAAATTATAGTGAGACAGGTAGTGTGTAATGAAAACATGTAATATAAAGAGATAACTTACTTTGAAGATTTAGTTTTTTGAAGAAATATGTGGTTCTCAAGGTTCTCAAGAGAAACAGAACCAGTTTGTATGTGAAGAGATTTAGTATAAGGGATTGGCTCCCATGACTATGGAGGCTGAGATTTCCTATAATCTGCCATCTATTGTACAAGATGAAGATCCCGGAAAGCCAGCAATGCAGTTTGAAGGCCTAAGAGCTGGAATGCTCATGGTACAAATTTCAGTCGGAGCCTGAAGGCCTGAGAACCCAGAACACTGGGGCAGGATAAGATTGATGTTCCACTCAATCAGGCAGAGTGAAATTCAACAATTTTCTGCCTCTTTGTCCTATTTAAGTCCCCAGTGGATAGAAAGATGCCCTCCCACACTGGGGAGAGGAGGGAGGCATCTGACTTACTCTATCTACCAATTCTAATGACAGTTTCTCTTTTTTTTTTAAATTGTTATTTAGTTACAGTTGTCGCCATTTTTCCCCCATTGCTCTCCCCTGCCCTGCCCATACCCTTCTCCCACATTCAATCCTCCCCTTTTTTTTTGAAGTAATTTTTAAAAATGTATTTTCCTATTTAAGTATAGTTGGTATAGAATCTTAAATTGGTTATATTAATTTCAAGTATACAACAAGGTGATACAATATCACCATACCGCACAATGTGATTGCCCACCAACTCCAGTAAACATCTGTTATACTGCAAACCCATCACCTTATTTACAATATTCCTCTTCCCCTTTTAACCTATCTCCCACCCCTCCCTCTGGTCACCATCCTTTTGGTCTCTCTCTGAGTCTGTTATTGTTTTGTTTGCTTGTTTTATTTTTAGATTCCACATATAAAAGACACCATATCATATTTGTCTTTCTCTGCCTGATCTATCTCATTTAGCACAATACCTTATAGATCCATCCATGTTGTCACAAATGACATTTCATTCTTCTTTGTTGCTGCATACTATTTCATTGTATATATAATGCTAAGCTCTTAGAGAAATGCCTTCACAGACACACCCAGAAAACATGTTTAACCAGATATCTGAGAATTCCATGATCCAGTCAAGTTGATACATAAAGTTAACTATTACACAGGTAATCTCTGAATGGGCAATTCTCATAGTAGAGTTTTCCTTTTGTAACAAAAAACATTTTGAGCACATTGCTGAGTCCAACAATTAAAACAACACCAGAAGTTTAAATGCACCTATGTGTTCTTTCCCTGTGTCCCAAAAAGAAACATAGTGCTTAATTTTGAATTTATCACATTCGCTTTTTCTTTTTATTATAATCACATTTTTAAATATCTAATGATTATATAGTTTTATTTTGGTGTTTTTACTCTATAATGCATTCTTCATACTATGGATAATATTATGGGACTTGCTTTATTTATTTTTTAAGATTATTTATTTATTTATTTTTAGACAGAGGGGAATGGGGAGAGAGAAGGAGTGAAACATCAATATGTAGTTGCCTCTCATGCACCCCCTACCTACTGAGGACCTGGCCTGCAACCCAGGCATGTGCCCTAGACTGGGAATCAAACCAGCAACCCTTTGGTTTGCAGGCCATCGCTCAATCCACTGAGCCACAGCAGTGGTAATTTATTTGATATTATGTTATGTTATACATTTCTAGTGTTCATAAGTGTTCTCTCTTTCCAAGCTCTCTTATAGTTGGTTAGGGTCATAGGATAAATTATGACCAATAGATTTAAACAGAAGATCTGCATGTATCTTCTGTGCTGCAATAATTAATGTTGGTATCCAGCTGCATCCAAAGCTTTCTTTTTATGATATTTTGATCTCAGAGGAGCCTTACTATTGAGATGGCTTGGTGTCAAAGGGTAAGTCAGTCTGTATCTCTCAGCTACTGATGAAAGGCCAGTACTCTAGAGAATCATCTAGACCAGGAACTAGTGACTATGGCCCATGGGCCAAATCCAACTCATTGCTTGTCTTTGGAAACAAAATTTTATTGAAATATATGCCTATTCATTGATACATTGTTGATAGCCGTTTTTGTTCTTTGACAGGGTTGAGTAGTTGTGACAGAGTCTCTATGGCCCATAAAGCCTAAAATATTTACCATCTAGCTCCTTACAAAAAGTTTGCTGATTACTGTTCTAGATTGATGGCAGTGTTAGGACAAGCAATTTTACACCTTTGTTCTGCTTAGTCATCAGTATTACCATATATTGTTTTTGCAGTAGCATAATGTGTCCTTCATTACCTAATACAAAAATATTCATCCACAATGTGGTACATAGCTGTAACTCATTCATTTTTAGTGCTTTCAACACTCCTTTCTGTAATTGTAGAACACCTTATGAACCATGCCTTTGCTGATGAACAGTTGGTTTATTTGCAGTTACTTGATTTTATTTTTTTCCACCAAAAATATTGTTTGAAAGTTTTCAGTTTTCTGTAATGGCAGAATAGCTCCTATTGATCTTTCATAACTGTAAACTCTGAATGCGACATTAAAACAACTATTTGAGGGCAATTGAGAATGACCAAAAGAAAGGAAATAATGGTTGGGTTCACTACTTGGAAAAAGGAAAGTTTACTATGTGTGTTTTTATGCTTTTAGGCCAAGACAGACACCAGTGTGTACTATGCTGGGTAACTAAAATAGACATTAAAAAAAAAAAACAAAACAAACCCTTTCATTATCCCAGGCTTGAAAACCCGGAGGATAGAATTTGGGACAATGATGGCAATTAGAAAATGAGAATAGAAATCATGGAAAAAGACAGAGAAGACCAGAATTCTTTGTATAATCTGTTCTCAAATCTCTGTGTGTCCACTGAACTGCACATGCACTGTATAGAATCCAGGCAGCCCAGTGAGGCTAAAAAAAATGAGGTAAGATTTTACTTATTTATTTTTAAAGAGAGAGAGAGAGAGAAACATCCACTGGTTGTCTCTTGCATGACCCAACTGGGGACCCAACTCACAACCCAGGCATGTTCCCTGATGGGGAACTGAACTGGCAACCTTTTGGTTTGTGGATGATGCCCAACCCAGTGAGTCACACTAGCCAGGGCAAGGTGAAATTTTAATAACCACTCACCAGAGAGAAGACTACCTGTAGTTTGAATTTCAGTTAAGATAATTCCCTGCAAAGTTTCTCTTTGAAGGAATGTAATAAAATCCTGAGTATCTACAATGTACTATAATTCATAAGACTCAGGATAAAATCTACCAACTCTGCCACATAAAAAGAAATAAGAAATTGTTATCTATACTCAAGAGAAAAGAAAACCAATGAAAACTGAACCTTAGATGAGATGGTGGAATTAGCTGATAAAAATTATTTAAAGCACCTATTGTATCTGTGTTCATGCATATGCAGAGAAATTTGTCTCTAATGAATGATAAAGAAGATATCTCAGAATATTAGTAGAAACTTTAAATAAAAAACAGAAATTCTAGAACTGAAAAAATACCATATCTGAAATAATATGGGTAGGCTTGATAGCAGATTGAAGATGACAAAAAAGTCAATATGTTTCAGTGATTAGGAACCAAATTAGCCAATGAAGAGAAAGAGAAAAAAAGATTAAAAACATATATAGTCTTGTGGGACAATTTCAGAAATTTTACATATATATAATTAAAGTCCCTGAATTAAGTGAGAGAGAATGAGAGAAAAATATTTGAAATAACAATGCCTACAAAATTCTTAAAGTTGATGAAAAACATAGCTATATAAATTTCCTTCAAGCTGAATACATACTAAGAAACCATACCTCCAGAATCAAACTGTTAAAAGCAAAAGATAAAGAAAAATATTAGAAGTGACAAGGTGATGACACATTACATACAGAGGAGCTATAATTCAAATGAATACAGACTTCTTATTGGAATGAGTGTAGACAAGATGATAAGGAATGAAACCTCTAAATGTTGCAAGAAATTAAAATTTCAGCCCAGAGTTCCACATTCAGTGAAACTATCCTTTCAATAAAGCCAAAATACAGTTATTTAGATAGAAAGAAATTAGGAATGTGTTGATAGCAGACCTTCTCTACACAAAAGGTCCAAAGACTTTCTTGTGGCTAAAGGGACATAATATCAAATGGAAACTCAGATATTCCTTCTTTCCACCTAAGGAATGAAGAACTCTGGAGATATAAATAAGTGAGCTAGTAGTATGAGAGCTACTTCCCCTCTTAATTATTTAAATACACATTTTACTATTTAGGAAAAAACATTGGAATATGCTACTTATAGTATATGTAATACATATAAAATCTATAGAATGTAGGTTGAAGGTAGTGATAAGTGGGCCTATACTGCTGAATTTTTGTACATTTTTTGTGAAGTGTTACAGTATTGACTCCAAGTAGAGTGGAGCAAATTAAGAATACATATTGTGGAGAACAAACCCTTGTCCGAGGTATCTTTGGCATGTATGTTTTCCCATAGAGTAGGTTCTCTTTTTAATTTAATGAGGTCCCATTTGTTTATTTTTTTCTTTATGTCCCTTGCTTTAGGGGATATATCAGTGAAGATGTTGCTGCATGGAATGTCTGAGATTTTCCTGCCAATGTTTTCTTCTAGGACTTTTATGGTGTCATGACTTATATTTAAGTCTTTTATTCACCTTGAATTTATTTTTGTGTATGGTGTAAGTTGGTGATCGAGTTTCATTTTTTTTGCATGTAGCTGTCCAGATCTCCCAACACCATTTGTTGAAGAGGCTATTTTTACTCCAAAATATATAAAGAATTCACACAACTCCACTCTGGGAAGACAAACAACCCAATTAAAAAATGGGCAAAAGACTTGAACAGACACTTCTCCAAGGAGGACCTACAGAGGCCCAAAGACATATAAAAAGATGTTCAGCATCACTAGCCATCAGAGAGATGCAAATTAAAACCACAATGAGACACCACTTCACACTGGTCAGAATGGCCATCATAAACAAATCAACAAACAATTGTTGGAGAGGATGTGGAGAAAAGGAAACCCTAGTGCACTGTTGGTGGGAATGCAGACTGGTGCAGCCACTGTGGAAACTGTATGGAATTTCCTCAGAAAACTAAAAATGGAACTGCCCTTTGACCCAGCAATTCCACTGCTGGGATTATACCCTAAGAACCCTGAAACACCAATCCAAAAGAACCTATTCACCCCAATGTTCATAGCAGCACAATTTACAATAAGCCAAGTGCTGGAAACAACTTAAGTGCCCATTGGGAAATGAGTGGATCAAAAAACTATGGTATATTTACACAATGGAATTCTAAGCAGCAGAGAGAAAGAAGGAGCTCCTACCCTTTGCCACAGTGTGGATGGAAGTAGAGAGCATTATGCTAAGTGAAATAAGCCAGGCAGTAAAAGACAAAAACCATATGATCTCACCTTTAACTGGAACATAATCAACAAAAGAAAAAAGCAAACAAAATATAACCAGACACATTGAAATTAAGAACAATCTAACAATAGCCAGAGGGAAGGGGGGAGGGGCAGTGTGGGGAAAGGTTTTCAGGGACTATACTAAAGGACACATGGACAAAACCAAGGGGGAGGGTGGAAGCAAGGGAAGGATGTGGTTTTGATTGGGGTGGGGGGGAGTAGTGGGGGGAAAATGCAGACAACTGTAACTGACCAACAATAAAGTAATTAAAAAAACAAGAATATATATTATAATCCCTAGATAAAGCTCTAAGATAATATAAAGAGTTATAAGTAAAAATATATACTTAATTAAAATTAAATTATTAAAAATATTTAATACAAAAATAAATCAAGAAGGAAAGAATAGTGGAATCCCCCATCTACCCGAAAACCAGAAGAAATACAATAAAAATAAATAAATAATAAAAGTATGGACCAACTGTATCAATCACTATATTGTGTTAATAGATGAATCACTCCAATTTAAAGTTAGAAATGTCGGAACGGATTGTAAACTAAGATCCAGTTATATGCTATTTATGAGAATTGCAGTAAATATGAAGATACAGAATGGTGAAAGTAAATGGATTGAAAAGATATGTCATTCAAATAGTAAGCATAGAAACATTAGGGGCATTATATCAATGTTTGATAAAGTAGACTTAAGAAGAATATTACCATAAACAATAAGGATATTTCATGGTAATAAAGTGGTCAACTCAGAAATATATATAAATCACAAATATGTATATGCCTAATAAAAGGGCTTTAAAATACATGAAGCAAAAAGTACTAAGATGAAAGCAAAAATAGAAAATTTCATAATCAAAATGAAAAATTTATACCACTCTGTAATTGATAGAAAAACTAGATAAAAATTCATTAAGGAGGTAGAAGATGAAAAAACAATATCAATAACCTTGACCTAATTGCTATTTAAAAATCACTTCTGAAAAATATACATTTTTTGGTACACATAGTATATTCACCAAAATAGATGAGGCAGTGGGCCACAAAAAGTCTTCATAAATTTAAAAGGATTAAAATAATACAGAATATGTCATGTGACTGAAACAGAATTCAATCAAAAATTAATTGCAATACAAAATGTTTATATTTAGTATCAAAATTAACTCTTCCTATCCCTATCCAAAACAAAACAAAACAAAACAAAACATCAATCCCAGAGGGCTTTACTGGTATACACTATTAAGTATTTAAAAAACATTATAAAAACACAAATCTTACATAAATGTTTTAAAAAATAGAGGAGGAGGAGGGGATACTTATAAATGTTTCATGTGGCTAGCATAAAAATGATGTCAAAACCGAATACAGACGTGTGTATGTAAAATTACAGACCAATATTGCTCATGGGCCTAAGTACAAAAATATTTAACAAAATAGTAGCCAATTGAATTCAACAATGTATAAAAGTTATTGCACATTATAACCAGAGAGAATTTCTGTCAGGAATGCAAGACTGGTTTATTTTTACACACTGTAACATTTGAAAACTAAACCATGTGTTGGTTTTTGTGATTATAAAGAATAAAGGACAAAATCTTATATGATCACTTCATTAAGATGCAGAAAAATTCAACAAATTCCACATGATTTGTGTTAAAAAGTCAATTTTGTGACGGAATAGTCAAGGTTCCAAGGCTCCAGAATCTTAGATTCTTGCACTCCCCAATTCTGGTCCTTGCATAGGGCAGTGTGTTTGAATCCCACTTCCTAAAAGTTAAAATTCCAAAATTGGAGAAGTGACACTACTCGACTTCTACAGTAATCAAAGTAATGTGGTATTGGCCAAAGAATAAACACATCAATCAGTGGAACAAAATAGAGAGCCCAGAAATAGAACTACATAGATATAGTGAACTGATCTTTGTTTTTTTTTTTGTTTTGTTTTGTTTTGTTTTTAATTTTTATTGTTATTCAATTACAGTTGTATGCCTTTTCTCCCCATCCCTCCACCCCACCCCAGGTGAACCCACCTCCCTCCCCCACCTCCACCCTCCCCCTTGGTTTTGTCCATGTGTCCTTTATAGTAGTGAACTGATCTTTGACAAAATAACAAGGCCATTCAACAGAGTAAGAACAGTTATTTTCACAAATGGTACTGAAACTACTGGACATTCACATCCAAAAAAAGATCAGCAGTTGCTGAGAATTTAGGGAGAGGGAAGAAGTAATTAAGAGTGTAGCACAGGAGATAAATTTAGGGCAGTGAAATTATCCTGGATGGTGTTATAATAGTGGGTTCTTTCTTGTCATTATACATTTGTCAAAAGCTGCATAGTGCACAGCTCATAGCAACAATTGTAATTTAAAATATGGACCTTAGTTAATAATACTGTATCAATATTGACTCACCAATTTTAACAAATTTTTATTACCATGGTTTTAATGTATGTTTTTATAAAAAGTAGGGCAAATTCCCTCTTATTTATTCTTCCAGATGAATGTAACAATTTTATATTTATATATAAAATTGTAAAAAAAAAAAAGCCCTTAGAATTGGTATAAATTTATCAAATATTTTGTGGACAATTGACCTAGTCATAATTACAAAGTATGCTTCAAGGTTTTATTTTTTATACTAAACTGTAATGTTGTTGAAAAACACATATCATCTTTATGAAAAATTTAAAGATAATTTTATTAATAATAGTAGTTCAGTAGTACTTTGCTATATTAATACTAATTTATCTAGGTCTTCTTGAAAACAATTTTCACATGCTATTTATTCTCTAGCATTATTATTTTTAAAATGTATTATTATAATTATACAATGGAATTATAGAATTCTAGAGTGTTCCCATTTTTATTTATTCTGCTTTACTTTAAATTCAATTTATGTTAATTTAGTAAGAGGTGGTTAGAAATTTTTAAAATAAAATTAGATAAGGGGAAGTGTATTTCATTTTAGTTTGTCCATAGTGAAGTCAAGATGTCTTGAATTTGAATTTTGATCCCCAAATTAACAATTAATCAAATAATTACAATTTTGCATTTTATTCATCTCCAAATTATTTCAACTCAAGAAGTTTTGGCTCCGGGACTTAGCTTTAATTTTCTCACATTTGTAGAAATGAAAGCATATCATACAGAAACACATTTTTTAATATGCCCACGTTTTCTTACATCGTTCAGAAACTTAATTGAAACAATAAAGGAAAACTTAACTATGCAGAAATGAATTGAAATATACTTATATGTAATAGAAAGTTTTAAGCTAGACAAGTGAAAAGAAAGAGAATATGTCTCATTCATGTTCTTCCTATTATTCTATAATGACAGTTAATTACTGCAGAGGTAGGTGGATGTTCTGCCAAGTTACCCAGTATACTTTGGCATTGCCCTCTCCTTGTTCACTTCCTAAGTCTATTGGAAAAGAAATGCAGATTTAAAATGACTCTGCTTGGATCCTCCTTTCACAGAGAAGTAAGAGGGGCTGTTAAATAACAATGAGGTACAATTAAATAGATTGTGATCTACTGGACAATACCATTTGTTCTCAACAGAAAGAAAAGGTATATAAATATGAAAAATTAAAGTACTGCCACTTCTTCTTTCAAAAGAGAAATGACTTACTTTATATGTTGTTTTCTTCAAGATAATGAAATAGTATCGAGCTAGAATAATTGATGCAATATGGTAACTTCAGTTAGAAACAAGTAATTTTTACAATAATTGGTTGCTTTTGAATCTATAAGAATTGTGGGGCCCTTATGAAAAAAAAAGAGGTGAAATAAGGTTTTGACCTAGCCATTTCTAAAGAGGTCATTTAGAGTTTGGCTTTTGTGTTTTAATGTTGGAATGTATATCACTGAGGTGGCTGTCGATGTGAAGGATCTGCATGTGTAATCCTTAGCAAAGGATTATATTTATACATTTTCAATATTTCCAGAGGAGAATTTACATTTTTTCTCCTTAATCTATTCCAATGCTTGTACACTTTCTAAACTGTCTACATAGAACAAGCCAGGCTACAGAACAAGCATGCTGTTCATCAAACAAATTCTCATCAAATTGATCAAACAGACATTCCTTCATGGAGAGGATTATGGACAAAACATGCCAAATTTGTCAGAAAATATCATACATAATATTTTCATGTAGCAAATATATTGCTGAAGGAGGAAAAAGAAAGAGTAGAGTTTGCTCTGAAATGATGGCAGTGTTGCCTTTACTCAGATGTCCTCAACTATCCCCTGCCAGGGTGTTTGTGTGCTGTTCTGCACTCCCAGGCATACCATCTGCTCCTGTTGTCAGGGCCAGTATGCTCGGGTGACTAGAGGGTGCTACATTCTTGTTTTCTAAGAGATCACTTAGCTACATACAGAGAAGCATTCTGTTGTGTGGCTACTTCTCTCAAATCATATAAACTCCTCTTCAAATATGTGTAATGTGTTACATGGGAGATTAGATAAAAGAATATAAAGCCAATGGAAATCTAGTATAATCACATTACTTTAGCAGTTTAGGGCATGGTCTTTAATCAAACACACTGAACTGAAATGTTGGATCAGCCAATTACTAGCTCTATGACCTTGGGCAAGTGAATAACATACTGTAAGTTTAGTATGCTCTTTTGTGTATTTTACAGGTAACAAAAGTACCTATCATGTATGCTTTTATAGTAATGCACGCAAAACTCTTATCACAGTGCTTAGCTTATTGTAAGCAGTCAGTCTTCATTAGCTATTATTATGTGCCTTACTAAATCGGTACAATAACAATTTTAATCTTTTACTAATGACCTCAGTTATATTGCAAAATAAAATATAAACATGTGAAGTATGTTGTACTTTATTGTGGATTGAAGTAAAGAAAAGTGATAATAAATTCTCAAGATCATGCAATGTTATCCATGACTGATTTGGGAATAATATCTAATTCTCTGACATGATCCAAATTTCTTCTACTAGCTTAAGATAAGTAAATAGACTTATTTTTTTAAAGACACATCAATGTGTGTAATATATTCATTTTGTTTCATGTGTTTATTGGGAGTGAAATATTTGTCATTTTTAATATTAAAATTAGCATAATTTCAAAGTATTGGCTGCAATTAGCACTATAAGAGAAAGTAATGAGCACATGAAGGAAGTTTTATAAAAATTCTAAAATCATTTGGGGAGGATACTACATTAGTGAGTGATTTGGGGCTAATAAACATCCCTTGTCATTGATCCAAATAAGTGCTAAAAGTCAACCGGCACTTACATCAACAAAGTGAAGTAATAGTTTGAGAAATTTTAGCTGAAGTCAATCAACAGAACCTAGACAACAGAATTCCAACAGCGGCAGATTCCATTACCCTTCCTCAGTAAAGGAGTAGAGTTGTTGTCTCTTTTCCAGGTTATTATTTTATTTTTCTAAATTATATTTGTTTTTAGATATTTATTATCCTTTAAGTTTTCCCTTGGATATTCTAAGGATTTTCCAGCAAGGAGTCCTAAAACTATGTTCTGTACCAAGATGTACTTCACAAATTTAGCAGTGCCTTACAAAATGTTTACTTACTGTGCTTAAATGAGCAAACGCTTTCCTAAGTGTGATATTGTCAGTTATTCTTGGTCAGCCTTTCATAGTTACTGAAATCCAGATATACTTAACTAAGGGATATAGATTTTATCATATAAGAATTTTTGTAGAACCTTTACAATAATGTTGGCATTTATTTCAGTTGTATTTTCTGGTACTGCACACTTTTCCTCCATAATGTCCTTTTAGTGTTAAATTACCACTTTTATCAGTAGGTTGTAAAATAAAATAATGAATTATGTAAGATTTTCTTTAGCACTTAATGTAGTTCAAATACTGTGTTAGCCAACTGGAGTGCAAAGCATAATGTGGATAATAGAGATTCTTCCTTCCTTCAGGATTTCACAGTGCAGTGGTGGAGACAGAGAAATAAACAACTGACCAGAATTAGCATCATGAGAAATATGCCAAGATGGTGGTGGAAAGTGCCATGAGGAAACAGAGAGAAGGCTGCATTTGATTGTGATTATTAGTCCAGCTCCCAAACCCAGGGCAAATAGGCTGGCCTGGTAACAAGTAATAGCTCCTTAAGTGTCCATTACAGAACAATAGGCAAAATCATAGAGGGGAGGAAATCCATGTTCATCAGGATTTTCCTATATCTGTTCTTCAAATCTAGCAAGCTCATTTCTTAGGGCTCCAACTGACACTGTTGCCTCTACTAGGAATCATCTTTCATAAAGGTTTATCATGGTCAACTTCTTATTTCCAATTGGGTCTCAGATCAGATGTCGCCTCTTTAGATAGACTTTCCCAATCACTTTTGAGTCACCCCCTTTTCCCCTTTATACCATTTCACAATCTTGATCATATATTCTTTTTCTTACTGCTTGTCTTTCTGTCCACTCTCACTTGTCCTCTCACCATGATGCAAATGTCATAAGAATAAGCATCTTGCCCCATTCCCTGCTGTGTTCCCAGCACTGAGGGACAGTACAAGATGATGATTACTTACTCGATCACTATGTGTCTAATGAATGAATTCATAAGTGACAATGAGTAAATAAAAGCATTAGGGACCGAGTGAGAAGGTGTGTATTTTAGGGAAGTCTTTCACCCACTGAAGGGAGAGAAGAGGATCTGATACATAAAGGACTTGCAATGGGGCTGACCATGATGAGCTGCCATGCAGAATTTCTTCGATTCCTCCTTTTGGGATTTTTAGAGTGTGACAAGGGCCTGAGCCCATAGGGAGGTGTTAAATGAATCTTTAAGAAAAACAAAAACAAAAGGATGAAAAAAATTACTGCATTGTCTTACCTACCCCTTACATAAAGGTAAAAATCTTTAGGTAAAAGCTTCACTGACATCTGAGTTAGTTATAAATTAGCTTCCCCAGAATAAGGCACTCATAATTGACCTGTTGGACATAAGTAACTGGTTGTTTCCATTAATTGGCTCATTGCCTTTGTTTTGTACCTCACCAACACAAAGACAGTATTTTACCACAAACATGTTTTTAAAGTAGAACACTGGAGAGTAAAAGACATGAACATAATCTCCTTTTGACTCTTCACACAGATTAAGGTCCTGGGTTCTTGCAGTGCCACCTACTTTAAGAATAACTCAATCTGGGATTACTCCTCCCCAAGATGTAATTCCAGATAAATTAAGGAGCCAAGAGTAAAACTGATAGAAACAAGACTATTTTTAAAAAATATAACAGATTAAAAATATCACCTTAAATGAGAAGTGCTTTTCTAAATAAGTCACAAAACCTAAACATCACAAAGAAGTATACTGATTAGATAGCATAAAAATTAAAAGCTTTAGTGCAATAAGGACACATATGTGACGTTAAAAGACCAGCAGCAAACAGAAACAATATGCAATGCATTTAACTGAAAAAGATTTCTAGGCAGAGTACACTCAGATTGCAAAAATAAAAGTAGATCAATTGAAAAATGTGAAGACTGTCATCAACTGTTCTCAAAAGGAACATGAGAGACTTCTGGTCAAGATGGAGGTGTAGGTAGACATGCTTTGCCTCCTTGCACACCCATGGAGAGAATTACAACTAAACCTCAAACAAATAATACACAGAACTGTCAGAAAATCAAACTCTATGGAAGGCCAACAAAAAAGGATTAAAAGAAACCACATTCATCAAGATGGGTAGGAGGAGCAGAGTGGCAGAGATGGACAGAGAGGTGAGGATATGCAGTGTGGCACGGAGAGGTGTCAGCAGTGGCAAAACAGGAATTCCCACATTCATTTGTGGTGGATAAAAATTAGGAAGGGTACCTTGGAAGCAAGCAATCCCAGTCCCAGGCCAGACCCCACAGTCCAGAGTTCCAATGCCAGAAAGATAAATGCTGATAACTACTGGTGGTAAAATCCAGTAGGGGTTTGGGTAGTGGAAGGAACTGCCAGATTTTCAGGAGACTCTGCTTAAAAGGCCCACATGGTCTTAGAACATATGTAAACCAACCCACTCTGGGATTTACCACTAGGGCAACAGCTGGAAGGGTGCCAGTCACATACAGGGAGTGGGTGAACTGGCTAGAAATGGTGTGAGTCCTGGGCAAGCCTCCAGAAGCCAGGCAGTAGCACCATCCCCTCTCCAAGCCCTCCCAGCCCACACAGAGCCACAAAGCAATGAAGCAGTTTGCCCCACCCTGGTGATTATCTAAGGCTCCTCCCCAGACAATTTACATGTGCCTTTTCCACAGTAGGCCATACTACTAAGGCAGGGAGTCAAAGCAGCTTTCCCTAATATACAGAAGCAAACACAAGGAGGCTGACAAATTGAAGACAAGAAATACAGCCCAAATGAAAGAACAGAACAAAACCCCAAGAAAAGAACTAAAACAGAGATAACCAACCTATCAGATGCAGAGTTCAAAACACTGGTGTTCATGATGCTCAAAGAACTCATTGAGTACAGCAATAACATAAAGGGATAAATGAAGGTTACACTAAAGGAAATAAAGAAAAATCTACAAAGAGCCAACAGTGAAGGGGAGGAAGCTGGGATGCAAATCAATGATTCGGAACATAAGGAAGAAATAAGCATTCAACCAGAACATCAAGAAAAAACAAGAATTCTAAAAATTGAGACTAGTTTAAGAAGCCTCCAAATCACAGCAATGCCAGAATGAGAAGAGGAGGAGCAAGAAATTGAAAACATTGGAAAAAGAATGAAACAAAACTTCCCTAATTTGACTAAGGAAATAGACATACAAGTCCAGGAAGCAGAGTCCCAAATAAGTTGCAACCAAAGAGGACCACACCAACACATATCATAAATAAAATGCCAAAGAGAATCTTAAAAGCAGCAAGACAAAAGGAGACAGTTACCTACGAAGGAGTTCCCATAAGAGTATGAGCTGATTTCTCAAAAGACACTTTGTGGGCAAAAAGGCACTGGCAAGAATTATACAAAGTGATAAAAAGCAAAGACGTACAACCTACATTACTCTATCTAGCAAAGCTTTCATTTAGAATGGAAGGGCAGATAAAGAGCTTCCCAGTCAGATAAGGTCAAGTTAAAGGAGTTCATCATCACCAAGCCCTTATTAGATGAAATGTTAGAGGGACTTACCTAAGAAAAAGATCAAAACTATGAACAATAAAATGGCAACAAATTTACAACTATCAACAACTAAATCTAAAAGAACACATTAAGTAAACAACAAGAACAGGAACAGCATCATAGATATGGAGATCCCTTGGAGGATTATTAACTGGGAGGGTTAAGAGGGAGAATGGGGGAAAAGGTGCAGGGATTAAGTATAACTCGTAGATATGAAATAGACAGGGGGATGTTAAGAATAGTGTAGGAAATGGAGGCGCCAAAGAGCTTAAAATGATGACCCATGAACATGAACTAAGAGAGGGGAATGTTCATGGGGAGGGAGGTGCAGAGTGGAGGGGGACAAAGGGGGAAAATTGGGACAAGTGTAATAGCAAAATCAATAAAATATATATTTTAAAAAGGGAACATGATGGCTAATATGCATATAAAATATACTGAATCTTAGTAGTATTGGAGAATAAAAATGAGATGATTCCTAGATTTTACCAATCTACATGATTTTCAGAGTTTGAAAATGTCAGGTTTTGTTGAGAATATAGAAACAGAGACACAATCACACCGTTAATTAGATTACAAATTAATGAAGCTATTTTGGAATACAATTTTCAGTATATACATGAAAAAGGTACATCACATAGGGGAAAATGTACATACATGTGGGATTATTAATCCCACAATAAATATTCACACATTTATAAAAACATGTTAAATGATATTCACTTCACTGCTACATGTGTTAGGGGAAGAAAAGAAATATAATTAAACCTTTGACAATGTCCAAGTGATAAAAATACATATTAGCATATCCATACCATGGAATATTTTATATCTGTTAAAGACTGAGAACAACCTAAATGAACTAACATAGAAAGATAAGTAAGTCATATTACATAGAAGGCATAGTGTGAATATGTGTTTTTTATTTCATTTTATTATTTATTTTATTTTTCAGATTTACCATCATTAAGTTGGTTTGCTTGAATAATTAATTCAAAGTGAAGATTTTTTGGTGAGGCACCCAGGATTTTAGTAACTGAGTTAGTCGAACATGAAAGGTGTTCCAGGGTGAAAGCTAAAACAAAGTCTGCTCTGTTACAACTCACATTTCTGTAAAGCAGATTAGCTCGTTCCCAATTGGTACATCCGTCAATGATATGAATATAATGAGGATGTTGTGTGGGGGGCTCTGCCTGCAGGGCTCCCCCGGCCACCACAGATGAGAATAAGTCTACCAGGACATGATCTGCTTGGGGAGGAAAGGTGGCCGATCTCTCAAAGGAGAAGGGCCAAGAGCCTTTTCCTCAATGGCCTTTCATTGGGTTCATTTTGCACAGGAATACAGGTAAAGCTCATCAATCATTGTCAGGCAGTAAGGATCAAACAATAGACAACATACAGAGAACTCTGAGGGCTTATTCTGAGTCAGGGTCAGTTAATTAAAGGGCTGTAAAACTGTGGAAAACAAACTCATTTCATGCTTGGACCCTTATCAGAAAACTGAGGACATTCTTAGCAAAGCAGGTTTCACAGGGTTTTATGCATTCTTTCTTAGGTCTGATCACCCCCGGGAATCTGCCCTTTCCAGCACAGGATTGCACCGCCCTCTGTCATTGTTTCATGCTTAAGTCAGGCAGGGGAAGTAAGGCAGCTGAGAGATTAGGAGACTTCTTGCAGACAGAATGAGGATGCAGGTTATGTCAAAGCCAAGGGGCAAGGGTCCATCACCCCCTTTTTCTATAGCCTCCCAAGTCCTTCCCTGAGGGCCTTTTTGTGACCATGCCTATCTTAGGTCATCCCTCCCTTGAGGAATCTTACCAGTCATTGGCTAACTGGTCAGGCTCAGGGCCAAGCAGGGTAGCTTTGTCTCCTTAATGGCTTATGGTCCCAAGTCTCTCACTCAGCGTTAGCCATGGGGGATTAGAGCTTCTGGAACCAGGCAGGGCGGTTCCCAACAGGATGTCACATTGATTCATATGTGATTTTTTTCCTCTATACAGTTTAGGATCACTAAGTAACAGCATCAAAACATAAAGTTCACCAGCACAGGTGAATGCCCAAAGTCACAGAGAATGCACTCAGTTCACACAAGGTCCACAGACTTCTTGCCTTCCTCTTGGTTCAGAAGGTCAGCCTTGGAAGTCTCATTGCTGCCTCTCCCCGATCTCATTCTTTTAAATTATTTTTTATGGTTTAATTACAGCTTACATTAAATATTACTTTGTATTAGTTTCAGATGTATGGCATAGCCGTTAGACAATCACGTACTTGATAGAGTGGTCTCCTCAATGTTTCTTTTTAAAAATTTTTATTGTTATTATATTAC
The DNA here is from genome assembly GCF_022682495.2 of Desmodus rotundus. NCBI lineage: Eukaryota > Metazoa > Chordata > Mammalia > Chiroptera > Phyllostomidae > Desmodus > Desmodus rotundus. Next base: position 34,841,520 of record NC_071397.1, on the reverse strand, counting down.
AGTTGTCCCAATTTTTCCCCCTTTTCCCTCCTCTGCTCAACCCACCTCCTGCTCCCACAGTCAGTTCTCACCATGTTTTATATTTAAATATGAAAATAAGTCTAGGCATTAAGATATATCTACACATACAGAGATCTGAGAAGAAGCACACTTCCATCTCTGAGAGTGTTTACATGTGCAAAGGGGAGTGATAAGAATATTTTGTATCCCTGACCAGTTGGGAGTCCTCCTGCAAAGTGAACCAGCACAAGTGAATGCCCAAAGCCACATTTGTCCTTCAAAGTGACAGGTCTTCAGTTTGATTCCTGGTCATGGCACATGCCTGGGTTACAGGTTTGATCCCTGGTTAGAGTGCAAGGCAACTGATTGATGTTTCTCTCACATCAATATTTCCCTCTCATTCTCCCTCCCTTCCCATTTCTCTAAAAATAAATAAAGAAGTAAATAATTAAGTAAATAAATATTTTTTTAAAAAGAGTAGTTGGTAAAGGAGAAGTTCTCATTTTGCTTTTTTATATTGTTATGCTGTTTAATCTTTTCAAGGAAAATGTTTTTATGTAATTAAAGTCTTAAAAAACAAATGAATTATGCAATAAGAAAATATCATCTTCCTTTGGTCAAAGCAGTTGTGTTTGGATACTCAGACTACTTTCTATGAAAATAAACCTGAAATAGTTTCACTGAAATAGCTACATATCCATAGTGTATATTTTGGACTTCTAATGGTTCTTAGCAGAAAAAAAAAAACAAAAAACATTCAATTTGAAATTTAAGACTCCCCTGGCACATTTCTGGAGACTCAATTTGTTTTCATTGATCTACCTTGATTTTACTGATGCTTTCACTAACTTCCTGGTCTAGTGACCACAAAGAACTAGAAAATGCAGTTGATAATGACAGCAAGATAGAGCTGGTGTGTTTCCTGATCTAGGTCACACAAAACCTGTGAATTACTTGTATACCTTAAGGTATGGTTCACTTATTCATGAGAAAGATGTGTCTGTTAAAGAAATTCTTACTTAGACTTGTTATATTATTGTGTCTTAAATAAGTATCTTATGATATACTGTACACATGCATACACATATGCACATATACACAGTAACACATATTATGAATTTGAAAATGCACCTCTGAAACATCTGGAAAAATGAGATGCCATTCTATGTTTATCAGTGCTGTAGCATATTAAATTTAGAAAGAGGTCATGGAGATTATGTTATTCTCCTCACATCATAGATAAAGAAATGAAACCTCAGGAAGTTTGGAAATTTATTCTAGGCCATGTTAATTATTAGGGCATGGGTTGGACTAGATCTCAGGTCTCCCAATTTCTGTCCCAGAACTCTTTCCATTATATCCATTTTTCTTGATGGTAATGTATGTCATATGCTTTTTTCCCTTAATGAGAGTGTTCCACTTTTCAAAGGATGAAAATAGGTTGTGTGAGATACTAACCTAAGGTTCATCTTAGGGGAGGCTTGTACCTAAAGTTGTTTCCCCAATAAAATTGTATGAAATTGTTCTGCTGCAGACTGATTTTGGCAGAGTATTAAAATTATATTTGAGGGTATTCTTTTTCTGTATTGCTTTGTACATTGTATTGGCTGCCCTAAAAGATACCACATTTGTATAGTGAGTGAATGATTTTAAAAAACATTGTCAGTACTATTTAATCAACTCGATTAACCTAACTTTTAGCTATAATTTGACCTTTAGACACTTTTTATTGAAGTGATTGATTCTCTTATTCACTTTCATTCAATGATATCCATATTTTCAACAATATGTGCCAGGCAATTGTACACTGCAAGTATAACTAATAGGCATAAAATCGTTTCTTTCTAGAGAGCTGCTCATCTTTCAAACTTCCTCTAAAACATCAACATCTGTAATGTCATGCAGACATAGCTTTTCCTGCCTACTCATGTCTTTCACAAAAAGACACGAGTAGGCAGGATACTTTGTACATCCTTGTGTTATAATAATTATTATATTAAATGCATTTAGACACTTATAGCTCCTTTTTCACTTTAAAATGTGAAGCGTCCTAGGAAATATCAACTTGTTTATTTCATTCATTCCCTCAGCCTAGTGCTGTGCCTTGGCAGTGCATGATCTAGTTTCTGACTTATATGGGGGCTTAGTGCTAAGTAGACTGAATTCATTTCAGAGAACTGGCTAAGAAGGGATTAACATATAAGTAGCCAAGAAAAAGCCTAAAAGAAAGTGAAGTGGGAGTGGTATGAAAGGGGAAGGACAACAAAATTAAATTTATGTCTGCCTGATGAACTCAATTACAATTGACTTAGGTAGCTCCATCTTTCTTCATTCCCAGCTCAACCCCTCAGAATTGAAGTTCATTTCTAGTATCTCAAGACTTGACCTCTGGGGAAGTGAGTTTAGAAAACATGGCTATATGCAACTTTTATGAGTGTATTGTGTATGCACCATATTGTATATAAAGGGAATATAGAAAATTATGGTCAACAGTAGGTTCTGGAGCTAGATTGCCTAGGCTCTCCCACCAGGTAGTTGTGTGACTAAAAAAAGTTCACTCAGCCACTCTCTTCCAAAGTTTCCTTATCTGTAAAGTGAATATAATAATAGTATCTATATGAAGATAGTATGCACTCAGTAAATATTATCTATTATTAGGTGATATGTTGATGATGACATTAATGCCCTTTTCTATTAATTCCATTTTCTTTGTCATTTTTTTCCACCTGTATCTATTCACTTTTCTCTTGATTATTGGTAAAATTTCTCTACTTTTTCACTTAAGACAATTTGTTAGGTTAGGGTGACTTCAAGTTTACTACAAAATTGAGAGGGAGCTGTAGAGATTTCCCATATACCTTCAGCCCCACATATGGATAGCCTCCCACATTATCAATATCACTTAAGAAAATTTTTTTACCAAGGATCATCCTACAGATGCTGTCACTCAAATTATATAGTTTACCTTAGAGTTCACTCTTGGTGATATGTATTTTATGAGTTTAAATGCTTATAAATGATATATATCTATTGTTATAATACTATACAGAGTATTTTCACTGCCCTAAAATTTTTCTGTGCTGCACCTTTTCAACTTTGCCACCCCCATTCTTGACAATCACTGATCTTTTTATTGTCACCATAGTTTTCCTTTTTCTAGCTTGTCATATAATTACAACTATACAGTATGTAGCTTTTTCAGAATAGATTCTTTCATTCAGAAATGTACACTAAAGATTGCTCAATTCTTTTTGTGACTTGATAGCTCATTTTATTTTATTTCTGAATAATAATCCACTGCCTGGATCTATTACAGTATATTTATCTATTCACTTACTGAAGGATGTACTGGTTGCTTCCAAGTTTTGGAAGTTACAAATAAGGCTGGCACAAACATGCTTGAGCAGGTTTGTGTGAACATAAGTTTTTAACTTGTTGGGGTAAATTAAATACCAAGGAGCATGATTACTGGATTGTGTGGTAAGAGTTTGTTTAGTTTTGTAAGAAACCACCAAACTGTCTTTCAAAGTGGCCGTACCATTTTGCATTCCCATTATCAATGTATAAGAGTTTTGGTTGCTCCACACCCTTGTCAGCATTTGGGGTTGTTGATGGGCTGGAATTTGGTCACTTTAATAGGTATGTACCGGTATCTCATTGTGTTTAAATTTGCATTTCCCTGATAACATATGTGCAGCACCTTTTCATATGCTTGTCATTCTGTATATCTTCTCTGTGAAATGTCTGCTAATATTTTCAGACCATTTTTTAAACCCAATTGTTTGTTTTCTTATTGAATTTTAAGGCTTAGTATATTTTGAGTAATATTTCTTTCTCTTTTTTTGTAATATTTCTTTATAAGGTATGTTTTTTGGAAATATTTTCTCCCATTTTGTGGCTTGGCTTCTAATCCTGTTGACATTATCTTTTGCAGAACTGAAGTTTTTAATTTTAATGTATTCTAGCTCATCAATTATTACTTTCATAGATTGTTTCTTTAGTGTCATATCTAAAAAAGACATCCTATACCCAAAGTCATCTATGCTTTTCTCCTGTGTTTTTTTCTAAGAGTTTTATAGTTTTGCATTTTACATTTAGGTCTCTACTCCATTTTGAGTTATTTTTTGGGGAAGGGTATAAGGTCTGTGTTTAGATTCTTCTTCTTCTTTTTTTTTTTTTTGCAACGTGGATATTTCAATTTTTTCCAGCACAATTTATTTTTAAAAACCCCGTATTTTCTCCCTTGAACTTGCTTTGTTTCTTTGTCAAAGATCAGTTGATTATATGTGTATAAATCTACTACTGGGCTGTCTTCTGTTTCAGTGATCTATTCGTCTATTTTGCAGTCAATACCACACGTCCTTGATTACTGTAGCTTTATACGAAGTCCTGAAGTTGAGTAGTGTCAGTCCTGCAACTTCGCTCTCCTTCAATCTTCTGTTAGTTCCCCTGAGTCATTTGCCTTTTTATGTAAACTTTACAATCAAGTTGTTGATATCTATAAAGTAATTTGCTAAAATCTTTATTGTGATTTCAATCAATCTATAAATAAGTTAGGGAGAACTGATATCTTGACAATATTGAGTCTTTCTATCTATGAATATGCTCCCTCCATTTAATTTTGTTCTTTTATTCATCAGTTTTGTTATTTTCCTCATACAACCCTTGTACATATTTTGTTAGATTTATACTGAAGTATTCTAGTTTTTTAGGTTCTGATGTAAATGTTATTGTGTTTTAAATATCCAGTTCTGCTCATTCATTCTTACAAGCAATTTCAAGAAAAATTCTAGGAAAGCAATTGATTATTGTATATTAACATTTTATCCTATAACCTTGTTATAATTGATGATTATTTCTAGGAGTTTTGGGATTTTCTACATTGATAATTATGTCATCTGTAAACAAAGACAGCTTTCAGTTTTTCTTCAAAATCTGTATACACTTTATCTCATTTTCTTGCCTTTTTGTATAGGAGACCATTCTGTGTGGTGTGGGCCCAGCTCCCACTTGGAAAGGCCAGTGGAAAGTGAGGTCCAGCACACAGGACCCACACTCACAGATAGGTTCTCCTGTGGGGAATCAGGCCTGCATTGTACCTTGGCTGCTTTGAGACTTGCTTTTTGCCAAAACTCCCTCACCCTGAATTGAGGCAGCAAATGTTTACTGTATATCTTTAAAATAACTTCCTAAAATCTATGCTAAACCTTCCAAGGATGAGTGTAACCAGTTCAACCACTTTTCCCTTTACATTTGCAAATATCCTTCTTTTTTGATGTATTTAGCAACATCCTCTCCTTTGTTTTCTGTAACAAGTAACCACCTAAAGCAAATCTGTGCACAGTAAATGAGGACCATCCTCAATGTAATATGTCCAGAAAAGAAATAAAAGCCTGTCAAGGCAAGGGTCAGGGTGCTTTCCCCTTGAGAGAGTGGCTGTGCAGTCCCTTTTCTTCCACAGGACTCATCAGTCCATGTGAATTTGTCTTGTCTCAGCCACAGTGTGGTAGACACCGCAAGCCAGTGTCTGCATCACTTTTGTATTTGCCAGAAATTCCAGTACACTGTTGAAAAGAATTGGTAAGAGGAGACAGCTCTACCCTGAACCTACACTTAGTAGAAAAGCTTCAAGTTTCTCATCATTTACTATGATGTTAACTAGGTTTCTTTGTAGATAATCTTTATCAAGTTGAGGAAATTCCCCTCTCTTCCTTGTTAACTGAGTTTTTCTTTTAAATCATGAATAGGCATTGGGTTTTTATCAAGTGCTTTTCCTGCATCTATTGATATGATACTGTGAGTTTTCTTCTTTTAGTCTGTTGATGTGATCAATTACATTCATTGATTTCTTAATTGAATTTATTGGGATTTCAATAAATTGGGGTTTCAATAATTTCAGTTTTCAACACCATAAGGTTTCAAGTGTACAACTCAATATAACATCAGCTGCACTTTGCATCATGCACCCATCACCCCAAGCAGTCTTTCTGTCCCCATTTTCCTTTCCTTTGAGCATCTTCACCTACCCTCCCCACCCCCTTTTCCCTGTTGAACCAGCCTTGCATATTGGGGATAAATCTCTGTTGGGTGTGGAGTATAAGTATTTTGATATCTTTTTGGATTGAATTTGATAATATTGTGTTGAGGATTTTTTGACATATCCATGAGAGATGTTGGTCTTTAGTTTACTTTTCTGTAGTAGCATAATGCTAATAGGGTATGAGGACAAGGCCCATAGCGTAAGTAGAAAGTATTCCCTCTGCTTTTATCCTCTGAAAGAAATTCATCAGTGAACCCATTTTGGCTTGGTGCTTTCTGTTTTGGAAGAATATAAATCATTGGTTCCATTTCTTTATTTCATATAGACTTAATTAGATCTTTTATTTTTTTCTGTGTTTTGGTGGATTATGTCTTCTAATGATTTATTCTATTTCATTTAGGTTATCACATTTGTGGGCATAGAGTTGTTTTTCTTTATTATCCTTTTAATTTTTGTGGGATCTGTAATGATATCCCCTCTTTCATTTCTTATGTTAGTTACTTTTGTCCTCGCTCTTTTTCTTTCAGTTAGCATGCTAGAGATATCAGCTTTTTTCTTTTTTTGAATTTATTGAGATGATGCTGGTTAAAAAAATTAACAGGTTTTAGATGCACAGTTCTACAACACATCATCTTTACACTGTGTTGTGTATTCACCACCCCGAGTCAAGTCTCTGTCCATCAGTATTTATTCCCTTTACAATTTCCTTCATCTCTGTCCACCACCCTCTGAGCAATCACTACGCTGTTGTCCATGCCCATTAGTTTTTTCTCTTTTTGCCCAATCCTCCACCTCTTTACCCAGCCCCACCCCAACAGCTGTCAGCCTGCTTTCCATCTGTGAGTCTGTCTCTATTTTGCTAATTAATTCATTTTATTAATTACAGTCCACATATGAGTGCAAGAATATGATATTTTTCTTCTCTGACTGTAATATTTCACTTAGAACAATGCTCTCCAGGTCCATCAATGCTGTCACAAAGGGTAAGATTTTCTTTTTGAAAACATACCACAGCATCTTTATCCATTCCTATTGACAGACACTTGGGCTGCTTCCAAATCTTGGCTATTGTAAATAATGCTGCAACAAACATGGGTGCATATGTTCTTTCAAATCAGTATTTCATGTTTTTTTCAGGTAGGTTCTCAGAAGTGAAATCACTGGGTAATAATGCAATTCCATTTTTAATTTTTTGAGTTAACTACATACTGCTTCCCACAGCAGCTACACCAATTTGCATTCCCACTAACAGTGCACAAGCGTTCCCTTTTTTCCACATCCTTGCCGGCACTTGTTGTTTGTTCATTTATTGATGATAACCATCCTCACAGGTGTGTGAGCTGATATCTCATTGTAATTTTAATTTGCATTTCCCTGATGATTAATGATGTTGAACATCTTTTTATATGTCTACTGGCCATCTGTATGTCCTTTTTGGAGAAGAATCTATTCAGGTCTTTTGTTATTTTTAATTGGATTGTTTTATTTTTTAGTTTTGAGTTTTATAAGTTCTTTATAAATTGTGGATATTAGTAACCTCTTATCAGGTATAACAGCGAATATATTCTCCCATTCAGTTGGTTGTCTTTTCATTTTGTTGATGGTTACCTTTGCTATGCAAAAGCTTTTTCATTTGTTTTAGTCCAGTTTATTTCTTTGTTTTTGTGTTTATTTTCCTTGCCTGAGGACACATATCAGAAAAAACAATGCTACAAGAAATGTCTGAGATTTTATTGCCTAGGTATTCTTCTAAGATTTTTATGGTTTTGAGTCTAACATTTAAATTTTTCATCCTTTTTGAGTTTATTCTTGTGTGTGGTGTAAGAAGGTGGTCTAGTTTTTGGTTTTTTGCATGTATCTGTTCAATATTCCCAACACCATTTATTGAGTTGACTATCTTTACCCCATTGTATGTTTTTGCTTCCTTTGTCAAATATTAATTGACTATAAAGACATGGGTTTATTTCTAGGCTCTCTATTCTGTTTCATTGATCTATATGTCTGTTTTTATTCCAGTATCATTCTGTTTTGTTTATTATGGCCTTGTAGTATAGTTTGATATCAGGTACCATGATTCCTTCAACTGTGTTCTTATTTCTAAAGATTGGTGTTGCTATTTGAGATCTTTTGTGGTTCTATATAAATTTTTGGAATATTTGTTCTAGTTTTATGAAATATGCCATTGGTATCTTATTAGGAATTGTGTTGACTCTATAGATTGCTTTTATTAGTATGAACATTTTAATTATTTTAATTCTTCCTATCCATACAAACCACCACATATGATTCTAATTATTTGTATCTTCTTCCTTTTTTAATAATTTTTTAAGTACAGTTCTTTTACATTCTTGGATAAATTTATTCCTAGGTGTTTTATTCTTTATGAAGGAATTGTAAATGGAATTATATTGTTAGTTTCTTTTTCTCATAGTTCATTATTATTTAAAATTTTCTTGAGATTTTTTCTTTGGACTATGTGTTATTTGGAAATTTGTTCAATCACATAATTTGGAATTTTCCGTTTATTTTTCTGTTATTAATTTATAGTTTTTTCCCACTGCAGTCTGAGAGAAAATATAGATCAAAACTTTTGACCTACTATTTTCTTTTTCTCTAAAAAATTTCTTTTAACATTTCTTTCAAGGCAGGTCTACAGACAATAGAGGATTCTATATATCTATGATTAGGTCTTAGCCTTTTAGTGAGCCTCTGCTTCTGGACTGTGAACTTCCTAAGTGTTTCTTCAATTCTTTCCCCCTCCTAAGGTGGGACAGAATGGCCAAGTAGGGTGGAATTGGATGTTTCCCTTCTCCACATGGAAGGATAGAACCAGCTAAAGTTTTTGTTTGTTTGTTTTTTAATTTTCCTTCACTCAGGTCTCTTTGGCTGTGGTAAGACCCTAACAGGTTAGGCTCTGGTTAACTAGTTTCCTCTGAAGATAGTCCTTCTTTAGAAGAAAATAATATTCTGTCATATTTCAACGTAGAACTTTTCTCCTCCCCCTGTCAGAATCTGGAGGGGATTTTTCTATGATATGTTAGTGTGAAAATCTGGTCCAGCTCCTGGTGGTAAACCTCACAATATTGTGGGGCCTCCCTACAACTAGGTTTCCCACGAGCTTTAAACTTGCAGAGTTGTCCTCACTGTGTCTCCATCAACTAGTCAATTACAGTTGAGTTTTTCTAAGCCTGAAAAACCAAGAATCTGCCTTGAGTCTCTGTTCTAGTAAGCTTCTATTTTTTGAATTTACTGGTGTGGCTCTCCAGTCTTGGGGGAAGAGTTTGACAAGTGTTTTCCCTTCTTTTCTGAATTGATAAAGAGTTGATGTTTACACACTCTTCAACTTTTCATTTGTTATCAGAAGAGAGTAACAACTTCCGAGGTTACATACAGAAGTGGAAATTAGTGGTCATCATCATGCTGTTTTAAGAGTATTATCCATGCTCATTATATATGTACTTCTTAATTTGTTCACTATTTGACCATAGTACAGATATAAAGGGGTTTTTTTTAGAGAATTTGTGCACTTTGTTACCTTTTCCTAAAAAGAAAAAAGTATTAAATGACCATAGAGGCATGGGTTTATTTCTGGGCTCTCTATTCTGTTCAATTGGTCTATGTGTCTGTTGTTAAGCCAGTATCAGACTGTTTTGATTGTAGTGGGCTTGTAATATAGCTTGATGTCAGGTAATGTGATCCCTCTTACTTTGTTCTTCTTTCTCAGTATTACTGTGGCTATTTGGAATTATTTATGGTTCCATACAAATTTTTGAAATGTTTGTTCTATATCTGTGAAATATGTCATTGGTGTTTTAATAAGGATTGCGTTGAACCTATACATTGCTTTGGGTAGTATGGACATTTTGATGATATTGATTGTTCCAATCCATGAACACAGTATATGCTTCCATTTATTTGTGTCTTCCTTAATTTCTTTCTTCAGTGTTTTGTAGTTTTCTGAGTAAAGGTCTCTTACCTCCTTGGTAAGGTTTATTCCTAAGTACTTTATTTTTCTTGTTGCTATAGCAAATTGGATTTTTTCCTGATTTCTGATTCTGATATTTTGTTGTTGGTGTACAAAAATGCCTTTGATTTCTAAATATTGACTTTGTATCCTGCTGTTTTACCAAATTCACTTATTAGATCAAGTAGTTTTTGGTGGAGTTTATAGGGTTTTCTATGTACACTATCAAGTCATCTGTAAACAGTGACAGTTTTACTTCCTCCTTTCCAATTTTGGATGCCTTTTATTTCTTTTTCTTACCTGATTGCTGTGGCTAAGACTTCCAATACCATGTTGAATACACCCAGGTCTCGGTGATCAATTAATATTCAACAAAGGGGGAAGAAGCATAAAATGGAGTAAAAATGAACTCTTCAACAAATGGTGCTAGGAGATCTGGACAGCTACTTGCAAAAAAAAAATAAAATAAAATAAATGACCACCAACTTACACCAGACAAAAAATAAACTCAAGGTGGATAAAAGAGTTAAATATAAATTGTAATAGCATAAAAGTCCTAGAGTGAACATAGACAGGAAAATCTAAGATATTCCAAATAGCAATATTTTCACCCATATATCCCCTAGAGCAAGGAACATAAAGGAAAGAATAAACAAATGTGTCTTCATCAAAATAAAAAAAAAACAAACATCTGCACAGCTGATGAAAACATCAGCAAAATGAAAAGGGAACCAACTGTATAGAAAAATATATTTGCCAATGATATCTCAGGCAGGGGTTTGATCTCCAAAATATATAAAGAACTCACATGACTCCACTCCAGGAAGACAAACCACCTAATTAAAAAATGGTCACAGAACCTAAACAGACATTTCTCCAAGGAGAACATACAGAGTGTCCAGAGACATATGAAAAGATTCTCAGTATTTCTAGCCATCAGAGAGATACAAATTAAAACCACAAGACCATACTACTTTATCCTGGTCAGAATGGCCATCATAAACAAATCAACAAACAACAAGTGCTGGCAAGATTGTGGAGCAAAGGGAACCCTAGTACACTCTTGGTGGGAATACAGACTGGTGTAGCCACTGTGGGAAACAGTATGGAATTTCCTCAGAAAAATAAAAATGGACCTGCCTTTTGATTGGGCAATTCCATTGCTGGGACTATACCCTAAGAATCCTGAAATTCCAATTCAAAAGAACTTATGGACCCCAATGTTCATAGAAGCACAATTTGTACTAGCCAAGTACTGGAAGCAACCTAAAGGCCCATCAGTAAATGAGTGGATCAAAAAACTGTGGTACATTTACACAATGGAATACTATACAGCAGAAAGAAAGAAGGAACTCCTACCCTTTGTGACAGCATGGATAGAACTGGAGAGAATTATGCTAAGTGAAATAAGCCAGACATTGAAAGACAAATAGCGTATGATCTCACCTATAAGTGGAACCTAATGAACAAAACAAACAAGCAAATAAAACATAATCAGAGACATTGAAATAAAGAACAAACTGACTGTAGCTGGAGGGTTGGGGAGAGGGGGATAACAGAGGGAAGAAGTGGAAGGGTCAACTCAAGGAACATGTATAAAGGACCCATGGACAAAGCCAAAGGGGAGAAGGATTGAGTGTGGGAAGTAGGGGTGGGTGGGGTGGGGGAAAATGGTGGTAGGGAAATGGATACAACTGTACTTGAACAAGAAAGAAAGAAAAGAAAGGAAGAAAGGAAGGAAGGAAGGAAGGAAGAAAGAGAGGGAAATCTATGCGTTTTCAACATTCAAAGAAAATCTTGATTATTAAAATTGAAATTCATATTTATGTATTTATTTAATGCTCTCCTCCAAAATATATTTTTACTTTTAGCATCTTTTTCTATTGTTGTTTAGTTATAATTGTTCCCATTTTCCCCCCATTACTGGAGAGTGAAATTCATATTTAATGTATACTTTAAAAGTAAAAGAAATATTCTAATTACCCTGCAAAACAAATGTTAGTTATTGGTTTTACAATTATAGGTATTATAAAGACAGTTACTTCATTTTATTTTTACAATTCAGGAAAATAAATTTTAAAAACCTCCAGAGATAAGAAGGTATATTGGCTATTTTAATACTCTGAAGAATGATGATAGATAATAAAAATTTCAAGGCAAGGCTGCCTTTTGATTGTTCTTAAAGTCATTTGTAAACTTTCATTCTCATGCTACATGAGAGCATCCATAATGACAGGAACAAATTGGATCAAGCTTCACAAAAATAGTGGTGGATTGATTTTATGAAAGATTTAGTGAGTGACTGAATCTTTTCTTATCTTTAATTTACATAAACTGTGGATTTGTTATATAGGTAGAACAACTTGTAGTTCTGTTTCAAGGATAATTTGAATAGGTACAAATGACATCGATTTGTCATCCAAACAAATGGATGTCATTTGTACTTTTAGCAAGCTGTTTGGCAAATAATAGCTTAGAATACTTTTTAGAACCAGTTTTTAAATTTTCTTGTTGTATTGAAGCTTTCTCTTACCAAAGCGTTAATGGTCCATTATACAAAAGCTCATGCTCTCTCATGCAAAAAATATTTATATAGCTCCTTTTATGTGTTTCAGTGGGCTAAAGAATGTGGACACAGTAATTAGCAAGACAAGTCAATTATCTCTGCTCTTATAGAATATATTGCCTCTTGTGTAGTAACTATTACCTATAAAGGGCATCCAAAGTAAGTGTTAAAACGTTGTATAGAGAACATAATGATATGTAGGATTTGCCTAAAAAGCTAAGTGCATCAATTAAATCAATAATTCTAGATTTTCCTAACAATATTCATGAACAATCTTCATTAAATAAAAGACTCAAGAAAGCATTGAATGTTCTATTGAACAATGAATATGTGGTTTCTTAATCAGGGGTGTATTTTAGACTTACCTGGAGGTATTTTGGAAATACATATGCCTAGTCTCACTCCTAGAGATTTGTCTTTTGTAGACATTTTTATAAATTGATTTCCCAAGTGATCCTGATGCTCACACCTACCTAAGAACTGTGTGATATTAAAAGAGATTTAATTAGAGATTCTTGTAGCTCATATGCTGCACCAATAGAAATAATTTGGAAGAAAAAAAGACAAAGATACACTTGTAGTGAGTAAATACATTAATCAATAAGAAGAGATAAGCAACATCCAGTGCCACTCGTGAAAGAAGCTTCTTGGCTGGTTAGTGGTGCTTCTCAGTGCAGTAATCTAGAAGTGAGATAAGTGGCCTAATAGAGTGAAGAAAAGGAGACTTCTACTTGGTCTGTGGATTTGTATAATTTGAGAAAATTATTGAAGTGTTCTCTTAGGAATCTTATGATTTGCATAAGTTTGAGGGAAAGGTAGTAGGTAATATTAACTGGTGTAGTTGAATAGTTTCATTTTGTTTATGAAGATCCTAGAAAAGAAAAGAAAGATTATAGTGACCACTAAGTATCACCTGAGATATGGTAGAAAAAAACACCATCCTCAAGTAAGTGTAGTTAAGCATCTAACCAGCAAAAGTAATAAGCTTTAATCAAATGATTCCATCCACCTGAAAATCTTTTTAAGAGTTTGTGCTTATTTTTTTTAAGTTAACAAGGTCTGTTCAGAAAAATCCAGACACTGTCAATTTAATGAGAATGGTTTGGGTGAGATTAATGTAACGTGGAAGCCAAGGTGAGTGGACTGGAATGTGCATGCATGAATGATGACAACTTCGGTGTACTAGTCAGTATGGGTGGTAAATGCCACTGAATGAGCATGTGCACTGTGTGGCCATTGCATTCAAAATGACTGAGCAAGGAGGGCAATGAATCTGCATCAAATTTTGAGTTAAGCTTGAACATCTCTCCTCGGAAATTATTCTGATGATTCAGAAGGCTTTCAGGGATGATGCAACAAGTGCAGTGCAAATAAAAGTGTGGCACAAACACTTTACAGATGGTCGAGAATCTGTTGAAAGTGATCCATGTTCTGGAAGGCCTGTAACAAGCTGAACACCTGAGATTGTTGAACATGCATGGGCTGCAGTCAACAAAGATTAGAGAGCTATGTGAGGTCCCAAGGTGCCTACTTTGAAGGGAACTGAGGCATCATTGTTCTATGTACAATGTTTCTTGTATCTTGTATCTTCTTTAATAAATGTCTCTATTTTTCATATGAAAAATACTTTCTAGACAGATCTCTTATATATTGACTAAATAATGCACTTGTATTAACTATTATAATTATTTATACTTTTATAAGTATGTTAGAATAACTTTTTTCTACAAAGTTACATATATATTTAAATATTATCCTTAATAACATTGCTGCTTGCTAAAATAAAACATTTCTAAATAAATTTGTTCCTGGGAATATGCCAATTTGATTTCTGTTGTTTTTAGGAATGCAGATGGTATGGGTTCAGAGAGCCCAAATCTTCTTTCTGTTTTGACTAGAAATAATAAATGAACCCTTAATTAGTATGCAGAAAAATATGTTTCTGTCTATAATACAAATGCAGTATGTTTACTAGGTTAATTATATTATTACCAAGGAAACCATAAAGCTTTGTGTAGAAAACCTATTCAAAGTGAATGAGATTTGCTCTGTGCTCTTAGACAAGTCAGTTGACCTATCTGAGCTTTAATTTCTTTAGATTGCCAGGGCCACAAATAGAGAACCCGAAAAGATTGAAATGATGGTGAAATATTTCACCCACCTCCATGGCAGTAAAAACAAAAACAGTACTAATCCATGAAATAAGGGTCAGATAGTCTGACTGGATTCTTATTTATGCTATGATGCTTTTTAAATAATATGCAATACTTTGGAGAAAAATGTGAATATGTGACTGAAACAAAGATGAGAAATAGAATTTAAATTTAGTGGAAGAGGGTTTAAGTTCAATATGTGTATTTCTGAAAACTAATAGGTAACTATAAAATATACAAATGCTCGTAAACATTTGATAGATTTTATTTTATGTCTTACACATCTATCCATGCTTTGTCAATTCTTTTGTGACTTGTTTGAGGAAAAAAAGAGTTGGGTTGTCAGAGAAGTCTTATCTCTAACTGCTAGAAATTCTTTGAAAAGAGGAACTCTTACCATTGCTACTTTTCTTTGTTAACCTTCAATTAGCATCCTTCTTCAGTAATTTTCTTTTCATGTCAATTTTTGAAGGAAGAGTTGGATAAAAGTCCATATTTGGGAAAATAGAGAAAATGAGAATATAAGACTAGCACTTAGATTTGGGAGTTGGTTAAGAAAGTTGATAAAAAAAAGAAAATTCAAAATAATCAGTGGACAGTTTGAGGAGTGCTCGGAGATGTTTTACACACACACAAAAAAAGGAATTCTGAGGGAGAAGGAAAACGCTCTTACATCTACAAATCCTCACTTTCTTCACACATTGCCCCTGGTACCCAGTTTACTTTCTTGCTCTACTTCTGTATATTTTGAGATAAAACTCAGACCATGTGTATATCAGAGCTGTTCTTAGTACAGCATGTGCTCCATGGGAAAATATACAACCCGTATCTACGAAGAAGCATTTTGTTCTTTTTGTTAAAGAAATCATTATAATAATAAATTTTTCAGGTTAATTTTGTAGATCAAGAAGTTCTCTTCAAGTTTAAAACTCCAGAGAAAAGTTCTGTTTTAAAATTTCTATATATGCTTAAACACTTTTTGAAATATTGAAAGGAGGGAAGGGTTGATCTGAAAATAAAACTTTTGGTTATGATTGTATTCTCTACTAATGACTCTTTTATTTATATATTTTATAAATAACCACTGGAAGTTTGATAAGATTAATAATTTCCATGGGGACCATGAAGTCAAAATTACTTTTATACTAATAGTACAGTGTTAATTGCTTTTTTTCACTGTGTTGACATTTTCACTGATGGTGCAGAAGCAATGATGAGCAAAACAGCAGAAGTCCTGGCTTAGAACCAAAGCAATGGCATTGAACTACCAGTAGTGCTTGTCTATTTTACTGTTATGCAGTTATAGCTTAAAAATTTTAAATATATGAATAGTTTTACTTAAGAGTGTTCTTAATGGAGTGGAAAAATGTATTAATTTCATTAAATCCCTAATTTTGAGTACACAATTCTTTAATATTCTGTCTGAGAAAATGGGAAATTTGAGTAAAACACTACTGTTGGTTGCCACAGTAAGATGGTTGTCCTAAAAAAAATAATGTGTGAAAGTTGTGCAATTTGCCTGAGCTGTAAGCTGAAATAGCTGATTTAAAAAAAATGGGATACCTCTTTGACTTGAAAGAGAGACTGTAGACAAACATAGTTATACAGACTTGGGTATTGGGCAAATGCTTTCTTGAAAATTACAAGTGAGTCCATCATCTCAAAAAAAAAAAAAAAAAAAGAAGAAGAAGAAGAAGAAAAGAAAAATCTCGCCAGTGATAAAATTTGTGTTTTCAAGCAAAAATTAGAAATTTGAAAAGCATCTATCCACCAATATGAACTTGACAGTTTCTCAACAATTAAAAAATATTCTGGTATCTGTGGTAGTAGCAACAATTGTGTTTTTTTAAAGTTATGTAATGACACATGTCAACATTAGGAAAACCTGTAAAACTTAGTAAACAAATATTTCTCAAGTGACCAATGCCTGACATTCTAAAATCATGCATGGATAAAATTTCCATTTAAAGAACAAGCTGGGGTGAACCAAGATGGCGGCATAGGTAGACACACTGCACCTCCTCGCACAACCAGAACTGACAAAAAATCGAACAGCAAGGAAGTCCGACACCAAGGAGATAAAAAATAAACATTCATCCAGACCGGTAGAAGGGGCAGAGACGGGCAACCGGGGCGAAGAGGACTCACGTGGCCGTGGCGGGACCAGGACTGGCGGAGTGTGGAACCAACGGGGCAGGCAGTCCGACCACTAGCAGACCTTGCGGCCCCACATTCGCACAGATAAACCGAGAGGGCTGGACTCAGAGTGGCAGAAAACAGGGCAGGCAGAGCTGCGGGTAGCACCCAGCAGGCCCCACATTCACGCTTACATAAACCCGGAGGAACAGTGGGGGAGCAAAGCAGACCGAGCAACCCAGGGCTCCAGGGTGACGAAATAAAGCCTCAAATCTCTGAGTGAAAACGCCCCTGGGGGTTGGGGCAGCAGCAGGAGAAACTCCCAGCCTCACAGGAGAGGTCGTTGGAGAGACCCACAGGGGCCTAGAGCGTACACAAGCCCACCCACTCGGGAACCAGCACCAGAAAGGCCCAATTTGGTGGAGTGAAAGATTGAAATCAGGAGGAGAGGGGAGTGGGCACCATTGCTCCCTCTTGGCCCCTCCCCCACATACATCGTCACAGGGCAGCATCAAGCATTACTCCGTCCTAGGGAACACCTAAAGCTCCACCCCTTTAAGTAACAGAAGCACCAAGACAAAAAAAAAAAAAAAAAAAAAAAAAAGGCCCAAATGATAGAACACTTCAAAGCTCCAGAAATAATTCAACTAAGCAGCGAACAGATAGCCAACCTATCAGATGCACAGGTCAAAACACTGGTAATCAAGAAGCTCACAGAATTGGTTGAATTTGGTTGAAAACTAGATGAAAAAATGAAGGCTATGCTAAGAGAGACAAAGGAAAATGTACAGGGAACCAATAATGAGGCGAAGGAAACTGGGACTCAAATCAACGGTGTTGACCAGAAGGAAGAAAGAAACATCCAACCAGAAAAGAATGAAGAAACAAGAATTTGGAAAAATGAGGAGAGGCTTAGGAACCTCCAGGACATCTTGAAATGTTCCAACCTCCGAATTATAGGGGTGTCAGAAGGAGAAGAGGAAGAACAAAAAATTGAAAACTTATTTGAACAAATAATGAAGAACTTCCCTCCTCTGGCAAAGGAAATAGACTTCCAGGAAGTCCAGGAAGCTCAGAGAGTCCCAAAGAAGCTGGACCCAAGGAGGAACACACCAAGGCCACCATAATTACATTACCCAAGATTAAACGCAAGGGCCTACATCCAAGATTACTGTATCCAGCAAAGCTATCATTCAGAATGGAAGGGAAGATCAAGTGCTTCTCAGATAAGGTCAAGTTAAAGAAGTTCATCATCACCAAGCCCTTATTATAGGAAATGTTAAAGGGAGTTACCTAAGAAAAAGAAGATAAAAAATATGAATAGTAAAAAGGAGAGCAAACTCACAGTTATTAACAACCACACCTAAAATAAAAACGAAAGCTAACTAAGCAAACAGCTAGAACAGGAACAGAACCACAGAAATGGAGATCACATGGAGGGTTATCAACAGGGGAGGGGGAGAAAGGGGGGAAAGGTACAGAGAATAAGTAGCATAGATGATAGGTGGAAAATAGACAGGAGGAGGGTAAGAATAGTGTAGGAAATGTAGAAGCCAAAGAACTTAAAAGTATGACCCATGGACATGAACTATAGGGGGGAAGGTGGGAGGGAGGGGGTGGGCAGGATGGAGTGGAGTGGGGGGGGGGAAATGGGACAACTGTAATAGCATAATCAATAAATATATTAAAAAAAAAGAACAAGCTGGGCCAATGGATTTTATTATAATAGAATATATAATGGAGTATAAAAAGTTTATGGATGTGGTTTCAGACTCTACATTGCAACTAATATTTAAGAAATCATACTTAGTTAATTTTGGTATAATATTCAAGAAGAATATTCAAAATTACCTAAAAAAAGTTATTAAGTACTCTTTCCTTTACCAACTATGTATTTTTGTAAGACTGCATTTTCTTCATATTTTTCAAGCCACCCAAGATATTGCAGTAGATTAAATGAGGAAGCTGATATGAGACTCCACCTTTTTTCTGTTAAGCCAGAAATTGAAGAAATTTGCAAATATGTAAGGCAATGTCACTTTTCTAATTCTTTTGAAAATAATTTTTTAAACAAGACTGTGTTATTTATGTTAATATTAATGGCTTTATTATTGTTATTTTTAAAAATATAAGTAAATATTTTGAAATAAATATTTAAAAAATTATGTTTAATTACTAATATGGCAAATTACTAATTACTAATTATTAATTAATAATATGGCAAATATTAATATTACCCACATAAACAAAGCTCTTTAGAGTCTTCAGTAATTTTTAAAAGTATAGACTTCTTTGAGACCAAAATGATTACCACTGGGCTAGATTCCTCTGGTTCTCTGTGTCAATCTGGGGTCATCCCTCTCTACTCACTATATTGTACTTTTATTGGGAGAAAATTGGGAAGGTATAAATGGGTAGAGAAAACAGTATATTAATTTTTTTATATTCACACCCAGCTTTGGCAATTATGTTTCAGCTATTCTTTTCTTCCCATTAACATTTTATTTTGCTTAAGTGTTGCCCTTTCATGTTGGAGAAACTGTTTCTCTTATCCATAAAATGCTTCAATTTCCACATTTGGCTGATTGCTCTATTTGATGTTATTAATGTTTCCTCTATTCCCTGTAAGCTAGTAGTTGGTATGGAGGTTTGCTTGGATTAAGACACAGTACTTAGCAAGAATATTTACTAGATGCATGCTTTCAACTTCCTTTTCAAGTGTGTCTTAAAGCTCAAAATGTCCTTACTTCATTTTTAATGAATACTAAAGTTAATCAGTGGGTATAGTAGGGTCAGCCTTATTTCTGCACTATAAAGTTCTTTAACATTTAATTAATGGCATTAGAATCCATTAAACAACTGATTTTTAGATTTATTATTTCACTTTGGGAGGCTTTCTAATTCTGTCACCTTTTCTTCATTTTAAAAAAGCTAAAGACTTCCTACCAGGAACATTTCTTTTTTCCATTTACTATTGGTTACTTTGAAATGCAGGTCATTCAGGAGTTACAGGATAAATGCTTGGTCATTTTGCTTTATTTTCAATTTCAAGGCAATGAATTGGTGCCCTAGTAGCCAGCATCATTGGCCAACAGTTTTTTTTTAATATATATAAATACAAAAATTGTATATATAGTGTGTGTTAATTACTTGCAGAGAATATTCTTACTGATGATCAAATTGCTCCAAACATACCGAGTATGAGCCCCTTCAGGTTGGCTCCTATGTTGTGTAATGACTCCATTAGTCATTTGAAAATTCCTCTTTTCCTGGTAAAATAAGATGTTCCAGGTTCATCTTGCACATTTCTTGCCCCAAGTATGGAAATATCCATTTCTGGTAGGAAATCTGATTTTTTTACGTAAAAAATAGTATTAGAAAATATAGTCTAGGTGCAATCCCACTTCATTTTTAATCTTTATTATTAACCTAAGCAAATTATAATTAGTAATTAAATAGTTCCTAAAAAATACCACCATATATTTCCCAGCCTAAATAAACATTGTTCACATTTGTTAATCACTGATTTTAGAAGACATTTATTTGATTGTTTATTATTTCTCCATGAACTATAAGAATTTACCGTAAGTTTGATTTACGCAATGTTTTTCAGTTGCTTAACACAAACTCACTTTGTTCTCTTAAAGTGTCCCTAAAAAACCCCAGAAAGGATGAAGTATATTTAAAAAATAGCACTAGATTTCTATTACAATATTAATGACATGACCATATTAAAAGCTTGTTCTGCTTATAGATGTTTTCGGATTTAAATTTGAGTGCCTCAACAGCCCTATATAGGACCACTTGAAATTTTCTAAGTTTCTAGACAACAAAGCTGAATAATGTAGGCCCTTGAACTTTCCAGATTTTGAGCTTATAATATTTAGTTTAGATTTTCCATCTGATTAAGTACTCAGATCATGTATTAACTCCATTTTATTTTTCTAAGATATGGAAGATGTACAGTTCAGGGCTTTACCATTTTGATACCCTTTTAAACTGATCATTTTAAACATTCTTTATGAAATGTTACCTATAACCTCAATATTGGTAAAGGTATAAAAATAAAACTTACCCAGCTGCTGTGTTGAAAGCAGAGATGAGTAGAAGGAATGGGAAGTGAAGCCCTGAATGTATCTGGAAAACAATTTATGTCAGTTATTCTCAGAATGTGCTACCCAGATTGCAGCCTCAGCATCACATAGGAACTGAGAAATGCAAATTCTCCAGCGCTACTCTATACCCGTTGAACCAGAAACCTAGGCAGCGGAGCCCAGCCATCTGTGTTTGAGCAAATCCTGATGCTTGCTAAAGTCTGACAGCCACTGACCTAGAACACTTCATGTTTTTCAAAGTGCACTTCCCTATATCCACTCCTTGAATCTTTATAACACTCCTGGAGAGCAGTTGCTGAACCTCTTTTATTGTTGAGAAACGTGAGAGGTGCAAGCAAAGTTGTAACCAACCTTGTGGTCTTCTCACCTTTGAGTTGGGACATGTTTTACCATACAATTTGGCCATGTAAGTTTCCTCTCTCATGGAAAATCTGCATTGCAAATGATGGGACATATTTTAAAGTGAGGCTTGGCAATAATGTAATAAGAGCAAGCAATGCCTCAGTTAACTTCTTGTAAGATGGTAAGTCTGAATGCAGAGGAGACATTTATTTTGTGGGAATGCAGGGATACCACAAAACTCTGGAACTCAGCTGCTCTCATATTCCTTTTTTTCTTTTTTAAAATAATCACCTATTCATGGAATTGGTAACAGTGTAAGATTCCTCTACTTTAAATGACAAGCATTCTTTAAGTATACTGGACTGTAAAAAAACACTTCAGTTGTTTTTTGTAAGATATACAAGAGACCAAGTTTAAAAATAAGAGTATATTTCTTCCTCCCAAGAGACGAGCTGCTTATTTGTTCAAGTCTCCTGAGCAGCCCAAGCAGCAGTGGCCACAGCAGCCAGCTGTAGTGTGAAGGGCACCCTGTGTGATGAGAGGGAAATTTGGTACCCAAGGATATGAAAGAATATTAGAACTGTTATTATCTGTACTTACAATGGAAATACTGCATGGCAGATAAAGTCATTCAAAGTTCTCTTTTATTTATCTTGCATTACATCTTTTGGGCAAAACCAATGTGTAGACAACGGAGGCTTGTTCTAATAACAAAATCATTGCCTGAAATGAAATTCTTGACATACTGGTTATCTCTTAGCCAAATCATTTTTTTCATATAAAACATCTTTGGAGAACACTTTAGTGAATGCTTTGCACTTAGTCATCCACTTTGTTTTCTTCGCTAAGAGGTCCTTCACTAGCCACAAAAGAACAAAGCTCTCTTGAGAAGAATATTTCCTCATGTTATTAGCAAAAGGTCTTCCTAGGGAGTTAAGGAGAAAGAAACTGATGACGACTTGGAACACACATGACTTCTTTCCTGCAATTAAAAGAAGCAAATGATAAATTTTTTGATTGCCGCTTTTCACACTATAGTTGAAGTATTGTGTTGAAGTATTCTAAGGGCATGGCCTAATAAATCTGAAAAAAGCCGAATACTAACTTAAATGTTACCTGATGGAGAGACACTATACCAGGTTAACTCCATGGTCCTTGAGTATGAGGGAAATGACAAGACACACATTTTACGGGAGGAAGGTAGGGCTCTAGGCTTAGTCCAGATAAATCAGTGCTACACGTGCGCTCTGGTTTTTCTTGAGCAAGGCACTCGCCCATCTCATTATCTTCAACCTCACTAACCTAACACCTGAAGCCTTCATCCCATAGTTAGAAGTAACATTTTATTTTTTATTTTTATTATATTTTATTGATTATGCTATTACAGCTGTCTCAATTTTCCCCCTTTGTCCCCCTCCTCCCAGCACCCCCTTCCCTGGAGCAATCTCCCTCTTAGTTCATGTCCATGGATCATGCATATAAGTTCTTTGCCTACTTCATTTCCTATACTGTTCTTTTAAAATTTAATTTATTTTTTGTATAATCTTTATTATACTTTTTTCTGTTACTCTTTAGTCTCCTTATATTCCCCTCCCCCAAGCAATCACCACACTGTTGTCTAGGGGTGGAGTGATTGAACAAAAAGGAAAAAGGAAATAGGATTCCTATACTGTTCTTAACATCCTCCAGTCTATTCTGTGCCTACCAATTTGTACTTCTTAATCCTTGCACATTTTCCTTCAATCTTCCTCTTCCTCCTCCCAACTGAGAACCCTCCAAATGATCTCCCTATCTATGATTCTATTTCTGTTCTGCTTGTTAGCTTAGTTTTTTAGATTTAGTTGTTAATAGTAGTGAATTTATTACCATTTTAATGTTCAGAGTTTTAATCTTCTTTTTCTTAATATATCCCTTTAACATTTAAGTAATATTTTACATGAGCTACCCTTGACTACAGTAATTCTGACTTTTAACAGTAATATCAATATCAGCTTCTTTCTAAGAGCAGGTTTTGGAAACTAGGTGAAGGGTGAGACCTAGGGCAGTAGGGTCAGGGAGGTCATACTCCTCTGAAGGAAAGGCTCTGTCAGGGCAAGGGCTCAGTGCCTTGCCTAGGAGGATACTGAAGCAGCTTATCTGTTGTTTGATTGAAGGTGTCTGTAGAGGGTGACAGTTGAGAAGTGTCACTGCTAGTGCAAAAGGGAGCTCAAACTGGAGCCACAAACAAATGTTAACGATGTTACAGTGTTTGGATTTGAAACTTTTTTTGTTTA
This sequence comes from Desmodus rotundus, assembly GCF_022682495.2. Classification (NCBI taxonomy): domain Eukaryota; kingdom Metazoa; phylum Chordata; class Mammalia; order Chiroptera; family Phyllostomidae; genus Desmodus; species Desmodus rotundus. Next base: position 34,817,931 of record NC_071397.1, on the reverse strand, counting down.
GTTGCTAGGCAGCTGTTCTCACTGGATCTTTAATAGCAGCTAGACATATTGCTAGAAAAATCATCGAATGTACTGAGGCAGTGCTTTCAAAACCCTGTGCCAAAGGATCAGTTTTGTCTTATTTTTGTTTGCATTTTCATTGTGAGCCAAATACTTTAGTAAAATGTAACAAAATTAGTGAATAGAATAAGTTAAATGGAAATAGAAGATATATAAAATACAAGGCCATTTTAAAAATTAAGAATTTCTACAACCTACAATTTCCCTGTAAGATTGCTGTAAGAGTATAAGTATCCTCTCCATTTCTATGCTTCTTTTATTGTAGCCAAGTGACAACAGTTTCATGGAGGACCCCAGGTACAGACCACACATTGAGTGGTCACATGCCCTAGTGTCCTGTTATTTAAAGGGAGGGAGTGGAATGCTTTGAGAACTCTCTAGAGATCTGCTATTCCACACAGAGCTGCAGAGCCAATAGTGAGTGAGTTGATCAGTCACAGTTCTGAATGTCAACCCTGCCTTCTGAAATACAGGTAGAAAGAGTTGAAGAAGCAATCACCTTTCAACACAATTAATTGTCATAAAATAATGTCCAATAAGGTTGCGGAGAAAAGAGAACCCTAGTACACTGTTGGTGGGAATGCAGACTGGTGCAACCACTCTGGAAAACAGTATGGAATTTCCTCAAAAAATTAAAAATGGAACTGTCTTTTGATCTGGCAAGTCCACTGCTGGGATTATACCCTAAGAATCCTGAAATGCCAATCCAAAAAACCTATGCACTCCAATGTTCATAGCAGCACAATTTACAATAGCCAAGTGCTGGAAGAAACCTAAGTGCCCATCAGTAAACGAGTGCATCAAAAACTGGCACATTTACACAAAGGAATACTACGCAGCAGAAAGAAAGGAGCTCCTACCCTATGGGACAGCATGGATGGAACTGGAGAGCATTATGCTAAGGAGAAATTATTCTTAAAAGACACATTTAATAAAGAACTGTTATCCAAACCATGCAAAGAACTCTTAAACCAACAACAAAGAAATAATCCAATTAAAAGATGGGTCAAACACTTTTAACAGACACCTGGCAAAGAAGACACCAGATGGTAAATTAGCATATGAAAAGATGCTCCACAATATATGTCATCAGGAAAATGTAAATTTAAACAACAAGATACCACTGCACCTATTGGAATAGTCAAAATCCTGAGCTTTGATAGCTCCAAAGAAATAAATTTAACATAAAATATCTGAACATACATGAAAATGATAAAATACTCAAGGATTTCACAAAGGTAGAATTGAACAAAAGTAGCTCTTTAAACATTTCCACAGCATTGAGTTATAAATTCTCCCTAATTTATAAATTTAATGTGATACCAATAAAAGGACTATCAAGAGTTCTCTGGAGCTGGTCAAGTTGATAGGGAAAAATACACTAAAATAACTAAAAAGTTTTATCCACTCATCTGTTGATGGACACTTGGGCTGCTTCTATATCTTGGCAATCGTAAATAACACTGCAATAAACATAGGGGTGCTTATGTATTTTTGAATTAGTGTTTTGGGTTCCTTTGGACATATTCCCAGAAGTGGGATTGCTTGGTCAAAAAGCAGATTCATTTTTAATTTTTTGAGGTATCACCATGCTGCTTTCTGCAGTGGCTGCACCAGTCTTCATTCCCACCAATAGTGCAGAAGGTTTCCTCTTTCTCCACATCCCCACCAGCACTTGTTGTTTGTTGATTTATTGATGATAGCCATTCTGACAGGTGTGAGATAATATCTCATTGTGCTTTTAATTTGCACCTTTCTGATGGCTAGTGATGTTGAGCATCTTCTCATACATCTCTGGGCTATCTGTACGTCCTCTTTGGAGAAGTGTCTATTCAGGTCCTTTGCTCAGTTTTTAATTGGGTTGATTGTTTTTTGGTGTTGAGTTATAAGTTCTGACGGGGGGCCTTAACGCAGCCCCCCAGGTTCCGCCACAGACGAAGACATGATCTGCTTGGGGAGGAAAGGTGGCCGTTTCTCTCAAGGGGAGAAGGGCCCTGAGCCTCTCTCTCCAGGGGCTTTTATTAGGTTCATTCGCATAGGAATACAGATAAAGCTCATCAATCATTGTCAGTCAGTAAGGGTTAAACAATACAAGATTTACAGAGAATTCTGAGGGCTTATTCTGAGTTACAGCCAATTAGTTAGAGGGCCATAAAACTTTAGGCGCCAGACTCATCTCAGGTCTGGACCCTTATCTCTTAAACTGAGGGTACAAATTAAGTAGGTTTCACAGGAATGTATGTGTTTTTCTTAGGCCTGATTCCCCAGGGAATCCACCCCTCCCAGCATAGGACTACACTGCCCTCTGTCATTGCTTCAGGCTTAAGTCAGGCAAGGGAAGTAAGGCAGCCAAGAGATTAGGAGACTTCTTGCAGACAAAATGAGGACTCAGGCTATTTCAAAGCCGAGGGGCGAGGGTCCATCACCCCCTTTTTCCACAGCCCCCCGAGTCCTTCCCTGCGAGTTTATTCCTGGTGACCAGAGCCTGTCTTAGGTTGATCCTCCCTTGAGGATTCTTACCCGTCATTGGCTAACTGGCCAAGCTCAGGGCCAAGCAGGGTGAAGTGGGCAGAGGTGGTACACCTGCCAGGGAGATAAGCTTTGTCTCCTTAGTGGCTTATGGTCCCAACTCTGACTCAGCCTTAACCATGGGGCATTACAGCCTCTGAAACCAGGCAGGGCGGTTCCCAACAAAGTTCTTTATATATTTTTGATATTAACCCCTTAGCAGACATTAACCCTTTATAAAATAGGTTCTCCTATTCTGTGAATTGTCTTTTTATTTTATTGATGATTTCCTTTGCTGTGCAAAAATTTTTTAGTTTGATGTAGTCCCATTTGTTTATTTATTGTTTTCTTTTGTTTCCCTTGCCTGGGGAGATATATCCAATAAAAAATTGCTATGAACAATGACCAAGATTTTGCTGCGTATTTTTTCTTCTAGGAGTTTTATAGTTTCTAACATTAACATATTTACACAATGGAATACTACTTGGCTGTACATAAGAAGAAAATTTTTACCATTTGAGACTGTATGCATGGACTTAGAGAACATTATGCTAAGAGAAATAAGCCTATTATAGAAATATAAATACCATATGATTTCACTCATATGTGGAATCTAATGAACAAAGTGAACTAACAAGAAAGTGGGGACAAACTCATAGATAAAGAGCAGAATGACAGCTAGTGGGCCAGGGGGAGGTTAGGGAGTGCAGGGACTGAGTAAAAAGGAGAAAGGTCTCATGGACATGGACAAGAGTGTGGTGATTGCTCGGGGGAGGAGCTACAAGGGACTAAATGGTAATGGAAAAAAATATAGTGCAGATAGATAAATAAATAGCTAAGATACCCCTGAAAAGGAAGAGCTATAAAGAGGAACTAGCTTTTACAACCTGCAAAACATATTCAAAGCCTCTACAGTCAGAATATGTGTTACTGGCACATGAGTAAACAAATAGATTATGGAATCTAATAGAAAGTATAGAAATACAACCAAGTACTTATAATAAAAATGAATCTCAAATCATGTGGCAAAGATGAACCTTTAAGTAAATTGTGCTGGGATAATTCAACATTTTGAAAAATAAAGCATTTCTGTTAAATAAACACACATATAACACAAAATTCCAAGTGAGCCACAGTTCAAACTGTAAAATATAAAAATGTTCAAGTACTAAAGAAAACCTGAATGAATTCCTTTATGAGTGCAGAGAAAGACTCTCTAACTAGATATTGAAATTCATATTCAATAAAATAAGATTATTAATTTAGACTTTATAAATATTTAAATATTCATATAATGAGAAAGTAAATATATTTATAATAAATTTATTAAAACTTTGGATGGAATATATGCAGATGATAAACAAAATCAAAAGACAAATAACAAATTAAAAGAAAATATCGACAAAATACATCGCCAATACAGAGTAGATGTACTCAATATACAGGGTGCATCAAAAGTAGCGTGAAACAAGAGTTTATTCTTGTATTATTATTTATTAATTATTGTACCATTTTCCATACCAACAACAGTAAACCTACTTTTATCCCACCCTATATAAACATATAACACACAAAATCTTGAAATATTTATTTAATATTTTTAAAATATATTTTATTGATTATTCTATTACAGTTGTCCCATTTTTTTCTCCACTTTATTACCTTCCAACATGTACCCCCCTCCCACCAGCATTCCCCCTCTTAGTTCATGTCCATGGGTCATACATATAAGTCTTTGACTTCTACATTTCCCATGCTAGTCTTAACCTCCCCCTGTCTATTCTGTACCTACCATTTATGCTTCTTACTCCCTGTACCTTTCCTCCCCATTCTCCCCCTCCCCCTCTCTGCTGATAACCCTCCATATGATCTCTCTTTCTGTGAATCTGTTCCTGTTCTAGTTGTTTGCTTAGTTCATTTTGTTTTTGTTTTCCTAGGTTTGGTTGTTGATAGTTGTGAGTTTGTTTTCATTTTACTGTTCATATTTTTGATCATCTTCTTTTAGTCCCTTTAATGTTTCCTATAATAAGGGCTTGGTGATGATAAACTCCTTTAACTTGACCTTATCTGGGAAGCACTTTATCTGTCCTTCCATTCCAAATGATAGCTTTGCTGGGTAGAGTAATCTTGGAGGTAGGTCCTTGACTTACATGACTTCAAATACTTCTTTCCAGCTCCTTCTTGCCTGCAAGATTGCTTTCAAGAAATCAGCTGATGGTCTGATGGAAACTCCTTTGTAGGTAACTGTCTCCCTTTCTCTTGCTGCTTTTAAGATTCCCTCCTTATCTTTCATCTTGGGTAATGTAATTATGATGTGCTTTGGTGTGTGCTTCTTTGGGTCCAAATTCTTTGGGACTCTCTGAGCTTCCTGGACTTCCTGGAAGTCTATTTCCTTTGCCAGATTGGGAAGTTCTCCTTCATTATGCTTTCAAATAAATTTTCAATTTCTTGGTCTTCCTCTTCTCCTTCTGGCACTGCTATGACTCTGATGTTGGAACGTTTAAAGTTGTACCAGAGGTTCCTAAGCCTCTCCTCATATTTTTGAATTCTTGTTTCTTCTTTCTGTTCTGGTTGAATGTTTATTTCTTCCTTCTGGTCCAAACTGTTTATTGAGTCCCGGTTTCCTTCATCACTGTTGGTTCCCTGTACATTTTCCTTTATTTCACTTTGCATAGCCTTTACTCTTTTCTTTCTTTTGCAACCACACTCAACCAATTCTGTGAGCATCCTGATTACCAGTGTTTTGAACTGTGCATATGATAGGTTGGCTATTTCTTCATCACTTACTGACATTTTTTCTGGAGCTTAGATCTGTTCTTGCATTTGGGCCATTTTTTTTTTCTCTTGGTGCACCTGTTAAGTAGTAAGGGATGGGGCAACCCACGTCACTGCATTGTGGCTGGGGTAGTGGTCTGAGAAGGAACAATGATGCTTTTAGTTACTTCCTCAGCTACCCACAAGCTGCTCCACCAGCTGCCACCTTGCCAGGAGTTCTCTCCACCCCAGATGCCTCTCTCGGCCCCTCCTACCAGAATGGTGAATGTTCTTTCCTTATCTCATTGGCTGTTGGACTTCAATACAGTTTGATTTTCTAGCAGTTCTGGTTATCTTTTGTTTTTAAATTTGTTTTGTCCTTCTTTTGGTTGTGCAAGGAGGCAAAATGTATCTTGAAATATTTAAATATATTAACTTCATCTTCAATTATAACAGAATTGGAATGTTGAACAAAATTGAAAAGCTTAAATATATATTCTGTTGGTTGGTGAAGCTTTCAGGAAACAGTCACTTTCATACATTGCTGTTGAGAGTGTAAAAGGGTATAATCACTGTGGAGATGAATTTGGCAATGTCTAAAATGTCTATGTATTCATTTGTCCTTTGATACAGCAATCTCTTTTCTGGAAATTAATTCTAAAGTTACACCTCTAATAATTAAAAAAATAGCTTTTATCAAGCTTATTCATTAAAGCATTATTTTTAAATGCAAAAATATTATAAACCACTTAAATGTCCAAATACACAAGAATATTTGAATCAGCTATGGTACATACACCCAAAGGAGTACTGTTCACTACAAAAAAATGATCAAAGTATGTACAAACTGAATTGAACAATTGGAATATACTTAAAGAGTAAATTGCATGAACATGGTATTTCCCCATTTTCGTATGAGAGGAGGAGAAATAAGAAGACCAACCTACACGAATGTACTTATTTTTTAGAAGGTAACACAAGATGAGGGATAACTAGACCCTGTGAAACTGGTTCCTTATGGTATAGGGGCATAAGAATAAGATAGGTGAGAGAGAGTAGCACTTCTCTAAGTATACTTCTTGATTAAATTTAGAAGCATGCTCATATTTTAAGCTTTCAAAGTTAAATTAACAAAGATAGAAAATATTCTAAAATAGACATAAGCAGAAGCAAGTAAACCAAACTATATTTTACATGAGTAACATAACCACACTGAACAGGTAGAGGGGAGAACTATAATTCAAGCAACTATTGAATACATCATTTTGGCTAAATAAACTTAGATTAGAGAAACAAAGCATGAACTAGCTCTGTTCACTGAAAGAACCTAGAAATAATAATCACCTAATAGTAATGATTGTGTCTAGCACATAACTCTTGTTTTATAAATAGCATTTACCATTATAAAGAACCAGAGACCCTTGGGGAAATAGCTAATTCCAGGTCTATACCAGAGAAGGTAAAAAGATGAGCCTAGAATTTCTTGTTATGCCAGAAAATAACTATTTTTCTGGCATAAAATAGAAATTTAAGTTCACAGTAAAAGCTAGCTAGATTGCTGAAGTAAATGTCCCCTATTAGATAGAATGCTGATTGATAAATATAGAAGTGGAAGAGTTGAACAATTACTATTTAGCAATTATGATTCTAAAGATTTCAAGAATCATGAGTGAGTATTTTGGGGGGTATAATGTGAACATTTTTGCCCAAATTTTTTAGGGAAAATTAAGGATGCACATTATACATGGGTATAATGATTACATACCATGGGTATAATAATCCCATGAATAATGTGCACAAAAAACATGGATACGCATTATACATGGCACAATACTGCAAGTCTAGGGGGCCAGCCAGTGTGGTGGAGCTCTAGGGTAATCCTGTACAATAAATTCACCTGAATAAAACTATAAAAGTCTAGGGGGCAACATTTAATGAAGATCAGAGTTATCTGTGTAATTTCAAAGGGTTTGCCTACACATTGGTTATTAGTTGTGAATCAAAAATAATAATTATTCAGTAGAAAAACTAGAGAACAGTCTGATTGGGTGATAAAAATTAACATCACAATAAGGGACAGACAGACACTGTGTACCTCCAAATGGGAGATCCTCTGAAAGTTACAAAATGTATAGTATTCCAGCAGCTGGGCTTGCAAAACTTGAATCTTAATCAAGAAGAGATATAAGGAAGAACCATACTGAATAATATATGCTAAAATAATTGTCCAGTATCCTTGAAGCCATTAAAGTTATAAAATACAAAGAAAAGTTAAGAAATTTTTCCAGATTACAAGAGATTAAAAAACTATGTCTAAATGCATCATGTGATCTTAAGCAAGATCTTGTACTGTAGGAAAAAGTGCTATAAAATATATTATGATAATTAATAAAATGGGAAAATGAACTATGAGTTAAATAAAAGTATTTTGCCAAATTAATTTTTCTGAATTTGTAACAGTACTGTGGTTATAAAAAGTATGTTTTTTTTAGTGTTTTTCACTTTTCTTCTTACATTATAGTTTTCACATATCTATTCATCTAAGCAGAGAAAATCACTTCAAAAATAGTGTCACTTTTCCTTTCATCTATCATACATATTTTAAATGACATAAAAGAAAAAATGTCCTTTATATTTTCCTTTGTATTTTCTATATTTGTTGCCCTTTCTTCATTCCTGGAGTTCAAAGTTTATCTTTGCTATCATTTTCCTTCAGTTTGAAGAAATTCCATTAACATTTGTTTCAGCAGGTCTGCTGACAACAAATTCTTTGTTTTATTTCATCTAAGAAAGTCTTCATTTCACCTTTATTCCTAGAAAAAGTTTTGATGGATAAAGAATTCTACATTATCAGTTTCTGTTCTTTTAGTATATTAAAGATGTCATTCCATACTTTTATAGCCCCATAATTTGGCTAAAAATGCAGTTATGTCAATAACATTGCATTTTGTTCATGTAATAGAGATATTTTTTTCATCATCTTTTCATCACCAGTTTTCACTGGTTTAATTATATGTCTGGGCATGGTATTGTTTGAGTTTATCTTATTTTAATTTAATATCTTTCATCAAATTTGGAAAGTTTTTATATAATACTTAATTTTGTTTTCTGCACCAATCTCTTTCTTCTTTCCTTCTGGGATTCCAATAATATGAATGATAATCCTTTTGTTATCGAACTTGTCACACAAGTCCCAAGCCTTGATTATTTTTGGTAGTATTTTATCTATATTGAATTGGATAATTTCTATTTGTTTCTCTTCAAAGTCAAAGGTTTTTTTCTATGTCCTCACTATTCTGTTATTAAGCCCATTTAATGAATTTTCTATTTCAGCTAATGTATTTTTTAATTTAAATTTTATTTTCAATTATATTTACATTAAATATTAATTTGTATTAGTTTCAAGTGTATAGCATAGTGGTTAGACAATCACATACTCTACAAAGTATTTTCTGATAATTAGAGTACCCATGTGACACCATGCATAGTTATTACAATATTATTGACTATATTTCATGTGCTATACTTTACATCCCTGTGACTATTTTGTAACTACCAATTTGTACTTCTTAATCTCTTCACTTTTTTCATCCATTCCTTTAACTCCCCTTCCCTCTGACAACCATCAACCTGTTCTCTGTATCTATAGGTCTGTTTCTATTTTGTTTGTTGATACTGTTCTTTAGTTTCCACATATAAGTGAGATCATATGGTATTTGTCTTTCTCTGAATAATTTATTTCACTTAGCATAATACCCTCTAGGTCCATCCATGCTATTGCAAATGTTAAGATTTCAATCTTTTTTATTGCTGAGGAATATTCCTCGTGTGTGTGTGTGTGTGTGTGTGTGTGTGCGTATCTCACCACTTTTTTATCCAGTCATTGAATGAAGGGCATTTGGGTTGCTTCCATATCTTGACAATGGTAAATAATGTTGCAGTGAACAGAGAGGTACGTATATTCTTCTGAATTAGTGTTTTGAGTTACTTTGTGTGTATACCCAGGAGTGGAACCATTAGGTCACAAAGCATTTCAATTTTAAATTTTTTTGAGGACCCTCCATACTGTTTTCTATAGTGGCTGCACCAGTCTACATTCTCACTTAGTTTAAAGATGATATGCCTAGGTGTAAATTTTTAAAAAATTTATCTGGTGTTTTCTGAGCTTCCTGAATCTGTGCTTTGTCTTACATTAATTTGAGGAAATTTTCAGTCATATTGTTTCAAATTTTTTTTCTGTCTCTCTTTTTTCTCCTTTTGATATTCCTACTATGCATAAGTTATACCTTTTGTAGCTTTTCCACAGTCCTTAGATATTTTGCTATTCTTGCAGCCTTTTTTCCTTTATTTTTCATTTTTTGAGGATTCTATTGATGTATTCTCTAGCTCAGCAATTCTTTCCCAAATTGTGTCCAGTCTACATATAAACCATCACAGCCATTCTTTAGTTATGACAGTGCTTTTTTATCTCTAGCATTTTTTTCCTTAGGATTTCCATCTGTCTGCTTACATTGCTTATCTTTTTTTTCCCTCCATGCTATCCACTTCATCCATTAGGTATCTTGTAGAACATTAATCATAGTATTTAAAATACCTGGTCTGATAATTGGTGCTTCTGTCTCTTCAAAGAAAAAAATTTTTTTTTGCCTTTTGGTATGCCTTGTAATCTTTTCTCGATAATCAGACATGATGTGCTGGGTGTGAGGAACTGTTGTAAATAGGCTTTATTAAGGTGGGAGGAAGGGGTGTATTCTACAGTCCTACGAGTATGCATCAGTCTCATAGTGAATCTGTATCTCTGGACGCGAACTTCCCAAATGTTTCTCAGTCACGTTCCCAATTCCCACAGGTGCAGAGGATGGCTAGAGCAGGCTAGCATTGATCATTTTCGTCCCCCAGATTAGTTTGGTTCCTCTGATACCTCAGCAGGTCAGGCATTAGTTAACTAGTGTCCCTTGAAGCCAGGCTTTGTTAAGAAGAACAAAGTGCTCTGTGTATTTCACAGTGATCCCTTCCCCCTCCCCCTGCCAGAAGCCCAAGGGGATTTTTCTCCAGCAATTACTGCAGGAATCTGGTTGAGATTCTGAAGTAAATCTCATAATATTATGGTCCCCTCCCCCCCATGACTGAGACCCCTGGACTTTTTAACTCAGAATTTTCCACACTGGGCCTCCATCAATTCATCAATTACAGGTGAGGTATTTTTACCCACTGCTGGTTCTTGCAATGGTTTTCCTTATGAATCTTTGCTTCCTTAAGCCACAATCCCTTGTATTCTCCTGTCTGACTCTCTCATCTTGAAAACGGTGGTTTTCCTTGTGTTCTTTTCTCTCTTAGGGAGTCAACAAGTGCTGATTTTTGAGTCTGTTCAGGTATTTACTTATTGTTAAGATAGTGTACTGACCTCCAAACTCCTATCATGGTCAACTGGGTGCTATAGTCTCTCTGTGTTAATTCCCTCCTGTGAGTCATCTTAGGGTTGTCATCTGTTGTTTTTCCCCTTGAGAATTGGTAATGTTTTCAGGTCATAGTCTCCTGGATCTTTTTATGTCAAGTAATTTTGGTATGCATCCTGAACACATGCATAACTATTTTGCTCCTAGAATCTGGATCACGTATAATCCTCTGGAGGATGTTGATTTACTCTTGGTGCTGCTGCTGTTTTGCCAGGTAATTGACCGGCTTAGGTTCAGCTTCAAGTTTCTTTTTGCCTTCTGCCAGCAGTGATTCCTTGCCAGCTGAGTTTTCAAAGTATTTGCTCTGGAGCTTATGTTTAATCCACCTTTGCCACTCATATCTTTCCAGGAATTGGCAGAGGCTCTCAAAGACTTTCCTATGCTTTTGTGGGCCTGTTTCACACAAGCCCAGATGGGTGTCAGTCTAGTATTTGTGTTGGTTTATGCACATAATTATGGGATTTGTTTGTCAGTTCTATCTTCTCCAAGACTTCACCTATAATTTTGGGCTAAAAGCCCTCTTTCCCACTTCCTCTAACTAGATAGACTTCTTTCAGCATTTTAGCACTCTGAGTTACATTTAACTGACTGTGCATCACCTTCAAGGAAAACTGAGAGAGAAAAAATAACATAAGAAATTTCACAACATGCATTCTTTGAACAACTGTGATTTCTCTCTCTCTATTTTTTGTTTGTTTGTTTGTTTGTCTTTTGTTTATCTGGCCATTGATGCAGGTTTGACTATGGGATTTTATATTCCCATGACTCTACCTCCAATACCACAGCTATATATCTCTTCAATGGTTCAACCCTACAGCAGGGCTAGAAAAGAGAAAAAAAGGAATTCACCCCGGACTCTACTTTTTCTGGCTCGATGGTGAGAGAGAGAAAGTTTTCCTCAAAGTTTTCGCTGCTTTATTCCATTGCACAGTCCAAAACTCTAGCTGCTGTATCTTCCTTGGGTAAAAGCAGGGAAATAGAGGAGAAGAAGAAGAAGAAGGAGAAGGAGAAGGAGAAGGAGAAGGAGAAGGAGAAGAAAGAACCTCGGGAAATATACTAGTATTGATTATTCCTCAGTTTTCAAATTTTTTTTCTTTTTTTAAATTATATTTTATTGAGTATGCTATCACAGTTGTCCTGGTTTTTCCTCCTTTGCCTCCTTCCACCCAGCAACCCCCATTCCCTCAGGTAATCCCTACCCCATTGTTAATGTCCATGGATCATGCATATAAATTCTTTGGCTACTCCATTTCCTATACTGTACTTTACATCTCCATGGATATTCTGTAACTACCTATTTGTACTTCTTAATTGCCTTACCTCTTCATCCATTCCCCTACAGCCCCTCTTATCTGACAACCATCAAAATGTTCTCTGTATCCATGATTCTGTCTCTGTTCTTGTTTGCTTTGTTTTTTAGATTCAACTGCTGATAAATATGTATTTATTGTCATTTTATTGTTTATAGTTTTGATCTTTTTCTTAAAAAAGCCCCTTTAACATTTCATATAATAATGGTTTGGTGATAATGGACTCCTTTAATTATTTCTTGTCTGGGAAGCTCTTTATCTGCCCTTTGATTCTGAATGATAGCTTTGCTGGGTAGACCAGTCTTGGCTGTAGGTACCTGCTTTTCATGACTGAATATTTCTTGCCAATCCCTTCTTTTGAAAAGTCAGCTGACAGGCTATGGGAAATCCCCTGTTGGTAAGAAACTTCTTTTCTCTTGTTGCTTTTAAGATTTCTCTTTATCTTTAACCTTTGGCATTTTAATTATGATCTGTCTTGGAGCGGGCCTTTTTGCATGCATCTTGTTTGGGACTCTCTGTGATTCCTGGATTTGCATATCTAATTCTGTCACCAAATCAGGGAAATTTTCTTTCATTATTTTTTAAAATAGATTTCCAATTTCTTGCTTTTTTTCTTCCTTTCTGGCACCCCTATGATGTGAATGTTGGAATGCTTGAAGTCCCAGAGGTTGCTTACACTATTATTTTTTTGGATTTATTTTTCTTCTTATTGTTCCAATTGGTTGTTTTTTGCTTCTTATGTTCCAAATCATTGATTTGATTCTCAGATTCATCCACTCTACTATTGTTTCCCTGTAAATTATTCTTTATTTCAATTAGTGTGTCCTTCATTTCTGACTGGATCTGTTTTATGCTATTGAGGTCCTCACTAAGCTCCTTGAGCATCCTTACAACCAGTGTTCTGAACTCTGCAACTGATAGATTGTTTATCTCCATTTTGTTTAGTTCTTATTGTGGAGTTTTGATCTGTGCTTTCATTTGGGCCATGTTTTCTTTGTCTTCTCATTTTGGCAACCTCCCTGTGTTTGTTTCTATTTATTAGATAGAGCTGCTATGACTCCCTGTCTTGGTAGCATGGCTTAATGAGGTAGGTGTCCTTTAGGGCCCAGTGGCACAGCCTCCCCTATCACCCAAGCTGTGTACTTGAGGTGCACCCTTTGTGTGGGCTGAGTATAGCCTCCACTTGTACTTGAACCTTGGTTGGTATTGTCAGGTCAATGGGAGAGATTTACCCCAGGCCAGTCATCTGCAAAGATTGGCTGTGACCACTGACCACAAACCTCCTCTGTGCAGGGACAGGGTGGTGATGCTCTGTTATAGTATGTAGCTGTCTACTGAGTGTGCAGGCTCTGGGGTTTCCTGGGTGGTGCAGGCCAAGGATAACCCCTACCTGTGTTTTGCTCAGGGCCACCCTGCCTGAGCTATAAAACAACCTGAGATGGCTGCTACTTATGCGGGGCTTGGAGATTCCCAGGCAAAATGAAGCTGTAAATCTAGGCTGGCAGCTGTTAGTGCTGTTCCTGGGGCCACTTAGCAAGAGGTTGCTAATGGGCCACTTAACAGGGATGGGGGCTCACTGAGGCTGGCTGTTGCTAGTTTGAAAGGGTTTAGGAAGTTGTATAGCATGAGCCAAGACCAGCCATTCATATGGAAAAGTCACTGTTAACAGCTGTAAATTAGGTTGGATGATGCCTCAGGGGATCTTCAGGGTGGGGCAAACAGTGTTAGCCAGATTGATTGAGTCTCAGAAATGACACAAGCCTGCCAGCTCTGTGGCTCAGTGTGGGTAGGGCTAAGAAAAGGGACAATGGTTTGTACCTGCCTTTCAGTCTGAGAGAAAGCAATCTCCCAGCTCTTGCTTTGATACCAGACACTTCAGCTCCTCCCTATATGCCATTGGTGCCTTTCAAGCTGCTACCCTGGTGCTGGAGTGAGTCTAAGTAAGTCCATGTGTGGGTCCTCTTAAAGGAAGTTTCTTCCATTGACTCAATCCCTGATGGATTTTGCAGCCAGAAGTTATCATGACTTATCTTCCTGGCACTGGAACCTTGGGATGGGGGTCCTGATGTGGGGCTGGGGTTCCTCATTCCCAATGTCGCTCTCCTGAATGTTTATCCACAACACATCAATGTGGAACCAGCCTGTTCCACATTTGCACCCCTCCTACCAGTCTGGGTGGGTGTAGTTTCTTTATTCCATACTTGTCAGACTTCCATTCAACTTAATTTCTGACAGTTCTGAGTGATAGTTGTTCTATAATTTAGTTGTAATTTTGATGTTGTTGTATGAGGAGGTGAGCAAGTTTACCTATGCTGCCATCTTGACCAGACGTCCTGGATCTCTGTTCGTCAAGTTTTGACTTGCTTTTTTATATCCCAGTTATTGTTTACTTTTTCAGAGTCCCTAGGTAGTAGGCTTTTGGCGTTCCGTTCAGAATTTATAGTTATATCCATTGGGAGAGATAGACTTTTGTGGTCCATGACACTTAAAGTCTTCATTCTTGTAGGGAAAGAATGTTAAAGTATAGAAAAATGTTAAAAAGTAGTGAATCTGATTAATATGTATACAGTTCTCTCTAATACTTTTGTACCTTTTCATTAAATTTTCAATTATTTCATAAAAGTTTTTTTAATGAAAGTAACTCCAAAACTTCTGCATTTTAAGAATATTCTCTAAAAATTGCTTAGTACATGACACCAATACAGTTTGATAGATCTTAGTGTCTTCTTTATAATTTATACTTTTATGATAATACAAGTATAAGAATGACAAGTTTAACACTATAAATCTTTATTTTTTATGAGACAATGTTTCTAGAGCAATAGTTCTTGCTATTGCTTTTTCACTATGAATTCAGAAGTCAATGTTCTGTTACAAATTAATATGATGGGGTCCTAAAAAACTGACAGAAACACTATAGGGCAACTTTGTTATGTATGTGTCAAGTGTTCTTGAAATTATTTTATTTTCATTGTACTCACCGTGCATAAAACATCTGTATCAAAATAAGCAAAATAAAAATGAACATAATGACTATATTCTATTCCAGCTAAACTGTTATATCCTGCTGAATTATAAAAATGCCACACAATTTTATTCTTTGAATAAATTAATCAGTTATTGCAGGTGTTGATTTTTTAATCATAAAGTGGTGAGAGATACAATTTTTTTGGTAACATTTTCTTATTAAAAAAACACTTGTTTCAATGTCACTGGCTTTAGAGTTGGAAGATTTTTTGCCTGGAGGTTTTTGCCTCTTCCTTTCCTTAAAACCAACCAACCAACCAAACAAACAAACAACAAACAAACAAACTGTAATAGGGTTTTTAAAGCAACATTTCACTCTGAAAAATATTGAATTTTCTATTGCAAAATTAAAAAATCTATGTATCATCCTATAAATGAATTTGGTTAGGGGTATTTTGCAATATATGATTTAATTTAGTTTCTCTTATAGTTGTTGCACATTAGGTTGATGGCAGTACATGTGAATTAGTCCAATATTGCTCTTACCTTTATGGAATCGAAGTCTGATGGCAAAATCATTCACCAACAATTAACAGATAAACAGGATGATTTCAAATGGTAATAAAGAGGGTGTAAGACATAAATGAATAAAACCAAAGAATAAGAATGTTTCAGAGAAAGGAAATGCCTGATAAGAAGAAAACTTTAGTACTTTTGAGGAACCAAAGGAAGCTCAGTGAAGTGAGGGATTAGTGAATGAGGGGGGCAGTGTGAAGACCCAAGTGTAGAAGAAGAGACTTGGAAAATCATGTGGGATTCTGAAAGCCATGATAAAGGATCAGATTTTTTTCTAAATTCTTAAGTTATATATATCATATGAGATTTACAATAAGAAATACACATTTCTCTGATTGCCAAGTGAATAATAGATTGGATATAACAAGAGCAAAAGCAAGAAAACTAGAAGAAAACTAGTTGGGAAGCTTTTGTTTTAATCAAGAAGAGATTTAACTTGCACAAAGTTGAAAGTTATGGAGATGAAAAGATGGATATGAACTGAAGACATGTTTTTGAGATAGAAACAGCAAAAAATGATATTAAACATTAGATTTTAAGAGGATAAGAGGTATTATTCCAAGGTTTTTGACTTAAGTAGTTGAATGGATAATTATACAATAATTGGAATAATGAAGAACATGGGAGAAATATAGGAAAAAAGAATAATATCAAGGATTTGATTTTGTTCATCTTTAGTATCTCAAAGGAATTGGGAGAGATAATATTTAGGCCACATATATACATATTAATGTTTGAAAAGATAAAGAAATTTGATCTTTTTTTCTGTCAGAAAAGTGGCTGAGGAAATAACTTAGGGTTTAAAGAGATAGAGGTATATTTTGAATAACAATTGTGAAAATTTTAGTAAATAGTCAATGAGAATGAAATAAAAGATGAACAGAGAAAGTTTGAGGTCTCCAATGAGATCAGATGTCATGAGTTTACAATGAATGTCCTTGTATATTAAAAATAAATAACCTTAGAAGATTGTTTTTGAAAGGTCAAATTAGCCATGGATTCCTCATCATTTTAATTAGAGCTATAGACAACATTGTTCTTGAGTAATTAAGACATTGGGGCTTCACACACACATAACAGGGGAGAGAGGACAGCTATGGGTGAGTCACTGGTAGCCACAGTCCCCCTCTAATTGCTTGTGGATCAGGGAAAAAATTGGCCAATTCAGATATCTCTGTTACTAGTTCACTTAGTGCTTTATGCCCTAGAGTTCTAGTCAAAGTCCGCCTTAAAGTTGTCTGCCCTTTTCTACTCCTAGAATAGGTAGGGAAATTACACTTTCCATCACTTTCCTTTGTTTTGATTTCATATTTAAATACTTGTTTTCCTAACAAATCTTATCAATTCTTGCTCTGGATTGCCCCTCAGAGAGAGATGAACCCAAGTAGCTTCTGTTCCATTAAAAGCTTATGACCATCTTCAGTAAGGTTACCCTTCAGGAGAAACCTTCCAGCCTTTTATATTACTCAGGCCTAGATTTAATATATAGTAGCATTTCTACTCATTTTTTAAATATTTTTATTTATTTATTTTTAGACACAGGGGAAGGGAGGGAGAAAGAGGAGAGAAACATCAATGTGTGGTTGCCTCTCACACATCCCCTCTGGGGACCTGGCCTGCAACCCAGGCATGTGCCCTGACTGGGAATTGAACCAGTGGCCCTTTGGTTTGCAGGCCAGCATTCAGTCCACTGAGCCACACCAGCCAGGGTCTACTCATTTTTATCATGTCTTGCATTCATGATAGCTTTCCCTTCTCATATGCCCAGGCTATTCTTATTTCTTACCTGGAGTCACTGGGAAACTCAGCTTGTAATACCTGACATGCTCTTTAGTGAAATCTTAATCTTTGCTTATCAATGACATCCATGTAATCTCTTAGTTGATCAGGCAGAAAGACATTAATAAGGATTTCTTAATATTTCTTACTATTTTTGCCCTATGGATCATACTCAGCATTTCTCAATTCTTTGCAGCCAGGCTGTTGGGTGGCAGTCATAACACATGGCTCTCTGAGACCTTGTCTCATCAACTATTAAATCTTTTGGGGGCTTAAATATATCCATATTTCTAGAACTACCACTAAAAGCAATAGCATATGGGCATATCTTCCCTTTGTTTTCTTTCTTGTTCATCTAGCCTTTGTTTTAGAGTGGGTTCACATGGTACAAATCACTTTGAGTTCCTATATGGAGCTTAAAGACAGCATATTCAGTTCATACTAAGTCTCTACAGGTTTTGGAGTGAAAATAATTTATTTTTAAATACATGTGGCATTAACTGAATGATATTGGCACCCCTTATAAGCATCCTCATTCTTGGAGAAAGTGTCCTTGGGAAACCTGTTAGCACATTCTTAACTTGGAAATCAGTTCCTTGGAGATAGGATTGAGTTCTTTCAAGAGTCATTTGTGTGAACAAAAGGAAAAAGGTCTCATGGACACAGACAACAGTGTGGTGATTGCAGGGGGAGAGGGGCATAAGGGGACCAAATGGTAATGGGAAAAAATACAATAAAGATTTTTTTTAAAAAGAGTTATTTGTGCTACTCCCTAGTGAGTGTAAGAGGGAAAATCAATATGAAGAAGCAACACTTCATGGTCACACCATAATGTTCAGTAATATTTACTTAGTGATAGATAAATGTTAAGGTATTCAGGGTACCCAACCATGTTGTTAAAGAACTTCATAGGAAGATCTTCACAGGAAGAACTTCATAGGAAGATGTTTTGGAAAGTATTTTTACTGATTATTGCCAAACCATAATGAAATCAGATTTTATCTTATATATTCATGTCTGTGACTAAATGCTTACAAATCCTTCTATATCCCAGGAAATTATTTCCTGGTGTTCTGCATATGACACAAATCCTGGGCTTTGTTATGGATTTGAACAATCAAGAGGAGAGTTATATGAATTGCTGCACAATTTTGATGACTTTATTCCAGAGTGTCATGAGGCACACCCTCATAAAAAATCTAAGCCATTGGAGTCTTTTGCAGACTATAACTCTGCACACTTGAAATTTCAATGAGAATGTTATTTTCTTCTGGCATTGGGCTGACAAGTCACTTGCATGAATAATTATGATGATTTTATGCAGCTAAATATCTAATTTGGTGTGTGTGGGGGGGAAGGGTAACAAAGCTTTGTCTTATGTGTTAAGCAATATTTACACTAAAAAATAACTTTAAAACTTGGAATTAAAACTTTCTCAAGTAAAGGTATATAAGTTCTTTTTTTTTCAGAGTCTGGAAAGTAAGACAAGTTTGGAGACTGGGCTCCAGAGACAACTATGTTGAAAACAAACAAAAGGAATTTAAGGTAATTGTGCAAACACTGAAAGTTTATTGAGATAATTTTGGTCATGGTTGTGTGCTTAAAATATAGAATTATAACAGATGTCATCCACCTTTGATCCACTTGACCTTGAGACAGTTTTGGTCTATACCCTTTCTGTGGAGTTACATTGGTTGCCATTCAAATGTTGTACTGATTTAATAGACCAGCCATTTGTTTAAGGTTATAGGTTGTGTATAAAAGTCTGATATGAAGAAGAGATTTAGATTCCTCACAGAAGTTGAAAATAATGGAAGCATTTTGTATCATTTCAGTAAATGGTGGTCAAATTCAGGGGAGTGATTTCTAATGATCTTGGATGAACCTAGGAGGAATAAGTCTTTCATTTCTTTGTATAGATACCTTGTAGTATTGTGCTTAGATAAGCTCTCCAAGAGGGATCCTTTTTCACATAACTAGGCCTGTTCTCATATTCCTTGTCATGTTGCTTAATATCTTAGTGACTTTAGACCCTTGTAATACAAAGCAGTGACTGTTTTATACATGTGTTCAGAGGTTCAGGCAAGGAGAAGCCATAATCACTATATAAAGCTATGCTTTTATGATACCTCAATAAACCTGACCTTAAAAGCCAAGTCTTACATTATTAAACACAAAAATAAATTTTCAAAATTATAAAAACTATGTTTTGGTAAAGGATAGTAGAATGTTCTGTACTAATTCTGCTTTAGTGAACAGATGGACAATTTTCCTCTTGTCATGTGCTCAAGACACCAAAATGCACCCAAAAAATGGCTCTAGATAAACATAATTGACATCTTCTATCTAGCTATTGAGTGGCAATGCAATGTGATAGTTAATGATAACTCTGGAACCAATCATCTACTCTAGTTTTGAATTCTTGCTCTGTCACATGTCAGCTGTGTTATCTTGGAAATAGTATTCATCTCTTTGGACACCAATTTTCTCATTTTAAGTGGGAGATAATATTAATATCTACCTTATAAGGTCATTGATAAAAATGAACACATGCAAGTATAAATAATAATGTGATTGAACGTAGAGCAGTGTCTAAGGGACAGCAAACACAAAGGGTTCTTCACTATCATTATGTGGATGAGAAGAGGAGAAAAAATGAGCTCTAGGTTTTGAAAAGTGCTGGCTAAAGGTATGACAGCCTAACTCCAGTGGCTTTGGAATGGTTCCTACATGCCTTCTTTCTTGCCCTTAACCATTTTTTGTTTTGATTCATGTCCTATTTGGCTCCTAGTTTGTGTCTCAGTTTGCTTTTGTTTTATTATCTCAGTCCACTGTCATTGGCGTCAAAATTTGCCCCTGGTTTCTGTGACCCCCTTTTTGAGTCTTCATCAGACTTCTGTTAAATGCATCCCATTTCTTCTCTTCAATTTTCTTCACTGTATTGTGTAATGTGTTCATTTCAGTTGCCTAGGACGCCCGACTCTCAGCTGATCCAACAGGCAGAGCATTAATGAGAACAGGTGACGGCCAGAGATTGTTTCCATGTCTAGGCCATGGTGGCCTTGTCAGAGCTGGAACTGCTTGTTTACTTTTTTAAGAGCACAGGTACCAGTAAAGGAGGGTGTTTGTTTAATGAAATTATACTAAAAGAGGACTTTGGCTCCAGAAATGTGTTTGTTCTGTAAGTGGGTATCTGGTCTCGAGTACTCCCTGGGTTAATTAAATGGTTGCAGTCCTAATGTGTAGGTAACATATGCAGACAGGCTCCATATCTGGACTGCCTGGGTCTCCATACTGGCCCCTTCACAGCCTTGCTGAGTGATCTTGCACAGGTTGTCTAAGAAATCTTAATTAATCTTAAATATTAAGTTTCTTCATCTATAAAGTGGGGGATAATCATGTATTCTTCTTAAAGTTGTTCTGAGGATGAAATAAATTAGCACGTGAAAAATAGAACAAGGCCTGCCATATGTGTTACTCGTTACTATTAAAGAGATACTACATGTTATTAGTAATGTAAGGTTGTTAACTACCCCCTCCTCAGTATTTATGTTGACAGAATCAACGCAACCTACAAGGTTTATCCACAGTGAATACACTACCTCTCCAGGCGCTGAACGAAATATTGGGATGATGACACCAGTGCCCACCAAATGTGGAGAGAGAATGATGGGCCTCATGATGCTGCCAGCAGAAGGCACCCACATGCCATGCCCACTTCACTTCTGTGAGCATGTGCTAGGCTATAGAAGTAATCTGGTACTTTAATGCATGATATAGAGGTAAGTCCTGACTGACTTCCTGTGGGAATCAAGGCATGTATTTGGTGAGCAGAGTTCAAATGTGAGCTCACTTATGTTCTCAGCTATAGGAAGAATGTGACCCTTCTCACTGGGAGTAGACCCTTTAGGGGCACTCACACACGGAGTGGGCTGCCTTACTGTCTGGCACCACCCAGTCTGGCACCATGTCTATTCCATAGCCCCTCTGCCAGTGGGGTGTGAGTGTTTTCACTCCATGATATATTTTGCAGCAATTAAAATATTTGTGAAAGGGTGTATAATAACATGGTGACTTTATATTACAAAGTCAAGTGAAGGAAAACATGAAATTTGTTTTACAATATTATTTCTTTTTCCCCACCCGAATCAAAAACTTGCCCACATCTAAGTGCCTATTCTCGTCACAATATAGATAAGTAAAATTTAAGACACATATTACCTTTTTATAAAGCATTAGTTCAAAATTGCATTTTGAATTAAAAATGAGCTCTTTAATGTAAAGTCTTCCTCATTTTTCTTCTTGAGCCCCTACTACTAATGCAATGCCTACCTAGCACATAGCAGTATCCGACAGGAGCTCATCAAATGAGGGAGTAAACAAAAGGCTTTGCCACTAAGGCTTATTTAAAAATTAAGGTAGGCTTTTTAATTTTTGAATATGTTAAACATCATTTTTAGAGGAAAGGAGGTAACTTAAATTTCTTGTAGTTCTAAGTCTCAGTGGTCAGTCAGCTGGTTTGTTTTTACAAGCCCACATAAATTAGACTAAATACACCTATCTTTCTTTGGAGAAGTGATAGTTCTGTTCGGAATCATGGGTCTCTTTGTCATTATACCAGCAGTCTACACACATTAAGGTCCTCAAACCTAATTTGAAAATCAATGTTTCCTCTCCCCAAGCATTCCTGTTGCCTGTCTATCGCACTCTTGGTGGGGTTTTATTACCTCAGACACTGTCATCAGATGCGGTCTCCCCAGGGCTTTGCAGAAAAAGGCTATTACTTTCCCCATCTAGGATCAAATGTCTCTTTTATACGCGGCCTTCAAAATCACTGCCTGTTTGGGTACTGTATTACATTGTGCGTGCAATTCTAACTCGTCCTCAGTTTTCAGCCATTTGTCTCCTTTGGTGATGCTGATTTCTAGAGTAATTCTGCTCATTGATTTCAGTCAATTTTCTTGAAGTCCATTCTTGTTTTTCTTTTCAGCATTTATGGAGCACTTCAGAACTGAGCATTTACTCTTACATACACGCATTAGGATAAGTCTCACAACGTCTTTGAAGTAGTTCTTTGCTTTTTACAAATAGATCTAAACAAGTCACAGGAATGTAAAACAAAACTCTCTGCACAGACTGAATTTTTGCAACAAACAAGATTAGGAGAATGTATTAGGGAAGCTGAGATGGGGATGGGATTACAAAAGACTCACTTGTTCCTTCCTGCACCCGTCTACAAGTCAATCAGCACTCTCAGACCTCAGTTTACAAATTGTAAAAAAGGAGGTTACTAATAAAAAGCCTTCCTTCCCCTTATCCACCACCTATATTTAGTTGTTATAAGGACTAACTGAGATAATGAATATAAATATTTCACAAAGGTATTACAGAGTTGGGTTTAGCTGAGGATAAGAAAAGCAGTGATCTTGCTCAATACGACCTCACTCAAATCTTGGTAAGAATGTTAACTATAAAAAGTCACTAATGCTGATGGTTTGTGGAACATTTTTATAGTTTTTTCAAGTATGCCTACCTGAGAACCATCCACATAATCATGTGCTCAATAAAAATGTGTGAGATTCACAGATTTCAGCAAAGCTCCTCTGAGATGTGTCCTACCCTTAGCAATGAAAATTTTCTATGAGGATGTAAGAGTAGAGATAAGACAAACCCAGTCTGAATCTCGGCACCACCATTACTATCTAAGTGTCCCTGGAGGTGGCTTGCCTGTAGTCTGCTGTCCACGACATGGGGCCACGAGTCGTCGCCTGCCTGAGGATGCAGTCCATGCACTGAAACAGTATCTGGTCCACATTCAGCTTCCATCAACGTGTGCTATTATTTTCCTTTTAGATTTTTTGACTATGAATATTCTTCTTTTATTTAGCCATCTATCACTGACAAAAAGGCTGCTGGCTTCTTTCCTTTTTTTATTTTCCATACTTGTATGTTAGATGCCAAGGGCTACAGAGGTGGATGAGATTGAATTCCTCCACCCAATAGTGAGGACACAGACTTGTTCATTGGTCTACCACACTAAGTGACAGTGTAGCTGGTACATAGTTGATATTAAATGTGTTTTTAATTAAATGAGTTAATGTCTCATAGTGCTTTTGGCTGAGCAATGGAGATGATTTAGTAAATAATTTTGAAAAATACACTGTAATGTGTTCTAACTTAGGAGTGTATTTTCTCAATTTCATTTCATCTCATTTCATCACAGTATTCTATTGTTGTTTAGTTGAATTTCATTTTCTTTTTTTCTCCTTCATGGCTCCTTTGCTATTGGTTCTTAAACTTTTCCAATATTTGCAGTGCTTCCCAATTTTGTGTCATGTAAAAATTTTATTAACCTGGTGTTTATTCCCTCTGCCTGCTGTTGAATAAAAACAATTTTATACAACAGATTCTGCAGCTGCTGCCTTCTAGCCTGTTAAGCACTATATTTATCACTGGCTTTGATCTCTGATCTGTCTACAAGTGTAATCTTCACAGCTTTGATTTTATCAAAGACATATTTTCCAATAGCATACTTAAGAAAAGCCTTATGAGACTTACACAAGCGCTAGTATATGCTCTCTGTGTGTATGTGTCTTTAAGAGAAAGAGAGAGAGAGAGAAAGAGGGGGATGAATTCAATCAACATTTTTGAGATAAGCCTAGAGTGTTCTATCATTTACAGATGAGGAACCTGAGGAACAGATCAGTTACATGACTGATCCAAGTCACGGAGTCAGTGGACACACGGCGTAGCTGGGGGCCAGTCCCCACACACGGGCTCCAGAGCTCAATTCCTCCTCTACCAGGATTTTTGCTGTTACAGCTTTGCTTGTCCTGTTTCTAGTAACAATGCTTTGGTTCAGCTTTGGGCACCTGTACATACCCACTGAAGAAAGAGTCAGTACAGCTGTTTATTGCCTTTCTTGACTTCTCTTACAAAGAGAGATGTGCATGACCTGAGAGCAAGCAAACTCTGCTAAAATGGTTATAATGATTGGAAGGCTACAAAGAGTGAAAATGGTTGGAGTTCATTCTCCCTGAGGGTAGCACCCGGAAGAGACTGAGTTTCAGCTTGTATAGTCTCTGGAGTTTCTCTCATTTTTGACCTTCCAAAGTCTGGTTCTGCAACATTTTCCTCAATTCTCTGAGCTGTGGAATAAGGCCGTGGGTCGTGATCGTATAGGTTATGCACTGCCCAACAGCAGTGGGTAAGCAAAGGCAGGATTGTCCTTCACATCCTGCCAACACATTTCTTTTTGTCTAAATTAATCATTGTCAGTATCACTGGTGATTAAACAACCCTAATCAATCTCCCAGGATATGATGGCTAATAAGGGCCAAGTTTTTTTCTCCCAAAATCAATATATTGAAGCCCTAAACCCCAATTTGACTACATTTGAAGATGGGAACTTTAAAGAGGTAAAACCTCATTTTAAGTTAAATGGGGCCATAATATGCTAGGACTGATGTCTTCCACAAAGAAGAAGAAACACTAGAGTCCTCTGCCTCTGCACAGACACAGAGGGAAGGCCACATTAAGACACAGTGAGAAGGCGGCTGTCAACAAGTCTGAGAGAGACTTCACCAGAAACCAGCCTGACAGTAACTTGGTTTCAGACTTGTAACCCCTAGAAATGTACAGAAATAAATTTCTTTGTTTAAGCCACCCAGTCCATGATATTTTGTTATGGCAGCCCTGGCAGACTAATACAATTACATTGAGCTCTTCTAGGTGTTGGGTGGTCTGTCAGGTAAAGCTATTTTGGTTATTCCTCCCCAAGGGCATTATTGTATGCTGAGCAATGAAGAGCCAGTGGTGAACAAAGTAGACTGAATTTCTGTCCTCATGGAGGTGGTTTCAAGTACACAATGTTACCTTCATACTAACCTCCTTTACTTCCTTAAGCTTTCTACTAAAATACACATTAACTTACCAGAGGTCTTCCTTGGTCACAGACACAAAAAAAGCAGCCTCCCAACTCTGAGCTCTCTTTACCCTGCCTTACTGGTTTTGTCTCTCACATTCACTACCATTTGACATATTATATATTTATTTCTTTATCTGATCATCTTCTATTTCTCCACCAGAATGTAATATCTGTGAGTCCATGGGCCAGATTGTCTTCCCTGCTGCATCTGTTTCAGCAGACAGTATTGGGCATACAAAGACACTCAATATCTTTTTATTAACTTGAGTTAATTAGAGAGTAAACAGATGAGGTACATAGCAAAGTGAAAGTCTCAATTAATATCAATTTGAAATTTCTTTAACTTCTCTCCATATGCTTTCCTACTGTGCAAATTGTTTCTTTCCTCCAGGGTGTATCTTTTCAGCACCATTTGTTGTCTCTGCTGTTTAACTTTCTCCTCACCTGCCTTTTTCTTTTTTTCTTTTGTCTTTAAACCTGCTTACTTTGCTCATTGTCCCATTCCTGTCTCTCCCCTTTTAATAACTAGTCATAACATAAAGTATAAGCATATTTCAAATTGCTTGATTCAGTGGTATAGCTGTTCTCATTAATTAAAAAGCTGTTGAAGCTACTTAGTTAAAATTCTGTTTGAAAGGGGAAGCCATCTTGTGTATGACCCCATCCTGATTGATTAATGAACCACTGACTTTAACACTAATATGATTTTTTAAAAATTAGATTTAGTTGCCAATATTAAAAATAGTTTAATTTCATACTTTAAAAACTCTCAGACTTGGATTTCTGGCTCTTCTTGTGAAACCGCATCCTGAAGAGTCCCCTGTTGCTGGCTGAGAGGCAGACGCCCTGTGAGATCTATACCTCTCCCCTTCCCCTCACCCAACACTCCTTATTAAACTCCCTGCATCCGACTGCATTTGTCCCTTCGCATCTCATGGTTGAGGTTTGTGACATACCCTGATCCACGCAAAAGGATATTTTTAATATGTAATGACTACTTAAATAAAGCTACTGCACTAAGTTAATCCTTTCTAAATTATTTTAATGGAGTAATAGGGATTTTAAAATTAGAATCAATTTGGAACAGTATTATGGTTATTTTGTTGCTTTTTAAATTTATGATATTGACCCAGCTGGTGTGGTTCAGTGGACTGAGCACTGGCCTGTGAACCAAATGGTTGCTTGTTAGATTCCCAGTTGGAGCATGTGCCTAGGTTGTGGGCCAGGTCCCTAGTAGGGGGTATGTGAGAGGCAACCACACACTGATGTTTCCTTCCCTCTCTTTCTCCCTCCCCTCCCCTCTGTCTAAAAATAAATAAGTAAAATCTTTTTTAAAAATTTGTATATTATTAAAAAATAAAAATAAAAAATTATGATTTTACTTATGACCCACCTTTCTTTCTGTCCTCTAAATGGCTCTTGCAAAGGTCAAATAATCCCTTGCTAGGGTTCAGGATCTGAACTTAGTGCAATGCTTTCTCAGTAGAGCTCTCATCCAACATCTCAATCTTGTAGTTAATTATGCTTAACCTTTCCATCCGAAGTCCCAAGATCTAGGATCCTCCATTGTCTCTGGTGCCAAGACTACAGCTTGTAGGTCTAGTTAAGTAACAGGCATTTCTCTTCCAGGCCTTCTGCCTTTGCAATAGTTCCATGGTTTGATGTCCCACCTTCTCTCACCAGTTCTTATATGGAGTACATTCTTGCCTTTGAACTTATATATACACTTTTAATATACTCTTCCTTGATGGAAATTTAGACATCCTTAGTCCTCTACGTTCTTTAACAAGTTGAATAATAGATGCATATTGCCAGATGAAAGAAAAATAGAGCATCAGCTCTATTTCCTGGAAAGTTGGATTGAAACCTGTGGCTGTGGTTTCACTGAAAGAAGGCTTCTCTCTCTTCCCCAAAGATAAATCTTGAGACATGTGTCCAAAAAGTAAGCATACAGAGATGACTTTTATTTATGAAGGAGCTACACGGCTTCATCAAAAATATAATGTCCTAAACGATAGATCATTCTAGAGAAAAAGAAATGAGTAGATAGCTAGGTGGGCATCCAGGTATACCTTTAGAAATTTTGGTTCGCTACCTGGGTGAACGAGACAAAAGTTTTCCTTAGTGATTTGGATAGCAAAAACCAGATCAGCAGGCCCACCTTTAAAAAAAAATGCAGTGACCCCACTTTGCTGGGCAATAACCTTTTAGTTTCATGTAGTTCCATTTGTTTATTTTATTTTTTTGTTTGGTTTTCCTTGTCCAAGTAGATATATCAGAAAAAGTATTACTAACAGCAGCATCAGAGAGTGTTCTGTCTATGTTTTCCTCTAGGAGAACTATGGTTTCAGGTTTTAACATTTAAGTTTTCAATCCATTTTGGGTTTATTCTTGTATATGTTGTAAGAAGGTAATGTAGTTTCATTTATTGCAAGTATCTGTCCAATTTTCCAACACTATTTATTTTTGTAATTGTCTGTCCAAACTTCCAACACCATTTATTTTTGCAAGTATCTGTCCAATTTTCCAACACCATTTATTGAATAGGCTATCTTTACCCCCTTATATATTCTTCCCTCCTTTGTCATATATTAATTGGCCATATAGATGTGGGTTTATTTCTGAGCTCTTTATTCTGTTCCATTGATCTACAAGTCTGATTTTATGCTGATACCATGATGTTTTGAGTACTATAGTTTTGAAGTATAATTTGCTATCAGGTAGTGTGATACCAACATTGTTCTTCTTTCTCAAGGTTTCTGTGGCTATCTGGAGTCTTTTGTGATTTCATATAAATTTTAGGATCATTTTTTCTGGTTCTGTGAAAAATGCCATTGGACTTTACTTGGGATTGTATTGAATCTATGGACTTCTTTGGGTAGCTTGGACATTTTAATGATATTAATTCTTCGAGTCCATGAGCACACTATATGTTTCCATTTATTTGTATCATGTTCAATTTCTTTCTTTAATATCTTATAATTTTCCAAGTGGTTAAATCTATTCCCAAGAAGCAGGTATTTTTGATGGAATTATAAGTGTGATTATTTTTTTAATTTCTCTTCCTGATAGTTCATTAATGGTGTATAAAAATGCAACTCAACAGAAAAACAAACAAACAAAAATATCTAATTGAAAAATGGACAGTGGACCTGAGTAAACACTTCTCCAAAGAGGACATAGAGATGGCCAATAGACAATTGAAAAGATGTTCAGTGTCACTAGTCATCAGATAAATGCAAAGTAAAACCATAATGAGATGTCATCTCACACCTATCAGAATGGCTATTCAAAAAATCAGCAAACAAAAAGTGTTAGCAAGAATGTAGAGAAAAGGGAACTCTTGTGTATTGTTGGTTGGATTGCAAATTGGTGCAGCTACTATGGAAAACACTACGGAGGTTCCTCAACAAAATTTAAAATAGAGCCACCTTATAACACAGCAATTCCACTCATTGGTATATATCCTAAGAAATCCAGAATGCTAATTTGGAAAGATACATGCACTCCTATGTCATTGCAGCATTATCTACAATAGCCATAATGTGGAAACAAGCAAAGTACCCATCAATAGGCAATTGGATAAAGAAGACATGGTTTATACATACAATGGAATATTATTCGGCCATAGAAGGAATGAAGTCTTACTATTTGCTACAACATGGTGCTAGAGGGTATTATGCTAAGTGAAATAAGTCAGACAGAGAAAGACAAATACCACATGATTTCACTTTTATGTAGAATCTAAAGAACAAAATAAATGAGCAAACAAAACAAAAACAGACTCATACATACTGAGAACAAACTGAGTGTTGCCAGATGAGGGGAGGGTTTGGGGGAATGTGTGAAAAAGATATAGAGATTAAGGAGTACAGATTGGTAGTTCCAAAAAGGTCATGGGATGTAAGTACAACACAGAGAATGTAGTCAATAATATTGTAATAACTATGTATGGTGTCAGGTGGGTACTAAAATTATTGGAGGAATCACCTGTAAATTATAAAATTGTCTGACTACTATTCTGTAACCTGAAACTAATATAAAATAATATTGAATGTCAACTATAATTCAAAATAAAAAATAAATAAATGCAGTGACATCACTCAAGGCTAATGTGATGGTATATATCAGGTTACCCATGTATTTCTTTTTTTAATATGGAAGAGTAAAGGAAAGGTATTACAACAGAGACATAAATATTTAATTTTTCCCTTTCTTGGGGTTATAAGGATTCTCCAAAAGATAATATTAGGGAATAGGAGAATATTTTCTCTGACATCCAAATTAAGTGTGTATAATTACTGTGTCCATTTTACAGGTGAAGAAATTTGGTCTGAAGTTGCCAGGCAGTGAAAAACAAATACCATATGATCTCACCTATAAGTGAAACTTAATAAAAAAATAAACAAGCAAGCAAAATATAACCAGAGACATTGAAATAAAGAACAAACTGACAGTAACCAGAGGGGAGGTGAGAGGGGGTAATGGGGGGAAAGAGGGAAGGGTCATCAAGGAACATGTATAAAAGACACATGGACAAAGCCAAAGGGAGGTAGGATCAAGGGTGGGAGGTGGGGATTGCTGGGGTTGGGGGAAAATGGAGACAACTATACCTGAACAACAATACAAAAAGAGAGAAATATGAAATAAAAAATAAAAAAAACTAAAAAAAAGAAAAAAATAATTAAAAAAGACAGATATTAAGTAAATTATGTGAAAGTATATACCTTCTAAATGGAGATACAGAACATTAATTTTGCCTCTACTATTTGTCTTTTTTTAACTTATTTTTTAAATATTTTATTTATTTATTTTTAGAGAGGGGAAGGGAGGGAGAAAGAGGGAGAGAAATATCAATGTGTAGTTGCTTCTCACATGTCTTCTGCTGGGTACATGGCCTGCAACCTAGGCACGTGTCCTGACTGGGAATTGAACCAGTGACCCTTTGATTTGCAGGCTGGCACTCAATCCACTGAGCCACAGCAGCCAGGGCAGCCTCCACTACTTGTTAAAGGACCACCCTCAATAGAACATCTGCCTGCTTTGCATCCCACCTTTACTACTGTGGATGGAACTGGGATTCCTACTCCAGCCAACTTTGAAAGTCTATTCTGAAGGTCCTTCCCTACCTCCCAGATTATTTATACTGACAACTGAGTTCTGGCTATTTCAATAAACTAATATGCTTTGGATACAATATGACTCATTAGAGAGAAAAAGGAGACAAATAACACTAATTTTTCTGCTTAACTTGTTTTTTTTTCTGTTTCTTTATTCTTTTTTTATTGTTGTTCAATTACAGTTATCCTCATTATCCCCCCCATTACTCTCCTGCACCCTACCTACCCCCACCTCCCACATTTCATCTTCCCCCCCTCCATTGTCTTTGTCCATGGGTGTTTTATACATGTTACATGATGACCCTTCCCCTTCTTTCCTCTGTTATTTCCCTCCCCTCTCCCTCCTGGTCACTGTCAGTTTGTTCTTTATTTCCATGTCTCTGGTTCTATTTTGCTAGGTGTTTGTTTTGTTGATTAGATTCCACTTATAGGTGAGACCATATGGTATTCGTCTTTCACCTCCTGGCTTATTTCACTTAGCATAACGCCCTCCAGTTCCATCCATGCTGTAGTGAATAGTCCAGTGCTATTACAATAATATTCTTTGCTTAAAGTCATTAAATGTTTATTTTGGAAAGTAGCATCATGCAATAAGTCAGCTGTACTTTCTTAACAAGAGAAGCAGACATCCTGGAATAGAGAAATAAATTAATCTGTTCATTCAGAGCAAAGACACACTTGTGCATGATAAAAGATTTGATTTATTTTACTACTTGAGAAAATATTTCACTGAAAAGGGCACTTGTAATCTGTAAGCAAAACTGCACTATGGCTTTTTGATAAATCTATGTTACTATAGTAAGTTTAAATTTAGAGGACATATTTTAAAGGTAGATACAAATCCACTCAGTGACTTTTGTCCATCTTGTTCACAACTGTTACCCAGAACTTAGAATATTGTGTGATGCATTTTAGGCACTTAAAATATTTGTTGAACAAATGAGTAAAATTGTGGAAGATTGCTAAGTTATAAGACATTGGGACATGAGTAGTTCACTGGAGTATGCAGACGAACAATCAAGTCCTGTGATAGAATACTATTTAGATTTTATTTCATTTTGTTGTACTATGGTTAATTCTGAGCATATCTCTTCATTAGCTAAAGTTTGTTTTCTACCTCCAATACCCTTGAGCTCCTTGGAGCTATCCTCCTTCCACTCACTTTAGGTGTCCGGTTCCCCCTGATCCTTCCTGTTATTTTTACTTTATAGTAGCCAAGTCTAAAATGTGCTTTGAAGAATATCAAGTGCTACATCTTAACTTTTTACATTTTTGATAGGAATTAAATATAAACTCAATACAAAGAGAGAAAAAGAAAGAAAGGAAGGAAGAAAGAAAGAATGAAAGAAAGAGAGAAGGAAGGACAAATCCCTCTACATAATTTAACATAAGTGCCAGAAATTATGGAGCGTATCCATTGATGGGGCCCTCACATGCTTGCTGGCCCCTCTGTCAATAGTCAATGAAAACAGTTGCCTACTAAATCTGCATAATATTTGACCTGTGTTGGGACTGAGTTTGTGATCAGTAGATATACTTATTAATATTATTTTTAAACATCTAGTGCCATGGAGGGTATTTTTCTGGACAATAATGATACTCAACACAAAATGATAGTGTTATGACCTTAAAAAATATTTATTAAATACAACTGCTTTAATTACAGATTTATTAAGGTCCAAGAAAGAACTTTGAGAGAGAAGAGAAAAAAGAGTCACCAGAATGGCATGATTCTTCACTGTATAATAAATCTAACAGGATGGAAGTTTTCATCACACTGAGGTAGCAGAGGCGGTCATACAAAGACTCAAGCCACAGACCAGAAGGAACAGAAATTGGTTATGTATCCAATGTCACAAAGTGCCCATGACTAACTCCTTCAGAGTTTTATCAACACTAGTGCATAAACTAAGGAAAGGTGAGTCATTACTTTAAATGCAGTCAGCATGGTGTTCACTCACTGAGGGAGGAAAACTAAAAGTTTTAGAAGAAATCAAAGAAATGACAATATGCTAGTTGACTTGCTCTGATGTCAAACTGTGTAATTTCCAATTGACAATATTATTTTATGTATGAGGCTTAAATTCCTTACAGTCAGTAGTCAAAGGATCTACTGAAAAAAACAGCGTTCTTATCCTCTACGGTACGGACTACAATAGCAAGCATCCAGGAGGTGCTCAATAAATATTAACTTGTAGAATCAACAATCTTTTCCCATCCTGGATTTTTTCTCTATTTAATTTTATATTTATATCAAAGGTACTAATACTGGTTTAAAAAATTAAAGTAGTCTTATAAATCCCTTTAATTTTTCTTTTTTTACTATTGTCACATTCTCAGTTCTGATTACAAGATTGTATCTGAAGATCCCTTCATCAAAAGATTAGACAGCACTGAACCCTTATTATTATTATTATTGAACATTTATTTGGAAAGGGGGAAAAGAGAAAATAGTTTGTTCAGGACTCATGTTGCTCTATTAAGTAGTTAGTGAGTTTCCAACTCATAGCTAAGGGCCTTGCATCAGTCTTGAGACTGAAGAGAGAAGTCTGTGACAGCCTTCCAGGTTAGGCATAGCTGTGCTGCAGCTTCAAAAACACCTTCCTGATACTTTAAAGGTCTCGTCTTTGCCAGATGGAGGCCTTACAGGGCACCCTCTCATAAGCTAGGAAGGTCCTGAGGAAGGAGCTACCTATCTGACTCCTCCAGAAAAAACCTGTTTCATTAGTTCAGGGATTTGCTTCCATGATCTTTTATGGTAACAAATTCCTAGACTCTGTTCACTTACCGCAAGCAGATGGACATTCATATCATTTGATAAGAGAATGCAGAAAGTGAACATAACAAGAAATGCAAATTAAGGGAATTAAGAAATTTTTCACTCATTTCACAATGATTAACAGACAGAAAGAGTGAGGAAGGGTGCTTGGTCAGGAGTAAGACCTCAAAGGTTTGGAATCTGTCTCTGCCACTGATTAGCACTGGTGTCTTTGGGCAAATCAGTTAATCTTTATGACTCAATTTCCCTATAATAATCCTTAATTCAAAGAATAGATATTGTGAACTTTGAGACAATATATGCAATGTATGTTGTTTTTATGAATACTAGCTTAACTACTACTTGTTCAGTAAATTCTCACCTCCCCAAGCATAATTCTTGCAATTTCTAATAAACACATCTTTTAATTACCAAAAAAGTTGAAGGTTTCTGATCTCTCAAATATTTCATAAGGTGATTGTATTGTCTTCACAGCAAATATGTCTAGTATGAATGCATCTATAATTTTGTGGGTGTTTCTCATTGTTACATAAAACCTGGACAAAGAAAAAGTGTGAATAATGCCACAGTTTCTGTTCATATTCTTCCCCCCCTCAGAAGCTTTTAGAGTCTTAAAAACATTATTTGTTAAGTCAGAGTTCAGCCTTCAGTTTGCCATTTTCCTGGATGAATGACAGAGTCCATTCCTCTATGTGTTTCATTGTTCTTTAAGACTTCACCTTCTCCCTCTGGAGGGTGGAAACGAGTTTAGTACATGAGCCACACTGCCCCTGCAATCAGAAGCACAGTGTTGGGAGAGAGTGGCCTTGAATTCTCCACAAGCCCAGCAGACCTGAAGCTCCCAGAAGGCAGTATACTCGTAGGTCTAGAAGTTTTCTGAAGTGTCTTGTTAACGAGATTTGAGAGAATGATTCTTTCCTCTGGTTATATTTAAAGTTACAAAAAATAATATAAAAAAAGTATTGACTTTTCAGACTTTTCAAAATGCAGCAGAGAACATTCTGTCTTTTGACTTGGTTGTTGCCAAAAGAAAGAAGCAAACCTATTTGGGGATGGAATGTTTCCTTTCCATGTTTTTAAGATCACTGAGAGTTCTGTAGTTATTCTTACACAAATCTAGTGCTCTGTGTCCATCCCCCTGGCTTTACGTTGCAATCCCTACAATCGCCATCCCTTAATGAGTAAATTTGAAAAGATCTGTTCACTATTTCATCTCTCAGTTTTTTTCTCATGCTATTGACCCCACTTTAAAAGACCCGTACTTGGAAAATTATAAGATACAAAAGAAAGAAATTGAAGATACAAATAAGTGGAAGCACACACCGTGCTCATGGATAAGAATAATTAACATCATTAAAATGTTCATACTACCAAAACAATGTATAGATTCAATGCAATTCCTCAAGATTCCAATGTTATATTTCACAGAACTAGAACAAATATTTCAAAAATTTATATGGAACCACAAAAGTCCCCGCATAACAAGAAAGAAGAGAAAGTTGGAGGATTCATGTTACCTAATATCAAACTATATGACAAAGCCATAGCAATCAAACAGTCTGGTATTGGCATAAAAACAGACATAGATCAATGGAACTGAATTTTCTTTTCATATGTATCCTTCTATCCATTCTTCAAAGATCTAACTTCTTCCCAAATCGATTCTAAACATCCTAAACCCATCTGAACTCTTCATCTGTAAACCAATACCTGAAGTGCCTGTACCTCTCATTTTCACACTCATCACAAACAATGATGAGGGGCAGGTCTGAGATTATTTTGCAATGCTGTTTAACTTGCCATAATATATAGTTTGTCTTTCAGTCCAGACTATTTCACCACTCCGTTTATAAAAAGAAGATTCTCAGCATTTTTTTGTTTCTAAAATGGATGATTATTACTTTATTTAGACCAAAATTTGTTTTTATAAATTTTGTATTATCTATTTGCCAAAGTGTCAAAGGATTGGAAATACATTGATTTATTGCTTAATTGGCTTCCACTGTGTCCATTAGAGTTGATGTCCCCTGGAGTCCTGGCATTTTTTGGGAACCTGCCAAGTCACTTTTTGCTTCATCTTTGGTTCTGCATTGACTAATAGGCTCACAGCATAGGTTTGTGTCTTCTAATAAAGGTGTTCTATTTTTCCTAAAACTTATAAAAGGATGTTAGAGAATCAGGAGGAAATCATGAATGTTAATTAACTACTAGGGCTTTGAAATAACAAAAATAAAATTTGGGCCATAAGCTTTCAATATATCTAATTTATTGGTCTGAATGAGAGTGGTCCATGTTACTATATCTTGAAATAGTTCTTGCTAACAGTACTTTATTTGGATTTATAGGTAAGTCTCGTAACAATTTGAGGAAAGAGATACCACTAGAATGTTGCACATTATAATTATTGAGTAGACAAGAGTCTGGAGACTCCCAGCTGACCCCACCCTCCACGGCAGCAAGGAAGGACTCAGGAGGTGGTTCAGGAGCTGGAGAGTTTCAGATGAGACTGCCTTTTCTCAACATCAGGAGCAAATACTGTATGCTTCAAGCAACAACCTTTCTCCACATTTACTTCCCCCTGCCAAGAGAAAACCCTCACAGCCTAACTATCACTAACTGTCTGGAGCCAACAGGTCTAATACCATGGTCTTAATTCCCATTTACATCAGCATTCAAGACGTGCTGGATTTCTAGACCACCTCTTCCTCCGTAGAGATTCTTCTCCCAATGCAGTTTGATAGGGAGGCCACAGTTCACCTTCCCTCTTTTATTTTTCCCCCATAGCATTTATAGCTGGATAAAATACTATATGTTTTACTAATTACTTGTTTCTCTGACTCAAATATATTGTCTATGAGGACAAGTGTATATGTGCATGTGTACATAAGTGTCTGTTTCTGTACTTCTAGTGTTTAAGTAGTACCAGCACATGGTAGGCAATGAATAGATATTTGTTTAATAAATGGATGCATGCAAGCATGAAAATTTTCCAGGACAGTTTGTCTAATAACAAGGTCAGGACCACTCAGAGGCAGGCTTGCTGGGTGATTCTGGAAGCTCATCCTAGCTGCAGCTGCTTGTTTGCAGCTGCTTGTTTGCTGCTGCTACCACTTGGCTATTCCTTAAAATGTCTGTGAAAGTTTCAAAAGTCATTCCAATATTTAAACTCTTTGGCTAAGTAATCTCACTTCCAGTGTTCTATGGTAAGGAATAATCCAAAAGACAAACTTTAATTCCCATAAATGCTGACTTAAGTTTTATTCAAAATAACAAGCCATTCATACATTATCCTGTTTATCCATCTATTTCTCTATTCAATAATTTTTCATTGATCACATATCATGTGCTGGAAAATGTGTTAGATGCTAGAGATTTAACAGCAAGCAAACTCAGGATAGTCTTTATCCTACTGGGAAGTTCACAGTATAGTGGAAGTGATCTACATTTCCGACATGGATACAGTGATTCTGTAGATTGGCTTGGATAAGATTACTTGTAACATATCTGGTGACGGAAGAATGATGTATTCTCATTCCATTACCTTTTTCTGTCTCTCTAACCACCCTGCCTTATCTTCAGGCCAGACTTTTGCCCCATATATTTATTTTTTTCCTAAATATATTTTATTGATTATAGTTGTCCCATTCCCCCCTTCTATTCCCTTCTGCCCTGCACCCCCCTCCCCTCTGCATTCCCCTCCTCGCTTAGTTCATGCCCATAGGTTATACATATAAGTTCTTTGCCTTCTACATTTCCTGTACTCTTCTTAACCTCTCCTTGTCCATTTTGTAACTACTATTTATGCTTCTTATTCCCTATACCTTTTCCCCCATTCTCCCCTCTCCCCCTCCTCTCTGATAACCCTCCATGCAATCTCCATTTCTGTGATTCTATTCCTGTTCTAGTTGTTTGCCTAGTTTGTTTTTGTATTTTTAGATTCAATTGTTGATAGTTGTGAGTTTGTTGTCATTTCACTGTTCATAGTTTTTGATCTTCTTCTTTTCCTTAGATAAATCCCTTTAACATTTCCTATAATAAGGGCTTGGTGATTATGAACTCCTTTAACTTGACCTTATCTGGGAAGCACTTTATCAGCCCTTCCATTCTAAATGATAGCTTTGCTGGATAGAGTAATATTGGAGGTAGGTCCTTGCCTTTCATGACTTGAAATACTTTCCAGCCCCTTCTTGCCTGCAAGTTTTCTTTTGAGAAATCACCTGACAGTCTTATGGGAACTCCTTTGTAGGTAAATGTCTCCTTTTCTCTTGCTGCTTTTAAGATTCCCCCCTTATCTTTCATCTTGGGTAATGTAATTATGATGTGCTTTGGTGTGTGCTTCCTTGGGTCCAAATTCTTTGGGACACTCTGAGCTTACTGGACTTCCTGGAAGTCTATTTCCTTTGCCAGATTGGGGAAGTTCTCCTTCATTATGCTTTCAAAGAAGTTTTCAATTTCTTGGTCTTCCTCTTCTCCTTCTGGCACTGCTATGACTCTGATGGTGGAACGTTTAAAGTTGTCCCAGAGATTCCTAAGCCTCTCCTCATATTTTTGAATTCTTGTTTCTTTTATCTGTTCTGGTTAAATGTTTATTTATTCCTTCTGTTCCAAACTGTTTATTGGAGTCCCGATTTCCTTCCTTCACTGTTGATTCCCTGTACATTTTCCTTTATTTCACTTTGCATAGCCTTCACTCTTTTCTTTCTTTTGCAACTACACTCAACCAATTCTGTGAGCATCCTGATTACCAGTATTTTGAACTGTTCATCTGATAGGTTGGCTACCTCTTCATCACTTAGTGGTATTTTTTCTGGAGTTTTGATCTGTTCTTTCGTTTGGATCATTTTTTTTGTCTTGGTGCACCTGTTACATAGTAAAGGGAAGAGACTTAGGTATGTGCAAGGACAGGGCAAACACATCACTGCATTGTGGTGCTATGTGTGGGAGAAGGGTCTGAGAGGGAAGAGAGCCACTTGCTCTGCTCTTGGCCGGCTTTCAGTCACTTCTTGTGCTACCCACAAGCAAATTGGGCCCTTCTGGTGCTGATTCCTTGGTAGGTGGGTTTGTGTACATTCTAGGACCCTGTGGGTCTCTTCAATGAACTCTCCTATGAGGCTGGGAGTTTCTCCCACTGCCACAACCTCCACAGGTTTTTTCAGTCAGAGGTTTTGAGGCTTTATTTCCCTGTGCTGGAACCCTGGGTTGCTGGGTCTGTCTTGCTCCTAGTTGTTCCTTTCTGTTTATCTGCACACAAACGTTGGACTACCCAGTCTGCCAGCTGCCACCTCACCTGGTCCAGGAGCTGCCACCTTGCTCAGCCCAGTCCTCCAGCCACTGCCTTGCTGCAAGTCCTCTCCACCCCGCTGCCCATCTCCATCCCTCCTACTGGTCTGGATGAATTCATTCTTTAACTCATTTGTTGTCAGAGTTACATATAGTTTGATTTTCTAGCAGGTCTGGTTGTTTTTCATTTTTAAATTTGTTGTTGCCCTTCTTTTGGTTGTGCGAGGAGGTACAGTGTATCTACCTATACCTCCATGTTGGCCAGAAGTCTTTGCTCCATATATTTCTATACCTAGGATGCCTTATATTTTCACTTTACTTATAGAGTTAGGTTCTTTTTTCTTCCTTTTCACATGATAAACTATTATCTGCATATCTCTACTATAAAATAACCACATTGTTTTGCATTTATTTGCTTGTTAGACTCCTTCCATTTAGTACAATCTATTAAAAGTAAAGTAGGTGCCTTATTCATTTTTTAATCTAAAACACTGAAGCAATCTCTTGACACAAAGGTCAATACATTTATGTTAACAAATGGTAAATAAATGAATACATGATTGAATTTTAGCACTTTACTAAATGGTGGGCAGAACTTAAAATTAGATCTAGTTATTCTTTAAGAATTTTAATTTTATGAAATAAACATACATTTAATCTGTAAAGTGAAATTTCCAGGTTTCTTACCATTTCTATACTTAAATATATATAAGAAATTCGAGTTTCTCTGCCTTGGGTTGTTGCCTCTAATTTGTAATTGATGGTGAGGGAAAGAATACACTAAAAATGTGAAATGCTGCAACATAACCTCTAAATATACTTTCAAATCTCTATTTTTGAGTCTTAACTTCATTATCATAAAGTTAGCTAGAACTCACATTGCCAGTAATACTATAAATATAGCATTATTATAATGATAATCCTCTTTAGATTTAGCAAATTATTTTTGTTAGGATTTC
The DNA here is from genome assembly GCF_022682495.2 of Desmodus rotundus. NCBI lineage: Eukaryota > Metazoa > Chordata > Mammalia > Chiroptera > Phyllostomidae > Desmodus > Desmodus rotundus. Next base: position 34,778,456 of record NC_071397.1, on the reverse strand, counting down.
CATTTTGTTTGGTTTAGTTTCCAATCAATTACATAATATAACAGATAATTACTAAGAGTTTAAAATACAGCTGTCACTGTGCTGAGCCATTGTGAGAAAATACACCAGGCAGTTAAATTTCACATCATAGTAAACATTTACTTCAGAACTTCCCACTCATTTAATATCTTGTAGCATTAATGTCTCAATTTCCACTATCATGTTCTTTTCCCTGCAAAACTGCCTTTCGGTAGGTCAGTTGGTCATTGTCATTCATATTGGCCCCATGTTTTTATACAATAAGTATGTAGTTAGCTCTAAATAATTAGACAAATGGACTATGTTTCTCCTCTTAAATGTATAAGCTCATTGTATTTTTAATATATTAATGGAAAATATAAAATATAAAAAAGGAGATAAAATAGCATCATGAATCCCCAAGAACCAATAACCCTGCCTCAATAATTATCAGCCCTTGATCAATCTTGTCAGATCTATACCATCACCAATTTCACTTCCCCACTCCATCCTACCCTGCATATTGTTCTGAAGTAAACACATATGTTTAACCTTAAACATTTTTGCTTAATCTTTAAAACAAGATACTGAATCATATTTTAACAAAATCACAAGTATCATACTAAAATTTTAATAATTACTTTAGTCCAAAGTTCATATTTTCTTTTTTTAAACATTTTTTATTGTTGTTCAAGTACAGTTGTCTCCATTTCCCCCCACCACTCCCCACCACCCCAGCCCATCCCCACCTCCCACCCTTAGTCCTACCACCCTTTGACTTTGTCCATGTGTCCTTTATACATGTTCCTTGACAACCCTTCCTTTCCCCCCCATTATCCCCTCTAATCTCCCCTCTGGTTACTGTCAGTTTGTTCTTAATTTCAATGTCTCTGGTTATATTTTGCTTGTTTGTTTGTTTTTGTTGATTAGGTTTCACTTAAAGGTGAGATCATATGGTATTTGTCTTTCTCCACTTGGCTTATTTCACTTAGCATAATGCTGTCCACTTCCATCCATGCTGTTGCAAAGGGTAGGAGCTCCTTCTTTCTTTCTGCTGTATAATATTCCATTGTGTAAATATACCATAGTTTTTTGATCCACTCATTTACTCATGGGCACTTAGGTTGCTTCCAGTACTTGGCTATTGTAAATTGTGCTGCTATGAACATTGGGTTGTATAGGTTCTTTTGAATTGGTGTTTCAGGATTCTTAGGGTATAGTCCCAGCAATGGAATAGTTGGCTCAAAAGACAGTTCCATTTTTAGTTTTCTGAGGAAATTCTATACTGTTTTCCACAGTGGCTGCACCAGTCTGCATTCCCACCAACAGTGTACTAGGGTTTCCTTTTTTTCACAACCCTTCCAGCACTTGCTATTTCTTGATTTGTTTATGATGGCCATTCTGATCAGTGTAAAGTGGTATCTCATTGTGGTTTTAATTTTCATCTCTCTGATGGTTAGTAATGCTGAGCATCCTTTCATATGTCTCTGGGCCCTCTGTATGTCCTCCTTGGAGAAGTGTCTGTTCCTGTCCTGTGACCATTTTTTAATTGGGTTGTTTGTCTTCCTGCAACATGTGAGTTCTTTATATATTTTGGAGATCAAGCCCTTGTCTGAGATATCATTGGCAAATATATTTTCCCATATGGTTCGTTCCCTTTTCATTTTGCTGATGTTTTCTTTAGCTGTGCAGAAGCTCTTTATTTTGATGAAGTCCAATTTGTTTATTCTTTCCTTTATGTTTCTTGCTCTTGGGGACATATTGGTAAAAATATTGCTGTGTGGGATATCTAAGATTTTCCTCTCTATGTTCTCCTGTAGGACTTTCATGGTGTCTCAACCTATATGTAAGTCTTTTATCTACCTTGAGTTTATTTTTGCTTAGGTGTAAGTTGGTGGTTGAGTTTCTTTCTTTCTTTTTTTTTTTTTTTTGCATGTAGCTGTTCATATCTCCTAGCACCATTTGTTGGAGAGGCTATTTTTACTCCATTTTATGCTTCTTCCCCTTTTGTTGAATATTAATTGACCATAGAGACATGGGTTTTTTTCTGGGCTCTCTATTGTGTTCCATTGATCTATGTGTTTGTTCTTATGCCAGTACCAGATGGTTTCAATTACTGTGGCCTTGTAATGTAGTTTGATATCAGGTATTGTGATCACTCCCCTCAGAGCCACAGCAACCTGAGGGGAAACAATAGCCCTGCCACCAGCAGAGACTCTTCCCCAACTCTTTGATGCTTAAGCCTGACTGCTGAGTGACTAGATGAACAACTGAAAGAGACAACCACAGGCAGTGGATCCCTGGCAAAGGGGGGCCAGAGAGGGCTAGAGATGCTTGAGGAGAGACTGGGGACAGAGGCTCTGGGGAGAGAACTGAGAGAGCGGCTGCTGGGATCCTGGTGCTGAGCCATCGCCCCTACGGCACCAGCCATCATGGTTAAAGTTCATAATTTCAGTTGTTGCCTAAACATCATTATTTTTCTTTGTTCAGATCAGGATACAAGTTAGTCACACAAACTGGAATTGGTTACTGTGGATCTTAACTTCCTTTTATATGTGGGTGCTTTAGCCTGTGTGTGTCTTTTCATCTGAAGTGGGTCCCATGTAGGTGGAACATGTAAGGGTCTAATTTTGTTATCACTTCAGCCACCCCATGTTTTTTCATTGGAGCACTTAAGCCACTTATATTTAAAGTAACTATTGACAGATATGTAACTATTGCCATTTCATTATTTATTCCCATGATCTTTTTTTTTCTTAAAGAGGTCTTTTTAACTTTTCTTGTAATACTGGTTTGGTGGTGATGAACTCCTTTAGCTTTTTCTTGTCTGGGAAGGTATTTATTTCTCCTTTGATTCTAAGTGATAGACTGAGTATGGTCATATTGTTGTAGGTCCTAGCTTTTCATCACTTTGGATATTTTATGTCAATCCCTTCTGACCTACAGTATTTCTGTTGAGAAATCAGTTGACAGTCTTGTGGTAGCTCCCTTGTAGGTGACTAACTGCTTTTATCTTGATGCTTTAAATATTCTCTCTTAGTCTTTAACCTTTGACATTTTAATTATGATATGTCTTGGTGTGGGCCTCTTTGGGGTCACAATATTTAGGACTTCTTGTGCTTCTAAAACTTGTATGTCTATTTCCTTTGTCTTCACTAGGTTTGGGAAAGTTCTTGGTATTATTTCTTCAGATAAGTTTTCAATTCTGTGCTCTCTCTTTTTTTCTGTTAGTACCTTTATGATGTGAATTTTGGTGTGCTTCATGTTGTCCCAGAGGTCCCATGAACCAGGGGTCCCCAACCCCTAGGCCATGGACCAGCACTGCTCCATGGCTTATTAGGAACCAAGACAAACAGCAGGGGATGAGCAGAAGGTGAGTGAGTGAAGCTTCCTTGGCATTATGGCCTGAGCTCTACCTCCTGTCTCCCCTGCCCCCCATCTGTGGAAAAATTGTCTTGCTTGAAACTGGTCCCTGCTGCCAAAAATGCTGGGGATTGCTGCCTTAAACTGTCCTCATTTTTTAAATTCTTTTTTCTTTTTTTTGTTCTGATTGGTTGTTTTCTCATACCTTGTCTCCCACATTGCTAATTTGATCCTCTGCTCCATCTACTTTCTGTTAATTTCCCCTAATGCATTCATTGTTTAAGTTATTGCAATTTTCATTTCTAATTGTTTTTTAATGTTTTTTTCACCTTTTTAATTTTTTTAACTCTTTGTTAAATTCTCATTGAGTTCATTGAGCATCTTTATAACCAGCGTTTTGAACTGCAATTCTGATAAATTACTTGTCTCCATTTTGTTTAGTTATTGTTTTGGAATTTTGTTCTTTTGTTTCATTTGGGACTTGTTTCTTTGTTCCCTCATTTTGGCTGCCTCTTTTCATTTGTTTCTATGTATTAGGCAGAGCTGGTACATCTCCTGCTCATGGTAGAGTGATATCCTGTGGTAGGTGAATGGTGGGGCCCAGTGGCATATTCTTCTTGGTCACCTGAGCTGGTGCAGTAGGTATGTCCCTTGTCTGAATTGTGTGTGCCTTCCAATTGTAGTTGATCCTTGATTGGTATTTGCACCTCATTGGGAGTGATAGACCCTCAGGCTAATTGGCTGTGAGTAATGGTCTTGACAATAGCTGAGGAGCCACAGTGCAGGGGCTGACCCCAAAGAGTAGGATTTGCTTTAGTGGGTCTGTGGTGCCTGCTGAGTCTACCCTTTGTTTAAGTCACTTGTGGAGGTGTTAGGATGGTGCTCTGTTGTATGAAGCTGGACATTGGGTGTGTTGGTTCTAGGGCCATTAGGCAGAGTCTCTCATTCAGGTCAAGGTCAACCACTGTCTTTACTCTGTCCAGGTCCACCTCATATGAGCTACAAAGTGATCTACAAATGGCTAACACTTTTGCGGGGTTTAGAAGTGCCTCATAAAAGCTAAGCTTTGAACCAAGTCTGGCCACCCCTAATACCAGACTTAAAGCCTCTTAGCAAAGGTCTCAGAATGGGCAATGCTGAGACCAGATGCTTTTTGTTTGGGGTTTGTGAACATTTGAGAGATTTGTGAACATTTGGGGACAGTCTGCTGCATGAGCCAAGATAGGCTATTTGTATGGAAAAGCCACTGGAAACAGCTTGGGTGGATTCTTAAGTTTGGTGGGAGAGGAGTCTAAAAGAATCATCAAGTTGGGGTGAACTGTGTCAGCTAGGTTGATGGAATCTCAGCTATGGTGCACTGCTTGTTCTACAGGGAAAGGACTCAGCAAAAGAACATGGCATATGCTAGCAGTTCTGTCTGAGAGAAAGCTACCCCTCCCAATTCTCACCCTTTTTACCCTGACGCCAGACAGTTCAGTTCTTCCGTGTGTGTCCCTCACACTATTCAAGCTGCTGCTCGAGCGCTGGAGCTCAGAGCAAGTGAGTTCATCAGTGAGTAAATCCATGTGCAGCCCATTTAAGAGGAACACCTGGGACTGTAGCAGCACTCTGTCTCACTCAGCAATCTTTGCTGGTTTTTATAGCCAGAAATTGTGGAGGCTTTTCTTTCTATCACTGGAACCCTGGGCTGAGGGGTCTGGTGTGGGGCTGAGACCCCTCACTCCTCAGGGAGACTTCCACAGCTGAGATAACCCTCTTAATTTTTAACCACCACATGTGGGTATAGGGCCAACTCGTTCCATGTATCTGACCCCCTACCAGTCTTGTGCGGTTTCTTCTGTATATCCTTAGTTATAGGAGTTTTGTTTAAATAGGGCTCCAGGTGATTCTCATTAATAGTTGTTCTATAGTTTAAATTTTGATGTGGTCATAGGAGAAGGTGAGCACAGCATTTACTTAGTCTGCCATCTTGTAAGTTCTATTTCATTTGCTCTTTCCCCAGTCCTTTTTTGAAATAAGAATTGTATTTTTATTTCAATAGTTATCTTCAAGGTAGTACCCTTATAATATTTAGTTCCCTCTGTTTTGGTTATGATCTATTGGTTAATATTAAATTAACTAGTAGCCTCTTCTTTCTCTTATACCTAGTATCATTATAGATATGAACCTTGCTTTTTGGATTTTCTTCTTCTAATTGCTCTACCTGTATTTATTGAGAGATTCGGGGAAATTAGGGAACTATGAATCTTCTACCTCTGTCATCCCAGTTAGCACACTACTATGTAACTTATTTTGCTATCTTTATTGTAACACATTATTGAGAATTTACTGCAGGAGGAAAATAAATGAAATTTATGATTTGACTTTCTCTCTTGCAGTATTTTCAACTGAAAGGGAACTAATTGATAAATGTGTTATAATCAGAATAGAAAAAATAGTTTGTAGATTCTTGTTAGTGATGAAATAAATGTCCATCATATTTTGTCCTTAACATAACAAATTCATATGTAATTACTTTTTCCTAAATGTTAAAATCCTCTAAAAACTTTTATCCTTTTAGTATTTGTCAAATGTAGTCAGATTATTCTGTCTTTGTTCCTTTATTTTTAAAAGTTAATTTCATAATTAACAAAAAGCAATTATAAAGTCCTGAATAACTCCTGAGATTATAGACACACTGAATAATAACTCTGAACTCGTTGTGCCTTTTGTAATTTGTAAAGTTTTATGTTGGATAAAAAACAATTATCCTAGAAACTAATGGGTGGCTCTACAGTGATGAGTTCAATAACTGTGCATTAGGTTGAGGGGTCTCTGAGGAAGAAAGAATAAAAGGGATATAAGCTGACTGCAATACAGATGAAGCTTATGTATTTTCAACCAAGTCCCTTCAGTAATCAAGCATATCTTTTGTCTTGGGTAAGCCCCTCTCCAGCTCCTTGAATTTCTGACTCTCAGCATTTGTACTGTGGAAGAGATACATGCAAATGCTCTCCCTCTGCTTTTGTTGAATTCTGGCATTGTGTTTGTTCTCTAGCCTGAGTCACAATCATTTGATTCCAGTGCTGTGCTTTCCTTTTTAGATAAACTAAAAAGGGAAAATCAGACTTCTGATAGCAAACACACAAAATGGGTCCTGTGAAAACCTTTTCTCAGTGAGATTTCTCTTCAAACTGTTATTTCTGACACAAACAGAAGGTAACAGAGAAGGTTTCCAGATACCTGTAAACATAAAGAATATCTGGCTTTTCATTGTGGAGTTTTACTCCACCACATATGCTGTTTGAGGGTATTTTATGCTATGTGCATGGGGCACTGGTTAAGGGAAACAGTTATGCAGTAAAAGTTTGCCTCTGCCTCTGTCACTGTCCTACACTATTGAACAAGAGAAAAGAATTCCCATTTTGGAAGACATTTTCAGTAACACTTCATTGCTTGCACTCATTATTTTATTTCCATCTGCTTCCCCAAATGCAATTAGAGAAACATTTTAGCTGATGCAGCTCAAATGGCAGATTATTTGCACCTTGAATGTGAATCCTTTGATGCTTCATTTCTGAACAGAGATTTGTGTTGCCAGTGTCATGGTCTGTCACTGAGAAGCAGACAGATTCTTCAGGACTCCAGCATTCCTAGGGCCATGGCAGAAGAGAAAGGGTCAGTGCTCTGGGCTTTAGGTCTTATCTGAACTTCAGTAGTATGCAAAAAACAATCCAGGCTGCTTGCCTCCCTCCTGTTGGGCTGGTTAAAGCAGGAATTACCCATACCCCTCACTCTGCACCTTTTGGTGATAATTTCAGTTTCATAAAAGCTGACATAATGACACTGCCACCTACCCACAGTGCAGTGATAATGAAGGTGATGTTTCCAGGGAAAGACCTGCGCTGTTGCTAGGAAGTTCAGCCAAGCAGAGAAATGCAACACCGCCTTGGAGAAAATAGATGCACATTGATAAACAGCACTCAGACCCCAGGGGCTTACTTCTGAGCAGGCATTTGGGAGACTTGAGCAATTATTTCTCAATTCTTCTGACACCACAGCCATTGTTGACCTTCTCTTCCTCCAAAATCAATTTCAGTTACTGGTCCAGCCACATAGGCCTTCTTTTGTTGACTTCATCACACCAAGCACCCTTCCTGCATCATAGTCTTCCCTGACTTTCCTATCTGCCCAGAAAGCTCTTGACCCAGATCTTCCACTAGGCCATCCCATAGACACCTCTGGTCCATCAATTCTTATCTAGACTTTGTGTCTGCATCTAAAGCACCCTATCCAATCCTTAGCACACTATCTCATAGCACTTCTTTATATTATCTTAAATAATATTGCTTATTTATTTATTCAATTATTTTGTAAGGAGCCACACACACACAAACGGACTACATGTTTCATTGAAGAAAAGGTGTTGTGGTGGCCTTTCTCATCCTCTTCACGGTGTGAAGGAGTCGTCTCCATCTCTCATAGTTCTTTCTCCATGTCTTGTCTTCCTCGTTTGTTCCTTTTTCTATACCTACCCAGGCAGCCTGGGGAAAGGGTTGGCTCAGGGTTTTACAGAGGGAAGACAGATACTGTATTAATAAGAAAAAGAAAACTCTTTTTCTAACTTGTACACTGCTGTGTCTCCAGTGCCTACAAAAGTATGTGTTCAGTAAGTAGGTGTTGAATAAATGATTACTCTATTTTCTGCCTTTTGGTACACGTGGATCTCTAAAAAGGTATTTTAAAACCAATGGCATTCAATTTTTTTAAATATAATTCTTATAGGAAGTACTAAATGGCTATGCAAAGTATGAATGCACTGCTGTGAAAGCCACAATTCTGATAAGACCTGATGCACATTAATGGTCTGTGGAGGAATCCATATTGATGATATGGTTCACCTTTAATGATGCATAGTTGGCTCAAATAATGTTAATAATATAGTCTCTACTTTTTCCATTATGAGGTAGAACAGAGTATAACTGTTTTAGTGGTGCTAGTAATCTGTGTTCTTAAATTGGGTGATTTTAAGTGTTGATTTTAGTTTTTGGTATATGTTATCTTTATGTAAGGTGTATGTCCTTTGGTGTATTTCAAAGTAAATGAGATGAGTAACACAGTGATTGATGCAGTTTCTTAAATACAGATTAAAAGAACTCATTACCTGTCTGAATGGCTTTCAGTTTAATGGTAGAGCCCTGAGGAGAAGTAAACCCTGGGACAATCCTTTTTGGGTTTCCTGAGGTTTAATTTCCTCTTTTCTGTGACTTCCTAGAGTTGAACACCACACTATTGATTAAATTGGTAGAAGCATCTAGAGTCCCCTCCCCACCTTTATTAAAGGGTTGTATTATGCTGATGTAAATGTTGGTCTAAATTTTGAATTAGCACGATTAAGTGATTGGTTGGGGTAATTTGAACAAGTGAACTAAATGACTGGTTGGTTGCATCAGCACGACTGATGAGGATCCCAGTTGCACTCACCTCATAAAAATTGGACATCTTGAGGCTTCTTTCCTTTGTGGCTTTATATAGCACTCTCCATTGCAGCAGCCATGCCACCTACTGTCACTGCTGGGACCCACAATCAGAAATGGTGACTGGAAGTAGCTGACTTTAATTAATATCATATTGAATCACAGGCTGCTGGGATGAACACCTCCTTCCCCTCCCCTCCTTTTGTGTGCACTGTGCACTGACTATCGCATAAAACTGGGGGAGATGCCCCTACCAGAGACCCACTCTCTTCTTCTGCTCCAAGGGTTTTGGAGAAATAGTAATAAAGTCAGTTAGGGTAATTTGCTTAAAAAATGTGGGTGCTTGTTTTGTCCTTTTTCATTAGAAACAGATGAAATTTTAATAAAAGACTAGATACAAATATGCAATGATCTATGACTTGGTCATTTTCAATACACATAGTTATACCCTAAATGTTCTTGTTTCACAACTAAGATATTTATTTGGATAATCCAATTACACAATTTATTGAGTATAAAACTGCCACAGAGAACTTTGAAAGACTATAGAATGCACTGACCTATAATTTTGGAAGATGAGAAATTCTATTTTAAATATTAACTTTCCATGCTAAAAGTTTAGTAAATTTAAATAGGGCAAGTTTTTTTTTTTGTCCAGAATTGTTACATGGCAGTTAACACAGTGGTCATAAGTTCTGGTTAAACTATATGCTAGCTATATGAATTTAGGCAAAATAATCCAACTATTCAATTTTACCTACCTTACCTTTAAGATGATAGTGATGATATCTACTTGATTATGTTGCTTTAAGATTAAGATGAAAAAAAATTACTCAAAACTTCTACTAACAGGCAATAAATAGAAGTTATTTTTAAGACCTCAGATTTAAAACTGAGTTGACTTACTGGTCCCCAGGTGAGATATTTTAAAGCCATAAAATGGCTAGTGATTATTGTTAGACCTTTGTAGTGGAGTAAAATAAGTGATAGAAACAATACAAAGATCTGCATTCTCACAAATGAAAGAAAAACTAGACCTCTGAAGATTTCTAGTATTAAATCTGTACATCTGTCAGTATCCAACCTATACAGGTAAAAAAACAAAATTAGAACCTTTGTTTTTGGCATGAATTTAGTCATGGAGAAGAATAATAGAACATGATTAGTCTAAGTGGAGGCATCCATGTGCCTTTGGGACTTAGGGTCAAATAAGTTTCTCCGTCAATAATAGTGCCTACACTGGTGTATCTCGATTATCTGTACTTTGTTATAGCACATTGATCCCATTGGTTAATGTGAGGGAGATTTATGGTTTTCCTGATTGATTCTATTCCAGCAGCAGAAAAGTGATAGAGAGGGGACAGCAACAGTCACACATGACTGGGTCTATGAATAGGAAAAGTGAATTTAAGCATAGAAGCAAAATCATCAATAGAGAAATCTTTCGATTTGGGATGACTCAGACAGACAAAATGATCAATGCTATAAGATGACACAAATATTGTTTATTTTACAATTTAGACTTGTGTTTTCTCTGAGTAAAATTTCTCATTCTATTCTCAGATTCAGTATGATTTGGTATGAAGACTTAGAAGATTATCAAGTAAACAAACACAACAAATGTCATTTGTCTTTATATTATGAGTTATGACTTACTATTTTATTTTGCATCATTCCCCAGGTGAGGACAGGTTCTTACTTGATCAAAGTCAAATTTCCAATGTCTAGAATAGTGCCAGCCACCTGGTAGTCACTGAGTAAATATTTGTCTATAAATTAATAAATTATTCCTGTCCTTAGGGAGTGGTTTTATTGTCCTATTAGAAAGCACATTTAACTTGAAACTCTGCAAGATTCCTAAGAATGCTGTTTGGCAGTGTGGTGATGTCAAGTTACACCAGGATGGATTTAGGTAAAGAGGTCCACCTGGTTTAAATTAGGTACTCTATTTCAGGGTGTGCAAGAAGACCTCTGAAAAATATACCATTTTATAATTTAAAGATATAAAACTGTTGCTACTTTGTAATAAAGAAAGGACTAGTTAGGTTTCAGCAAAATCTATAATTAAGAATGACTTTTTAAAAACTTTTTGTCTATTCATTGTGTTTGTGACTTTCAGTGTGGATGCAAATCTGACATTTTATTTTTGCCTCCATCAAAGGTCAGTGGGCACAACACATGCCACAGTCATAGAATGAAAAATGCACTTTTCAAAGTGAAATAAACCAAAAAGACAGGTTAACCGTGTGTAGTTCCAGTTCCCCAAATAAATTAAACCTTAATACTTTCCCGAAAGCTAGAACTAATTTCCTAAAAAAAACAACTTTATCTCTGATTTTCACAGTGCTGATGTGTCAGCATAGGCAGACCTCAGAAATTTTTTAGGTTTGGTTCCAGACCACTGAAATAAAGTGAATCACATGAAGTTGGGGTTTCTCAATATATATATAAAAGTTTGTTTATACTTTACTGTAGTCTATTAAGTGTGCAATAGCATTATGCATAAAGAACCAATGTACACATCTTAATTAAAAATACTTTCTTGCTAAAAAATGCTAACCATCATTTGAACCCTCGGCATGTTGTAATCCTTTTGCCTGTGAAGGGTCCTGCCTTGGCATTGGTGGCTGCTGACTGATCAGGGTCATAATTGCTAAAAGCAGAAATTTCTTAAAATAAGACAACAATGAAATTTGCTGAATTGATTGATTTTTATTTTCTTTCATGGTGAATTTCCCTGTAACATATGATGCAGTTTGATAGCATTTTACCCACAATAGATCTTATTTCAAATTGAAGTCCATCCTTTCAAACCCTGCCTGTTTTATCAACTAGGTTTATGTAATACTCTAAATCATTTGAAGATTGTCATTTCCACAATCTTCACATCATCTATGCCAATATATTTAATCTGAAAAAACCACTTTCTTTGCTTATCCATAAGAAGCAACACTTCATTTATTAAAATGTTATCATGAGATTATAGCAATTTAGTTTATCTTCAAGCTTCATTTCTAATTCTAGTTATCTTGGTATTTCCACCACACTGGTAGTTATTCTCTCCACTGAAATCTTGAATCACCCAAAGTCATCCATGAGGATTGGAATTGACTTCTTCCAAACTCTTCTTAAGGTTGATATTTTGTCCTCTTCTCATGAATCCTGACTGTTCTTGATGGCATTGAGAATGGTGAATCCTTTCCAGATGTTTTCAAATTACTTTGCTTAGATCCATCAGAGGAATCAATTTCTATGATAGCTATTGCCTTACAAAATATATTTCTTAAATAATAAGACTTCAAAGTCAAAATTACTCTTGGGCACATAGCTGCAGAATGAATGTTGCATTAGCAGGCAGAAAAACATTAATCTCATTGTACATCTTTATCAGAGCTCTTGGGTGACCAGGTGTGTTGTCAATGAGCAGTCATATTTTGAAAGAACTTTTTTTCTAAGCAGTAAGTCTCAACAGGGAGCTCAAAATATTCAGTAAAGCAGGTAGGAAACAGATGTGCTGTCATCCAGGCTTTGTTATTCCACTAATAGAGCACAGATAGAATAGATTTAGTATTATTTTTAAGGCCTCTAGGATTTATGGAATGATAAATGAGCATTGGATTCAACTTAAAGTCAACATTTGTATGAACTATTGACAAAGAACTCAACCTATCCTTTGAAGCTAGCTATGAAAGTCCTGGGTGACATCTTATTTCAATATAAGGCTGTTTTGTTGACATTGAAAATTTGTTGTTTAGTGTAGCTACCATCATTAATTATCTTAGCTACATATTGTGGATAACTTACTGCAGCTTCTACATCAGTACTGGGCTTCACCTTACGTTTTTATGTTATGGAAATGGCTTCTTTTCTTAAACCTCATGAACCAACCTCATCTAACTTCAAACATTTCTCCTATAGCTTCCTCACCTCTCTCAACCTTCATAAATAAGAGTTAAGGCCTTGTTCTGTAGTAGGCCTTGGTTTAAGGGACTATTGTGGCTAGTTTGATCTTTTATCCAAATCAGTAACTTTCTCATATCAGAAATAAGTCTGGCCATAGCTGGTGTGTCTCAATGGATTGAGTCCTGGCCTGTGAATCAAAGGGTCACCAGTTCAATTCCCAGTCTAGGGCACATGCCTGGGTTGTGGCCAGGTCCCCAGTAGGGGGTGCATGAGAGGCAACCACACATTGATGTTTCTTTCCCTCTCTTTTCCCCTTCCTTCTCCTCTCCCTAAAATAAATAAACTCTTTTTTAAAAAAAGAAATGTCTGTTTCACTTTTTTTTATTATTTGTGTGTTCACTGGTGTAGCATCTTAATTTTCTTCAAGAACTTTTACTTTGAATCACAAGTTGGCTAACTGTTTGGTATTAGCTGAGATAGGCCTACCTTTAGGCCTATCTCAGCTTTTGATATGCCTTCATCACTAAGCTTAATTATTTCTAGCTTTTATTTTCAAGTTATAAACTTGCTACTCTTATTTCACTTAAACAGACCATTGTAAATTTATCAATTGGCCTAATTTCAATATTGTTGTGTCTGAGGGAATGTGCCCAAGGAGAGGGAGAGAGATGAGGCAACAGTTGATTTTATTGTCCTATTACATTAAGGACACAGATGGAGCAGGTGGAGCAGTCAGTGCACACAGGTGGAGCAGTCAGAACATACACAACATTTATGAATTAAGTTGCCATCTCATATGGGCACAATTTGTGGTGCTCCCAAGCAATTGTAGTAGTAACATCAAAGATCACTGATCACAGATCATCATAATAACTACAATATAACAGTGATGACAATGTTTGGAATACTATAAGAATTACCAAAATGTGACACAGAGACATGGTGTCAGCAAATGCTATTGGAAAATGGTAGCAGTAGACTTGATGCAGAGGTGCCACAAAACCTCAATTTGTAACGAAATGTAATATATGCAAAATGCAATGAAACTAGGTAAGCTTATATAGCAAACCTTTGCAAATATAATATATATTTGATAAAAATTGCTAATTATCCACCATAAATTGGCTGACTATAAGGTAACCTTTGTTATCTTAAGGGTTTTATTTTATTTTATTTTTTTAAAATTTAGAAATCAATCTCCAAAGCCTAGACTCCTTGGCAAAACTTCTTTCCAAGCAAACTACCACTTTCTAAATCATTTTGTCACTCTAGTACTTCCTACCAAGTGAAAAGTAAAGGTATAAACATAATAATTCAACTATATTAAAATATTTCCTAAAAACTATGCACTCTAGGCAACATAGAAGTTAATGTGTCTTAGAGAAGACAGAGAGATGATTCATTTAAAAAAAAAAAAGAAAAATTTTGTACTTTATTTATTTTTATGTTGTAATGAATTTAATGGTAGTGGGGGAAAAAAAGATGGTTCATCTTAATGAAGCACTTTAATAAAGCTTGGTTGTAGAAATCCTCCATACAAGAGGTAAACTACTTGTCAATATAATAAAAGCACAATACCAGTTATATTAGTATGAAAACTTTATTAAAGGACAAAATCAGAATAATTTGAGAAATATATTATTATCATTGATAGACTCACTCCATGTATAGAGATGTCCCCTCTCACCCAAACCTATAAGGCAAACTCAATCAAAACCCCTACTAGAGAATTTATAAAGTTGACAAATATATTCTAAAATTTACATAGAAGAATGATATGTGAGAAATAGGTAAGTCAATATATAAAAAGAAAGCAAAGATTGAGAAATTGTCTAACATAAGTTAACCTACTTAAAAATTTATGTCAGTAAGACAAAATGAGTTGATGCAGGAGCAGAAAAAAATAGAGAAGTGGAGCAGAATAGTGGTCCCAGAAAAAGATCTACATAAATTCAGAAAATTAATTGATGAGAAATCTTAGCAAAAATGAACAAAGACTGGAAAATTAGGTTAGATTAGAAGAAAATCAAAGTGAGGTCCTTACCATGTACTGTATATAGGCACTTTATATTTAAAAAGTAAACATATAAAGCTAATGGAAGAAAATTTGTGAGAATATTTTAATAACTTAAGAATGGAGAGAGTTTTTTTAAAAGATCCAAAAAGCACAAATCATAAGGTAAAAATTGATTTGTTAATATTAAGATGGAAACTTTTAGGTCAATGAAAGAATGAATAGACAAAATAGATAGATGAGTGTCTAGAAAAAATATTGCATTTTAAAATAAATAATAGAAATTCAAATTGAGATAACATGCACCTCTATTGGAATCATAAAAATTAGAAAATGGGCAATAACAATTGTTGACAATTTTTTTTTAGCATGGAGAATTCTTATGCCCAGCTTACAGAAATATGAGCTGTTAAAAATCACATTGTTTCTGAACATTGATTTTTGGAAGTCAATCTGGCAATATTTAACAATTAAGGGTGCATATAATCTATTTAACCCAATTAATTCACATACAGGATCTAAGAGACATAAACAAGGATATTTACTCTGACTATTCAGAGATATGGAGAGCTGGAGGAAAATTAGGTGTCCTTCACTTGAGAAAAGGATAAGAGGTAGTCATTACATACTATTGTATGTTCTGCAACAGAATCAAATCATCAATACACTAAATGCGCATAGAATAGTATGACTAAATTTCTAGTGACAAAGGGAAAAGGAAACAATAAGATTATAATATAACGCCATTCAACATAAACAGTGCTTATTATTATATAAGGATATGTGCGTATCTGAGGAAATATTATGCGACTAGATGGGTTCTTACAGGTCCGGAGGGGACTAGGGCTTGGTAATGAGTTGGGGGAAATACAAAATAAAATAGAGAAAAAGTTGCATGGACTGATGATGAAAACATGTAGTGAAATGAGTATGGTCATCACAGCCCTCAATATCTGAATGCCATCTCCTTCGCTACCTCAGATTCATATTGGGCATCTACTCTATGTCAGCCCAGTTATTTTAATGTATTAATGAGAGAAGTTCTCTCCCTCTCGTTCTTTTTTCTCTCTCTCCGACATCACAGAGAAAAAGAAAATTTGACCTCAATCTTTTACAAGCATTGTACATTCTCCCATTGTTTAGTTCCAAAGAGAAAAATTAAGTAACAGGATAACCTATGATAAGCTTAGGGTCTTGCGATTCACCTGGACTTATGTGAGCTGTCCCAGATGAAAGAACCTCTGGAGTTTGACTAAAAGAGGCTTTAGTTCTCTCCCTGGATGGAACAATTTTATTGTTCATTTTCATTGCAGTGGTAAAGGAAGAATGATCCATTATACTGACCTCCCTGAGCTAACATTTACTCGTCAATGTCAGTGTCTTTATATGATCTTATGATGACAAAGCCTGTTTGACTTTGTTTTCGTTGATCAGAGACCAGGCTCTTTTCGGCATAACACTCATGATTCTTTCTACTCTTTACATTAAAAATGTAAGCCCTCTCACTCTGCTAACTATCTGAGATCTATGTGGAGCGTTTTGAACTTGGATGTGCCACAGCACTCAGTTACTACATGTTCACCTACCTTCCATTGATGTGGAATTAAATGTAAGAGTATTTTTGCATTGAAACTGTCCAGGTATAGGTGACTATTTCTAATTTCTATTAATGTTGTCTTAATTGTTTCTAATTTTTATGTTTTGAGAACCAGGTAGAGTATCTGATTAACCTCAATAGGAGATGGCTGTCCTTAATCAGAAGTAGCAGCCTCTGCTCAGAAGTCCAATGAAGAAATAAAGAAGAAAAAAATTAAAAAAAGAACAACACGTATCTTTTCTTTTTTCTATTTTAACGCAAATGTATGCTTACACTTTTGTGTTGTTGTTGTTAACAAAAAAGAGAACACAAGGGATTTGAATATAGGAGATTATCAAATAGTTCTCAACAAATTTAGTGCAATTTAAGTCCTGATTTCCTTTTCCAATCCTGTAAATTAGAGGAATTTGGTTACTTGAAGTCAAGCTTAATTATTAGGCAAGTAAAGATTTGAATGCAAGCTTTGTGACCAACTAGCTGCATTTCTTTGATAAAGAAATAACAACTTTCTTAATTTCCTTTACAAAATAAATGTATTTTTCAGCTTTAGATAATACAAATAAATATTTATTTGCCATATATAGCACACATCAAGCCGTGTACATTACAATAAATCAAACTTTATTTTTTTCTTTTTCTTAGTTTTTTATGTACACACACATACTGGTTTGTTACTTTTAATAGTTTATGGCATATGACAGAAGGGTGAAAGAAATAAAAAGTGTTAATGATAATTTTTGAAAGATGACAATTAAATAATAGAATATTTCCAAATGATGCTCTTTTTGTTGTCATTATTTAGAGAATGTAGTAATAGACAATCTTCATAGAATGAAGTCCTAAAAGATTCTTTTCCATCTCTTTGATATTTAGTTACTGATTTACACCACTTGGTTAAGGTCATTCTGTAAGGACAATACCTCAGGACTTACCTCATCCAGTTTGTGAACAAATATCCTTTATGTCAGTGCCTTTTTTAAGAACATGAAATTATTGCAACTGAGCTTTGATATTTTTTAAAACAACTATTATCTGAAAATGAAATATTTATTAATAAAGTAGAAAAATGTTTGTATCAGTCAAGAACTATTTATAAACATATAGTAAGTAATATGAAACATACTAGAGAGGGTAAATAACACAGAGCCAACATTCATTCACTTGCAGATAAATGTATATTGGGAAATGATTTTCAATGAAAATGTGCATATGAATATTTACTATTTAAAATGTGAGGAAACTTGCTAATGAATTATATACTAGTTAATTGTCATAATAATCATACATCTAAAATGAATAATATTAGAAAAACAATTTTGCTTCCTGCATATCAGTGAAATATTTTCATATAATGAACTTCCTGGTAGAAGGTAATATTTCTTAGTAATCTTTGGCTAACGAGGTGGCCATTTATTTACATCTTCCAAAACAAAATACATTGAAAAATGCCTATTTCCCCTTATCACTTTTGCTCAGTCTCTGGTACCAGAGATTTATTTCCCTGTATTCTATTCCATTATAGGCCTAGAAATCCCTTGTTAAAATATGGTTACACTTGGTACTAACCAATAATTACCCGTTGACATCAAGGCACTGGTCATGGCAGTAACTGCACTAATTTAGCTTGACTTCAGGCCATGTTGAGAAACAGTTGTCCATGAGTCTCTCATGTTTCTACATGTCTTGAAAGCAAAGGCAGTGACTGCCTTTTGTCCTGAATGATCTTTAACAAGGATGTTTGTAAACTGCCTCGGAAGATAAAGATCGTGTGCTCTTCCAGAGCAGACAATGTGTTCTGTGAGAGCAAAGGTTGGGTAGGTTTTTTTGCAGCTCAAAAGGAAAGACTGGGGTTTCATAAGCTTGGTGTTTCTCTGTGTACTAAGCATTTACCTAAAATGATATGTGTTATTTCCCTGTAATTTGAGGGTTAACAGGAAATAATATAACCATTAAACTCGTGTTTCCTACTATGCTGGGAGTTATACAGTCTTTTGTTTCTGACCCAGTGGTCTCATTTTTTCTACCAATGTACATAAAACTGAGCAGGCTAACTTGTTAGTTAACTTGCAAGTAGAGTATCACAAATCCATCACACACCTTCATAGTTGACAGGCCGTGAAGGAGATGCACTGTGATGGGAAAGTGAAACAAGGGAGAGATTAGGAATATAGAGTAATCTAATGCAAATAGGCTAAAATGGTTTTCCCTGGGTGAAGGACAGGTATAGAAAGGGATATTGAAACTCAAGGGTAAGTATGGTGAGGAGAGAGGGTTATTCAGAAAGGGGTGGAGGGAGGGTACATGAGACAATGACCTATTTTTATTAAGTTAACAATCTAATGTCTGTTATTTCCTTAGTATGAGGCCATGGCATATTGACCATAGAGTATGAAAAGGTGAAAGTTCTATTTTGCTAGTTTATGCCCCAAGTAAGGCAGGAAATAATTTATATTAAAATGGCCAAACACCTGTTTTTTTCAGTGAAGAGAATATTGAAATAAACAAATGCCATCAAAGAAATCAATAGAGTGTGATTCTAAGCTGAGGTTCCAAGTGAATAAACATTGACCAAATGCTTGGGTATTCTAAACATTCCCATCTCTCTTTCACTTTAGTCAACTAGAGTTGTTGCTCTGCAATTTGAGTCAGATTGTGTCATTCCACTGCTCAGAATCCCTCCAGTGGATTCCCATATCTCTGAGAACTACACTCAGATTTGCTCTCTGTGACTTACACGGTCTTCCATGAGCTGGCCCTTTGCTGCCTCCCTGACTTTATCTACAATCGCCCTCCTCCTCATTTTCTCCTCTCCAGCCATGCTAGCCACCTTGTTATTTGTGAAACATGCTAACGCCTCTCATTTGGGGCCTTTGCATTTGATGTTTTCTCCGACCCAGTCACTTCTTCCTTAGATATCCCCCAGCTTGCTTACTCATGTCTTCCAAGTTTCTAATTAAATGTAACTTTTGAGAAAGTCCTTCCTTGGCCACTGTATATAAAATAACACTCATTTCTCCAGCTGTCATTCTTTGTCCCCTTTATGTCCTTTTATTCTTTTGATGATCACATTTAACACCACAAGACATGATTCATGTACACATCTATGCATAACACACAGATGCACACAGACTCACACAAAGGGTGGGATATTCAGAGCAGAAGTTTCTCCCATGGCCAGGACTGCCCACTACACCAATTTTTTTCCTTCTTCCCAAAGAAAATTTATACTTCAAGACTTGTCTTATTTCCCTTCTTTATGAAACCTTCCTGGATACCATTATGCATTAGAGCTTCAGAAGAAACAGTCATCATTGTGTCTTCTAAGAGTTTTTGTGCAAAGATATATCCATTTGTGACCCCTCTTAACCTAGAACAGTGACTAACTCTCGTTATATACTCAATAAATCTCCATTGATCAAATAAATTCATAATTTGAGGCTAATTGGGTCCTGCAGTTCTTAGCATAGGAAGGTGCATATCCAGCT
Source organism: Desmodus rotundus (assembly GCF_022682495.2). Classification (NCBI taxonomy): domain Eukaryota; kingdom Metazoa; phylum Chordata; class Mammalia; order Chiroptera; family Phyllostomidae; genus Desmodus; species Desmodus rotundus. Next base: position 34,758,641 of record NC_071397.1, on the reverse strand, counting down.
GGCAGTGGGCCTTGGGTCAAATACCAGACCACAACTACCAATAACAGCTTGATAGAGAGTGGAGTCCGTGGTCTGCTGGTTCATCACCTGGTTCTGACCTTGTTATGAAATATAGAGGTTCTGACCTATATTTCTGAGATAGTGGTGCTCAATACAATTCCAAGACAAAGCTTTTTTATCCTTTTTCTTTTATGGTTGCTCCCTTCTCCCCCGAAACCTTACTTTTTTTTATTTTTTGAAAGCAAGAAGTCAGCTGCTTATCTTTCTAGCAGCCAACTGAGCCACCTGTTTTACTCCCCTTTGGAGTCTAGCAATTAACCACTACCTGAAGCCCTCTGGTCAGGCCTCCACAAACATTTTTAGCACCACCACTTCTTCAATTTTCTCTGCTAATGGAGTCTTCACTGTTCATTAACTGAGTACCAATCTCTGCATAATTTTTCTTCACATTTTTCTTAAACCTATGACATTTCAACCTTTGAGCATTGGAAATCCATCAAATCATTTTTGATACTTGTTTCATTTTGTCAGTGTGTTTGTTTGTTTATTTATTTATTTATTTATCTCAATTAGGACCTCATTAATTGTAAATAAGGCATCTCTTTCCTGCTATTAAAAGGAAAATTCTGCACTGAAAGAACAATCAGTCCATAGCAGGTTGTTTTGTTTTGTTTTGTTTTGTTTTGTTTGGCTTAAAAAGTAGGGTGAATCCTTTTTTCCAGGAATATTAAAGGAACCTTGAAGGTACAAACTATAGTCTTACAGTCTGTCCACTGTAGAACATAACTCCATATTGCATAGGTACTAGGTGTTCAGTGAATGCTTAGAGTTGACCTGTCTCGTATTGCAAACACCATGTGGCTAGTTCAAATTCAGATGTGTTTTTAAGTAATACATGCACACTGATTCCAAAGATTTGAATATAAAAAAGAAGATAAAATATGTTATTAACACTTTTCATATTGGTTATATATAAAATAATATTTTAGATAAAGCAGATTGAATACATTTTAAAATGCTGCCACATTTATTTTTTTATTTTTTTAATGTGGCCACTAGATAATTTACAATTACATATGTAGTTCATGTTATATTCCTATTGGTCTAAAAATTGTGGCAGTGAACATGAATAATTAGTTGGGGAATATATTTTTTAATACTTTTAAGTGACAAATACTTAACCACTGCAATGGATTAGTCTTTTATCTTTATTTCCGGATGTCTACTGTGTACTTGCTAATTCAATTTTAGAATCTATAGAACCCTGCTTAGAACAGCAGGGATTTGTTATATTTGGACAAAAACAAACTGAAACAGAACAACAGCAACAAAAACATCTGAAATTCACATAATACTGTATTCCAACTCTACTTAATTTTTTAAAAAAATGGGTTAAAAAGACACTGGGTGGCTCTATTAATAGATTCTATTACATGCACAATCACCATTCTGAAACACTTTTTGCAGCATGTGGGTTGCTGGAACACGAAGTTCCTAATCATAGCGTGTATACATTTGAAGAAGCTTCTCTGAGCTTTTCCATCAACCTGAAAGAATAGTGTCAATAAAACAGATTTTTTCTGAAAAAGAAAAGTTTTTCTTTTACCTGTCTTTGACTTAACCCAAACAAAGTAGGAAGATAGCATAGAAGAAATATTAGGCTATGTCATTTTTCACAAATTCAGCCTTTTAGCAATATCATCCCTTCCTAAGGGGGAAAAAGTCTGTGAGCTCAACACTACAGCTTTTGTGCTCTTACTTTACAATGCTCTTCTTCCCCTCCTCCATTTCTATGTTTCTCTGCTATTTCTGTATTTCAATGGTGACTCAGTTTCAGCAACTTAGTATTTTATTATAATTCAGCAGAAGTATGGGTGAGGATTTGAATTAATCCTTCTAACCCCTAAACTGTGTCTAATATGTCACAAAAGTCATCAGTGCCCATAAAACACTGACCAATGAAACAGAGCTCCTTGTTTTATTTCTAGTACAAAAGGAAGTACAGTATTTGGAAAATCATGGAGGGATGTATTTTTCTAATATGTTCTGGAAGTATGTGATTGGCAATTTTCTTTTTTTAATTTTATTTTAACTTCCTATGGAGTTTAGTTTAGAATGGATTCCACCAGCTAACAGCTCAATCAGTCTCACTAATGGGGAGCAGTCAGATAGTATGAACTCTAGTTCCTTATTTAATGAATTAATTGTTGTCCGGTAACACTAGGAACCAAAGGTACTACTATAAAGAGGATCTGCTCATGAGGCCCAAGTCTAGTTACAGTTAAGTTCCCTTGTGGGTTAAGTGTGTCCAAGTCAACATTCCCTTTCTCAATTGGTAAATACAGGGCTTCTCTATACAGCTGCTAGTTTAGAAAGTTAAAATGATGTTAGTTATTGATTTAAATGGTATGCTTCACTTCACCAGTCTGCTTTGTCTCATACACCTCTTAGCTGCCTAAATTCCAAGTATTTAAATTATCTTTTCATTTTTAAGTGACTCATGTATTCAAGGTTTTAGAAAAATGAGAGCACGACTACTATCATTTTTTCCAAACTGCGATTATTAAATATAGCAACTCTTCTACTCAGATGGCTAGGGCAGGGAGAAAAAGAAGGAGGTAGTGAAAGGAAATTGGATGTGTTAAGAATCTTATCCATTAGTCATACTTTTTTCCCCCTCTGTTCTTATCATTTTATGAGGTCTTTGTGTGCTGGGTTTTTGAAGACAAAGAATAAACAAAGACTGAGCCCAGCATATTACTGTTAAGGAAAAGTGAGTTCTAATAAGCTGAATTATACCAAAATTTAATTTGTTAATGTTTATCTTATAAATTTGACATGGCCATGGCTATAAATTACAGATGAGAAGTTGTATAATTGTCCACATACATTACCAATTTTTAATTGTTTCACAATTAAGTATGTCATGGGGGAGTTCACCCTGAAGTTCCTTTTAATCCTAAACTACCACTATTCCACTGCTGTGCATAGAGGCTATGGGGCCTATACAAAGGGCTCCATAGTTATCACCTCCTGCCTGAGGCCTGGAATGCATGCTGCAAATCTCTCTTTTTATAGTTGATTATAATTTATAAGCTGCTAAATTCATGATACATGTATAAGTTAAGCATAGCAATACAAGTTGGGTTTAAAGAAATAGACAAAATACCTATTTTCTAAATAAAGATGAAGAATATACATTTTAGGCCAATAAAAAGAATATGAAGTATTTTCTATCCCTACTCCCATATATATATTCTCACGAGGTATGGAAATTTCCATAGTCACTCAAGTTTTATTTTACAATCTTATTTAGTATACTACAGTGAGTAAATAAGCAAATAAACTTCTTGCTGTCATAGAACATGTTCTCAATCATGTTGAAACTAATTATAGTGTATTAAAACTTAAAAATTAAAAACTTAAAATAGAAAGTGTTTAAAGAAAATTGCAGAATAATGATTTTATGCCTTTATTTAAATAAATAGAAATTAGCTGTTACTCAATTTTCTTTTAACTTCTAACTATACTCTTTTTAAAAAAATACTAAAAATATATAGATTCATAGCAATACATTGCTTTGGGAAAGAAATTTCATACAGCAATATTGTTGCTCCTGAATTCTTCAGTAAGAATTGAGAAGATGTGAATAAAGCAAAACTGAAACATTAATTGCACTGCTGTCCATTTTTATACACACAGTGGGCACCTAATGAGTGCCTGTTAAACTGAACTGGTGTCCAGCCATAATTTCTTACCATTACAAACACTGGTGTCTCAGGGAGATGCAGTGAGAGGTGGTTGAAAGAGGACAATGGTATTCCACCCCCATATGAATATGCCACATAATACAACCCAGGAAATTGTCCCCTCCTCTTCAGTCCTCTTTTCTTTATCCAACCATTACAGTTAATTGATGCTTTTTTGTGAAGATCTTATTCTTTGGAGCCTGTCTTGATTAAATGGCATGGCTAAAGCCAAATGATGATGTATTAATTCTTCCCATATTATAGCCCCACACACTCACCCTTTGGAAGTTCAGTCTAATGATGGAAACAATTCCTCCCTTTTCCATCTTCATCAATCACACTTCAGTTGATACTTTAAGAGTGAGTCTTACCATGGTTTGCTCCAGGTGAGCATCTTCAATCCTCAGGCTACTGCCATGGCCAATCACTTTCCCTGTGGCTACGCACAAGACGTCATATCTGGCTTATGTATGCATGAGTGCTGCCAATAATTTGTTCTAGAGACACAGCAGATGACTCAAAATTATCACAAATTAACTTGATATATTTTTTATTCTTAATATGATGCAACTAAGCAAGATTTAGTAATTTTAAGTGAGCCATTTCATTTAAAATTGTGTTTTTTGCCAACACCAAATTGTAATGATAATGTCCCAATAAATTCATTCTCTTAAAACATGAGAGAACTTTTCTTATGTTTTAAATTTATGCATTCAAAAAATGTATAGTTTTAAAAACATATTTCACCTAAACAAGATTTTAGAGATTTTCCACCCTCTGATTATGAAAGGAAAATAAGATATTGGCATAAGTTAACACATCAGGCTTATCGCTATGATTGCAGTCCTCAAGGCGATTGCTATTACATTTTTACAACAACAAAGCGTTCTTGGTATGGTTCCCTAAGAAGCTGGATACTTCTTAGCAAAATGCACAGCTTGATTAATTATATGTTTAATTAAATTTTAATACCTTTTATTATTTTTTACTCTCAGTTTCCTGTGTTAGAGATGATTATTTCTGCATTCTTGGATACCAAAATCAAAGGGACAATGGAGGGAGATTGAAACTGCTGAAATATAGAAAAATTGCTTTTCAACGTGTCATTCTTCCATGGTGCTGTATATAAAAATTAAAAACTTTTGTATATATATGTATATATATACATACACACACATATGTATATATATACACACACACACATATATATGTATATATATACACACATATAAATAAATGTATTTTGTGGAATCTTCCATTTACAAGCTAGTTCATAAAGTAAAATGCTTATGAAATGTTGCATAATATATTTAACTACCATCTTAAAACTTTACAGTGGGTATTCACATGTGAACATCTCTGAGCATTCACTTTGAAAAGCCAAGCCTTCATGAAAAGAATGCACCAAACATAGTATGATATACTTGGGTTATTGGAGCCACAGCATCATGAACAGCCTATGTTCTGATGGTAGTTCATGGTCAGACAGGAAAAATATGAACTTTGGGATTGCAGGAGCTTGGGCTTTCTCTTCTTCGGGATCTTGGGATATGTAGGTAGAAACTCAGAAGCACTTTCTTGTGATCAACTGTGGTGATGTCATTGGAAGGAAAAGTTGCACCTTTCCCAGAAAAAGCAGGTGTGGACTGCACACCTCACCAGGCTTCCACTTTCCGAAGGTTTGCAATAGCAATGGCAATCACTATTAATCCAATAAACAGCCAATTTCTTGAGCAGCCATCAGGTGTGTCAATGCAGGACTTCAGGCTTGGATGACTCAGAAGGAAAAAAGAGTGGAACTTCAGGAGTTGTCACCAATAGAGGTAACTGTGTCCGTTACAATAGAAACAGCAGTGGTAACAACACTGTGGTGACAAGGCATGAAGGCAGAGAAGAAGGGCTGAAGGGATAATCTGCAACCTTTAAGATGCAGTGACAAGGGAAATAGCCAGACATTATTGGTGGGGTCAGGGGAGAGAGACAGTAGATGTAAAAAAAATTTTTAAAGAAAAAGCTAACTTCAATAGTCAATCAAGACAATAAACATATAAACTATACTTTAAAGAATAGCTAGAAAACAATTTAAAGATTCTGTTGTATGAGTTTTTGAAACTTCATCTCAGATGCCTTAAGAGAGTTTTCCTATATTTTTTATTAATGGATTATGGGCAAACTTTATCTTCATTCTTTCCATTTTTAGTGAATGTGACCCCACTCTCAAGGTGCCATGGTAAGACATGGGAGAATAGCAAGGTGGTTAAAAAACAGTGCCTATTCAATTAATAATTGTTTTTTCTAAAAACAATTTTTAAAAAAGTTTACTTGATGTGTGTTGGGATAAAATATAACTTTCTGTTAATAATCATTGTACATCCTTTTTATGTTCAAGATGAAGGAAGCATCTATTGCAAGTGAATCTCTGTTTACATGAGAGGTAATAATTGAAGTACAAATATCCTGTGTATTATAATCTAGGGACCCTTTTTCATTTTATCCAGAGAATTCTTCTTTATTTAGTGCAATTAAGTAAAATTAATCAAATTTAGTAAATCTCTGTAAGTTTCTTTGCCATCAGGACAATGTAAGAACTGTTCTTGCATGGAAGCTTCACTCCAAGTCAATTAGTTTGCCTTTGTTATCTCTTGGCATTATATTTCTTCTAAATGAATTCAAAGTCAAGCTTTGTCAAAAATCCTTAACATATCAGATGACCATTCCATGTCCTGTAAATAAAACCCTGCTCCTCAGCTCCTTCCTTCAACAGCATCTTAAAAGGCTGTAACTTCTCATAAATGATTTGGGCTGACATCTCTTCTCCAAACTTTCCAAATCTCAACTCTCTGATCTCTTCCTCTCCATCCCTCAATAAGTAGAAATAGATCACTATTGTTTACACTGGTTGTCAAGCATAGGAACCAGTTCACTAGATGATTTGGCCTATTTTGTAACTGCAGAAAAAATGGCTCAAATCTACCTTATTAAATCATTTGAATGATCATTTTTGGCATATGTGTCCCAAAATTAAATTGATTTAAAATATTGGAGATAATTTAAGAAAATATTTCATGACAGATTTTTTTCAGGAATATTCACATAGAAACTGTTTCTTAAGCTTGGTTATTATATAGGTAATGTTTATCTTGTTTTATTATAGAATATAAATGAAAATGCTATAAAATCAAGTTAATACATGCATACTCTATGTTTGTAGAACTGTAGAACTTTGGGGGCTTAATCATTCATGCTTTATATTTTGGAGCAGAGGAAGACCAGTTTTCAAATTAAACTATTGGTAGTATCTTAGGAATATATACCATATTCTTTATGAAGATAGTTGCCCATTCTTTCAAGTGAGACTGTAATATAAGCAACCAAAATTTTAAGATAGTATCAAACTTACTTTTCTCTGGTTTGGTTTTTAAAACATGTTTGCCTTTCTTTAATAGTTAGTCAACAACAATGTGTTGTTAGAGAACATAAACCCAAGCTGTCTGGTTAACTGAAGTATGTATTGTATGTTAATAAAAATAACATACATGATTCCATGAATTAAACAAGAGGTAGTCCAGAGATTTTTGTTTTACTATGATTTTTACTGTTATCATTCAAAACACTCCATCTCTCTATTTCGAGTGATATTTTAACTTTAGAGATAAAAAGGTTACTATAGAATAAAAGGCTATTTGTTCATTCTGCCATATGATTATTCATAGAAAAGAGTATTCTCCCTCAAAAACATGAGTATTTGCCTTCCAAGGAAGACACATCACCAGAACAGAAGAGAAAGCTTCTAATTATCCTTGCCAAGGATACTGCTAATAGTGTCCTCGTGTCCTGATTTAACACTCATCAAACAATCTTCAGATTTTGACTACCCATGTAGCTTTTCCACAGGGAAAGAATATGATAACCATTAAATGTAGACATTTAGTCTACTTGAAAGAGTTTTTCAATTATAAATGAATACATTACAATTCATTTTTATAGACCAGTCTCTTCAACTTGCTTAGCTTGAATCTGTTCCACTGAGACTGATTAATTTTCAGCTACTGATAAAACAGAATTTCTTGTCATTCACAACTGAAAAATATCTTAGAAATAATGATCCAACTGAGGTGTTTTTTGGAGGGGTCTTCTCAGATATTAAAAGACAAAATTATATTAGTGGTGGAAAAGGTGGCAAATCAATGCTTCTCTATCTTGCATTTTATAGACAACAGCACTTTAATATGGGGAAAGACATGAATATATGACAATCTCTGTAACAATAGGAAGAATACTAACAGATCAATAAAATAGTCAAAATTTTTAATAATACAATACTATTCAACTTTTCTTGCAGGCGGTCAGGGGAGGCCATGCACAATCTGCTACACAGGCTGATACCACACTGTGAGCACCAGGGGCCTAGTGCTTACCAGGCAGGAGTTTCAACAAAAAACCTGACCAGATACCAATTCTAAACCAAGAGAAAGGAAAAGCCAAGGCTGAACTTCTGAGAAATGAGGTTGGGAATGACAATATTTGGGAAAACTTAGATTTGAACAAATGACCAGTGTTATAAGGCCGACTGAATGATGCTACTGCAATCCAGAGAGGACTGGGGAGAACTCATGAACCTCATGATCTGGATATGCTCCTCAGTCTTCAATAGAAACTATGACCTTTTTCCATTTTTTAAATTTTGTATTAAATATATTGAGATAACATTGGTTAATAACATTATATACATTTCAGGTATATAACTGTATAATATGACATCTATATACTCTATTGTGTGCTTACCACTGGAAGCCTAGTCTCCTTCCTTCACCATATATTTGAATTACTTTATCCTTTAAGTCCTCTCCCAATTCCCTTCTCCTTTTGTAACCACTATTCTGTTGTCATATCTATGTTTTTTTTTGTTTTGTTGCTTTTTCTTTATATCTCACATGTGAGTGAAATCATATGGTTCTTGCCATTTTCTATGTGACTTATTTCACTTAGCATGATATTCTCAAGATCTATCCTTGATGTTGAAAATGGCAATATTTCGCTTTTTAGTGACTGAGTAATATTCTATTGTATATACCAGGGGTGACTCCCAAAAGACTGAAATTATCTTCTGGAGGGTGTCCCCTTATAGTACAGGCTTTGCCTGCTAGGGGAGTGTTCTAGGAATCCATCTGTATCAGTATACCAGCTGGTGTTGTTGTGAGAGGCTGCATTTGGCTTTTGTGAACTTTTTTGAAGACTCTTGCAGTGTGTTTGCTCATTTCATGATGTGTCATTTGCCAGCAAGCCTGCCCACACCACATGGAGTGTTCAGCAGTTTTTGACCAGAAATGGTATGACCTCCATGCTCCACCCTCCCTAGTCACCTGATCTCACCCCTAGTGACTTTTTATTGTTTTTCCAAATGAAGAAAACTCCTCAAAGGAAATCATTTTGCCAATGTGGAAGAGGTGAAACAGAAAACAGCAGAAGTACTAGAAGACAAAATCAATAAGTTCAAAACTGACTTGAGCAGTGGAAAAAAGTCTTAATAGGTGTATTGCATGAAATGGAGAGTACTTTTAAGGTGACTGAAGTTTAAACATGTAAGAATAAATATACAATAATTTAGAAATAAGTTCCATTTTTTGGGTCCCCCCCTCATATGGACCACATCTTCTTTATCCAATCATCCATTGAAAGACACTTAGGTTGTTTCCATGTCTTGGCTACTGTGAATAATGCTTCAATGAACATATGGGTATGGGTACATATACAGGTACATATATCTTTACAAATAAATGTTTTCAAATGTTCCAGGTAGATACCGAGAAGAGGGATTGCTAGGTCATATGAAAGTTCTATTCTTTTTTTTTAATTTTGAAATTAGTTCTAACTTTATTTTTGGTGGTGTCTTTAAAGTATTTTATATATATATTATATTATCTGAAAAGTGACAGTTTTATTTTTTCCTTTCCAAGTTGGATTTTTTAAACGTATTTTTCTTTTTTCTTTTTTTAAAATTTTTATTGTTATTCAAAAGGCAGTTGTATGCCTTTTTTTCCCCATCCCTCCACCCCACCCCAGCTGAATCCCCCTCCCTCCCCCACTTCCACCCTCCCCCTTGACTTTGTCCATGTGTCCTTTATAGTAGTGGAATAAGCCAGATGGTGAGGGACAAATGCCATATGATCTCACCTTTAACTGGAACATAATCAACAGAAGAAAAAAGCAAACAAAATATAACCAGAGACATTGAAGTTAAGAACAATCTAACAATAGCCAGGGGGAGTGGGGAGGGGACAGTGAGGAGAGGGGATTACAGAAAGTTCTATTCTTAATGAAGGAACCTCCATACTATTTTTAGAATGGCTCCATTGTTTGACATTTCCACCAGCAGTGTGTGAAGATTTGATTTTCTCCACATCCTCTCCAACACGTAATTTCTTATCTTATTGGTAATAGTCATTCTAGTAGGTATGAGATAGTACCTCATTGTGGTTTTGATTTGCATTTCCCTTGTGACTTAGTGATGTTGAGCATCTTTTCACATGTATCTACTGCCATCTGTATGTCTTCAGGTCCTCTGCTGATTTTTTAATTAGATTCTGTTGTTATTGTTGTTATTGAGTTGTATGTACTCTTTATAAATATATAAAGAAACCATGACTTAATTGTGTGATTGTGTACAGTCACCAGTCACTTGGGGCATTGGGTGGGTGATAGTTAATTTTATGTGTCAACTTGAGGGGCAGTGCAGTGCCCAGACATTTAGTCAAACATTATTCTAGGTGTACCTGTAGGGGTGTTTAGGGATGAGATTAACATTTGAATTGGTAGACTGAGTAAATTGCCCTCCCTAATGTGGGTGGGCTCACTCAATCAACTGAATACTTAAACAGAACAAAAGGGCTGTGTAAGTGGAAACTCCTTTGACTTGATTGCTTGAGCTGAGGCCTTGGTCTTTCTCAGCACTTCAACTTGTATTAGAACCATACATTGGCTCTCCTGAGTATCCAGCTTGCAAACTGCAAATCTTGGGATTTAGTTTCTATAATTACATGAGCTAATTTCTTATAATCTCCCTCCTTCTCACACACACACATTTATCTATCTGTGTATTTGTGTGTGTATGTATACATGTATATATAGACATATGTGTGTACACACACACACACACATGGTTTTGTTTCTCTGGGGAACCCAGGTACCTATAGATTTTGGTACCAAGAAAATGGCTGCTGCTGTCAAACATACTTAAACATGTGGAAGTGGCTTTTAACCTGGATAATGGGTAGACTAGAAGAATTTTGAGATACCTTCTAGAAAATATGGACATTCTGATGAGGTCTGAGATGACAGTAAAGCACATGTTACTAGAAATGGGAAAACAATGATTCTTGATATACACTAGAAAAACTTGGATGCACTTTGTTCTGGTGTTTTGTTTAAGGTAGAACTTGTGAATGACAAAATTACACATTTGACTGAGGAAATTTCTATGCAAAGTGTTGAGGGAACAGCTTGGCTCCTCCTGACTCCTTACAGAAAAATGTGAGAAGAAAGAGAGGGATTGAAGAAAGAATTGTTAAGTTCCTTTTTAGGAAACAGAACTTGAAAATTTGGTAAATTCTCAGCTTGTTCATAGTGTAAAAAATGGAAAGTATGTTTTAAAAAGAACATCACCATGTGACTAAACTATCACTCAACAAAGAGTTTATGGGATTATATCAACAGAAATACTGTTTAAACTGGATGGAGACTGGACAGAATGAAGGGAAGGCTGACAGAGTTTAATTTGACTGGAGAGCATTCACTTTCAAACATACACTATTTTTTCAAAAAGAGAAGAAGATGATCCTGAAGATGAATCAGAGATCACCATAGTCTCTGCTTTGGATTGAACAGGTTGGATGGACTCCACCTGAAGCTATAGAGGTGGGACCATCCTGCAGAGCTGTGGGGTTTGGGCTGCCAAGCAAAGACTTTGGGATGACACTTCCCCCCAAGTGATCCTAGAAGGTGGAACACTGGACCCAAAAGTTTATTCCTCAGCCTTAAGATCCAGAGGCATTTGTTTTGCTAGATTTTGGACTTGCTAGGGCCCTGCTACCCCTTTCTTCCTTCTGGTTTCTCCCTTTTGGAATGGGAATGTCTATTCAATGATCGTTCCACAATTCATTTCACATATAACTTATCTGGTTTCACAGGTTTACAGCTGGAGAGGACTTTTGCTTTAGGATAAATTATACCTTGATTTAGATAATACTTATATGAAACTTATGACTTGAAACTTTAGAGTTGATGCTGGAACAAGTTAGGTCTCCTGGGACTCCTAGGATGGAATGAATAAATTTTACTTGTGAAAAATACATGAATTTGAGGGATCCAGGGTAGAATGTTATGATCTGAATTGAGTTCCCTCAAAATTCATATGTTGAAGCCCTAATTCCTAATTTGGAATTAGTGGCTTATAAAAAGAGTCTCCAGAAAGTTTATAATCTCAGTCTCAGTCTCTCTCTCTCTCTCTCTCTCTCTCTGCCATTTGAGGACATAGTGAGAAACTGACCATCTGTAAGCCAGGAAGTAAAACCTCATAAGATTCAATCATACTGGCACCAGGATTTTGGACTTTCGGCCTCCAGAAAGATGAAAAAACAAATTTCTATTGTTAAGTTACCCAATCAGTGGTATTTTGTTATGGCTGCCTCAGATAAACCATTGTCTAATAGCAAAATAGACAATACTGAAACTCAGATCAGAGAACTGAGTGAAAGAAAGAAGACTGACAGAAAATGAGAATTATAATGATATATCAGTGCTTATCTAGTCAAAAAAGAGAGATGAGAAATTTTGAGATTGGGATTTAGTTCAAGAGAAAACGTGAAGCCAGGAAAAAGCTTATGATATGTCTGAAAAATAACTAAGTCAAATAGCTAGCTAAATAGAAGGGTTTTGAAAGAAGAGATAAAAGCTCAGAGTTAGTTTTGGGTCACAGGCTGAAGACGTGGAGATGATGCATGCATTTCTAAGTAGCTATGCACTATCTGATTTGCAGCTGTGCTTTTCCATACCACTTCTTGAAGATAATATGGTTGGACCATTAAAGTCTTTTCAAATCCCTAGGTACTCTGATTCAGTTTTACATTTTAACATGCCTGACTTAGATGAAAGCATAGGCTGTGTGTGTCCATATATAAATGTATATTGACAAATAGAGCTATCAAAGCTGTGCCCTTGACTTTATTAAGAACACTAGATATCCAATGATAACCAAAGTTATCTCCTCAAACTCCTCAGGAGTACACAACATCTATGAAAACAGGGTCAGAAAAATATTGGAACTTCTATTTTTGTTTATTTTAACCTCATGTTTTGGTGAATATTTTATAATAGGCATACCATTATAATTTATGCACATATAATTATAAATAAATATTACCTGTGAGGGTGTGTTTAAAACATTTACTAATAGGGCTATGCAACATAAAAGTTTAAAGACAATGGCTTTAACCCACTCAATTATTCCATAGATAAAAGACTTGAATGATTTGGTAGGAATCTTGGAAGGTATTCCTTAGAAGTCGAAGATCACCTGAAGGAATTGAAGTGTAGAAATGATAAGGTCAGGTTGTTTATCAGTTGGCTCTTCATTCTGAAAACTCACTGGTAAAAAGGTCTGAAGGGGACAGTGCAAAGTGGGGTCAGCCACCAGCAAACTCTTCCTCTCTCCAAGTACAGTAATCTAAATAATGAGGGTTTGAAGAAAGAGTGGAAATAAAGACTGAGAGGAAGGGACTAAATTCAGAAATAATTAGCAGCTGAAGTAAGCAGGGTATGCTGATTGTTTGAATGAGGAGTATGAGAGAAAACTAATGAAAGATGATTGCCAAGGTTTTTAGTTAGGTGACCAGTTAAAGTTATTTGGAATAAAAAATACAAATAGGGAAGTTTTAGGGGTAAAATATGATCTGTGCAGTTGTAGCCGCATTAGTTTGAGATGCTCTGGCTTTCAAAGGTAGATGAAGACACACAGGAAGAGGTGGGATCTGAGGTTCAGAGGAGAGGCTGGCTGGCTGGTTTTGAGAGTCAGGACAGGTTCAAGGAGAGGAGATAGGGAGTGACAGTGTAAAGTGAAAAAGCTACATTAAGCATACTGGGAAATATTAAGAGCATTCATATGCCAGGGAAACAAATACAAGACATTTTTATTTGATCTAAAGTTTGTGGTTTGAGTGTTTTAAGTTAAGGGATGAAATGGAAAATGGTGATAGTTTTCAAACTTTGAAAGCATCTCCTATTCAAGATGGCATCATAAGATATGAACGAAAACTTTCATGGTAAAAAATTAATGGAACGGTAATTTGTTTTCTATATTACAAAGGATAACGACTTCAGAATTGAATGTTAGAATTAAATTAACTAAATACATGTAAATTTATTATGCAATTAATTTTCTAAAATATTGGTGAAAATTTGTTAAGGGAAATGAAAAAAAAACTTCATATAAATTAAAATTTTACCTCTACATTTTACTTGTGGATTCCTGTATTACTTCCAGTTTGAACTGAACACAAAAGACGGCTGCAATGTATATTCTCAAGTAGATCCTCTTATAGATATTTTGAAAATATTTTTAAACAACTGGAATAATTAGCCCTGGATTTAATGTGAATAACTATGAAGGTATTTTCAAGAGCAACAAAAAGGAATGAAGGAGGTCTTATATGATCACATGATAACACCTACCATTTTAATGTTTGCCAAATACATGAGTGTAAGTGGATAAGTCATTTTAGTTTTATGTTTGTACTTATTAGTAAATTTAAAGATGTCATATACCACTTGGACATTCGGACTACTTATTGTATAAATTCATATTCTTTGTTTATTTACTATGGAATTTTGTTTCCCTTTCTGGTTGATTCACAGGTGTTCATGCATATTTTAAATATTGTTTCTTTGTCAGTTTTAGACATACGAGTGTCCATCCTTAGTATGTCCCCAATCTGCTAACTTACTTTGCTGATAGGGTGCTTCATTAAAAAAGAAACTATGAATCTTATGTAATTAAATCATTAAACATTTTTCATTACATATGTTAGAGGACATATTCAATACATTTGTCACAAAGAACCCAGCCAGCTTTACGATTTTGACATAATGACTTCCTATAATGACCTTGTTGCACTTGAAATGTTCCTATTTTGAACATTTGAAATGTTCCTGTAGAATAGCATAGAGTCCCTCTCCCTTAATTTAGGAGTTCTTTTATATTATCAATTAGAGCTTAGATTACTTTCCACATTTTTGGTATATTCTTTGTTAATTTTAGCTACTTTCTTTATAGCTATTACATATTGGATCTTTCCCTTGAATATATATTTTCTAGTTTGTTACTGCCAATGAACAGAAGCACTATTTATTTTATGTTTATCTTGTTCCAGGGAATATATTGAACTTAATTCTCATACATTATTTATGATGTCTTTAAAGGTAAATTATTTTATCATTTTTAGTTTATGTCTTTATTTTCAAAACTTACACTTCTTTTTTGTCTTTTCCTATAGTATTTTTCAAGGACCTCAGTACTCTGTTAAGCAATGTGATAACTAGCATCCTTGTCTTGTTCCTTATTTTAACAAGAAACTATATCTAAATGTCTTTTTTAAGTAATTTAAAAAGTCGGTTTTTATTAGAAATTTACCAGGTTAAGAAAATTCCCTATGTTTATAATTTTCTTTTTGCTTTTATGTAATGTGTTGATTTATATCAGATAACTTTCTACATGTGCTAAAGTAATCATGAGTTTGCTACTTTTATTTGTAGCCAGTTATACTGATATATTTTTGATAATCATCCTTGTATTCTTGAAATAAACAATATTTGATTGTGATGTATTATAATCATGTATTGTAATCTGATGACTTCAAATAGCCAGTAGTTCTTTAAAATATGTGACTCTTGACCATACACGAAAAGGGACTGTGATTTTCTGTTTTGCTGTATTGATAGCCAAGATTGGAATAAAAGACCCAGTAACCTCATAAAATGGCAGTACTTCAGTGTCTCTCTCCTTCTCACTTTCTCCCTCTGACTTTCAATTGGTAATGGTAGATAGTGAATATAGTTTTTCACAATGGTATTATACTGTATATCAGTATATATACTTTTTATATTACTTGTTTTTAACAGTATATCTCTAATATCTCATATCATTACCTTTTGAAGGTATCATTTCAATACCAATGTAATATTTCACAGAATAAATAATAGTCCATAAAGCAATTTATTAACTCTGTGAACTTTTTGAAAATATTACGTTCTAAATAAAACTGTAATTATAACAATGTGCTTTTGACAAAGCAAAGCCCCGTATAAGAAATCGACTTTTCTGTGTCCCAGGGGTGATGGTATTATGGGCGTTGTGTCCCTGGTGCACAGAACAGCATAGGGCACACAGGACATGCTTGATGCCCAGGATAGGTCAGATGAATGACTGAATAAGTGAGAAGATGGTCATTCCCCCCCGCACGTGTTGATTTGACTAATGAAACTTATGTTTACTGACACTACAGAATCCATTATTGACTAATGGATTGACCTAAAAACCCCCAAAATATGGAAACTCTAGAAGAATTCTAATAAATCCCCTTTCTGTTTATCTCCACTTCTGAAACTAAAGTGGAGTCTTTCGTTTTTGAAAAATGGTGTATAACTATAAACAATATTTTGTAAAATGCTGTATAACTATAAACAATATTTTGTTTACCCAAAGAAAGTCTATTTTAAAGAGATAATAGTCACAATTTCCTTGTATTTACTCTGTGGTCATCTCATTTCTAATCCTAACCACAATCTATGAAATAGATATTATTTTCCCCAGGTTTGAGATAGCAAATCAAGGTTAAGTAATTAAGACTGTGGAGCTAGCACATTGTCGAGATTCACTTCTAACTTAGGTCTGTCTGACACCAAAGCTACGTCTCTTTGACCACTATACATGTCATGTCAAATAAGTTTTCTCATGCAGATCAGCCTGAATGACTGGCACTAATTGCATGGATTCATGAATTCAGCAGAATTTCAAAAAAGCACTTACGTCTTGATAAGCAGAGGACATAGACATTAAGTGGCAGTGTCAGCCACCATGAATTAGGGAGGGGTTGGTGGTAGTATTTGATTACTTGTTTAACTCCTCCTACCTCTACTATTTCTTAACACAGATTGTATTCTTCAAATTGGTGAATCCTCTACTAACTAAAAAGTCTCTCCGTTTCATCATGAACTTCTGCCTCCAGCCCCTCTGACACCTCTCCCACCACTTTCTCACATTAACATAACAATTGCTTTTCTCCTGTCCTTGTTCCTGGTATTTCAGTGAGCTTTCTGCCTCATCCTGCTCTCGGAAATGAGGAGGGTTCCATCTTCTTTCTCTTTTTTTTACCTCAACCCTCCCAAAAAGGGGTTTAGAAAGTGAGAAGCAACAGTAGATTCTCACACCAAAGAATTCATATACTATCATTCTTTGGAAAGCAAATGGTTATATTTTGAGAACTTTTTGTTCTCTAAGTAAAATGTAAGTCTATCAAAGTTTATAAGTTTTATTATGTGAAAGTGAAGGAAATGGGCATACATCTAACTTGAGTCTTTCGTTGTCATGGAGTCCTTCACTGACACACGGAGTCATTTTTTCTGTTTTTCATAATCTTCATAAACTCTTCTGTTGTTTGGATGATACGAAAATTTACTTTTGTGGAAATTTTCGTGCTGTTTTTTTTGTGGGGGGGACCTCTGAATACTAGTTATAAAGAGCACTTTTTTTTGGCTCAGAGTAGTTGCCATTTCTCAAGGCTGGCATTTCCATTTGTAATGCGGTTCTCAAGAGAGGCTCTGCTACTTTCAGTCACCAATGGGAGTGTTTCATTAAAGAATGTTAGGCATAACTTAACACGGTTTGCTGGCTGCAGGGGAGCAGTCACACTCCAGGCTCTGAATTTGATTCATTAGTGAATAAAGAGCAGGCTTCCTATGGAAAGATAGATCTTTAATGGAGCTTTTGCTGGGTGTTGAAAGAAAGTTAAAGTTTAAGATTAAAGACAAGTGAATTTAACATCTGCAAAGCCTTTTAATGTTGTCCTGACATGTTCTTCACATGAATGAATCCACAAAGAGAGATATGGAGACAATATTTCAGGAGCCAATAGCAAGTATAAGTAAGCATAGTGACAATTAGAGAAGAGTATAGATGATTACGTCTACCATTATAGTGAGAATAATTGAATTTTTTGTGAAATTTGGTATCAAAGGAAAGAATGTAAGAGCAGATATAGAGAAGTCTTCAGCTATAGAAAAACTTATTTTTTAGCTTGTAAATCCATTATTTTTTTCCCAGCTTTATTGAGATATAGTAACATATAACATTGTGTAAGTTTAAGGTAAAAAATATGATGAATTGGTAAGTCCATTCTATGGGACCTTGAATTATTTCTACCATAAATGCTTCCCTTTTCCTCTGTCTTCTTGCTTTGTGCTCATGTCCTTCTATGACCTTGACAAAGAAGATTTAAATTCATAACCTCCATTCAGAATGAGTTCACATCTTCCTATGTGATGAAGTATTGTGTACAAATGCCCTAGGCATATATTGAAGTAGATTTTGCAACATGCAGATTCTATTATGAATAGAAAACTTTTTTGTATTTTTTATTTATGATTTATTTTCTCAAATTCAAATCAGAACTTTTTAATACTTAGATTATAGAGATTATGTGTCCTCTTTTTTACAAAAAAGATGCATACTTAATGTTTACATTATAAATATTCTAAAAATTTGGTTTCATGAGTTAATTAAATATGCCCAGAATAGAGTCAGTCTTGGAAAATTTTCAACAAAAATACTTTAATAAAAGAGGAAAAGAATAGGAATGGTATTCTACTGAAGAAGCACAAAGGCATAGTGATGGTCTCCACTTCCAGACACATTCTGTCCCAGATACCCCAAATAAACAAGCCATGTTTTTCTTCTTACTATATGGATTCCAGTCAAAAGTTCTAACAGCCAATTGTGTAAGCTCAAACACAACTTCTAAAACCAATATTTAAATTCTCATTAATATTAGAATATGCTTGAAGAATGATGAAGCTGTGTATCAACTGAGGTTGCAGTTGATATTTTTGAGTCTCAAAGGGAGGAAGCTGTACTGATAAGCAGCACCTCAATTAAGGATTTCACTTTACAGTCTAGAAACAAGTCTATTTTTAGGCCATATATCAATTTATCGTGATCTGACACTATTTTATTAAACCATGCACAGTTGTTGTTGAGAAGGAAAGGTAAAAATACATAAAAATGTAAGTGAAAGAGAAAAGAAAACAATGACTATAGTATGTGGCAATCTATAAAAAATGATTTTAGAGGGTTGAAAGATAGTCAACACAAAGATTCAGATTAATACTTTCTTTAATCATTGTAAAAGTGTTATTTACTATGCATGTTTAAAATTATTTTATTTATAACAATTTTTCTTTATATACATTTTTTTAAAATTCAGCAGTATATGAAAAAGAAAAAGAAACATCCATTTTCTCACCACCATTCAAAACCTCTGATATGGTTGGCATGGTTGAAATAATTTTGTTCGTATATATTTTGTGTATATATTTTTGATTAATTTGTTACATTTGGTTTTATATCTTCAAGATTTTTCCTGAGTGTTGCATCATTCTTGTGCCTAAAAGTTAGTCACCAGTGGATTTACAGAAGTGGATTAACAAAAGTTAGTCACCATGTTACTTGACATAAATGACCTTGGCTCAACTTTCACTCTCCCTTCACTCATTTCACTCTAGCTGTGCTGGCCTCCTTGTTCTTCTTCAAACATGCCAAGCATCCTCCTCTTTGGGGTTTGTCTTTGCCACCCCACAGCCTGCAAATCCCTTCCCTTTAGTGTGTGTATAGTTTCCTTCCTCACTTAGTTCAAGCATCTGTTCTAATATCACCTTTTAGGAAAGGATATTCCCGAGCAGCTTATCATAATAAAGCCCCTCATTCCATCACACTCTATCTTAACCACTCTATTTGGTTTTCTTCATACTTTTTGTTATATATATTTATTTTGTTATTGTAGATTTACCCTTTATCTTACACACACACACAATCTAGGAGAACAGGGTCTTTTTTGTTTCTTTTTAAACTAATAGATCCTAGAACAGTGCCTGGTACATAATATATAATAAATAATTTGAACAAGTTTATTGGCTGCATAATATTTCATTTCATAAATATACCTTACTTTGCTTAACTATATGGTAGAACAATGCTCTATTGTAATAAATAAGGCAGTGGTTAGCATGTTTATAAATATTTTATCTATCAGTTTATTATACCTATATATCTAGCTATCTTATCTATCAAGTCTATAAGATAAATTCTTAGCAACAAAATTTCTTAGGTTAACAATAAGAAAAATGTGAAACATTTCTTTTCAACAATATGGTAATCTGTAATTTCTTCGGTAAATTTTGTGAACAATTTATACAGATTTTAAAGTCACAATTTGAATATTCTCTACTAATGTATACTTTTACCTGTTTGCATATGGATAGCTCTTTTCTTAAAGCTATAATAATTTTTAAATCTGTTATTTTGAATAATGGAGAAACAAAAAACATGTTTTCATGTGTGTTTGTGATTTTTTCTCTCATGCCAAATATCTATTCTTATTTTCTCTACTTATTCTGCTTTATTTATTGAAGTTTTATAGTTTTAAGTATTGCTTTACTTCCAGAATATATACATATATAAAATGTTATATGTATATGTTTTTATAGGTAAAATACATACATATAAGTGCATGAAATACTCACCTGTATTAGTAATAAAATTTAATGGATGTCTAATATTTAAGAAACACCTTATATTTAAGGTGTGCCACTTTCCTTAAATGTAATTCTTAATTGCTAAAACTATATGGACAGGTTTTTTTTTATCATCACCATCTTAAACACAAAAAACTGAAATTTATGCATTAAGTAACTTTCATAGTCCTGGTGAAGCAGGAATTTAGGGTTTGTTTCTCAATTCATACTCTCTAACATGCCGTATAGTCAACATGTTTCCAGTCTGTGATTGGACTTTAATTGTGTTTATGGTGTTTTTTGCAAACTAGAATTTCACTTTTCAATGTGATAAAATCTATTTAGTTGAAGCACATGTGATGACTTACATTTGGCCATTTTGACACATGTAAAGGCAATTTCACATGCTTTAATCTAAACTTTATTTTAAAATAATTTTCCCTTTGACTCAAGGCTTCAGAAATGTTCTCCAACTAATACATTTATTATTGCATATTAGAATTTATGCTTTTAATATTTCTATTTATTTTTAAATCCATCAGGATATTTTTTCAAAGCAACTACCATATTTCCCAATACCATTTATGGGTAATCTTTCTTTTCTTTTCAGTATTTTATATCATCCTTATATACTGTAAAATTAGAATATATACACATTCTGTTAGCTTCCTTAGGCTGCCATGTCTAATAGGCATCTCACACTGAAAAGTCTCCAAAAGCAAATTCATGATCTTTTCCCTGAACCAAAACCTGTGTATCCCACAGTCTTCCCCATAAGCTAAGGGCCATTCCATGCTCATTTCAAAAATCTTAAAGCTATGCTCAAATTCTCTCTTTGTGTCACAACTTAGAACTAATGCTCCAGAAAATCATTTTCAAATATATCCAAGAGTTCCACTCTTACTCACCACCGCTCCTGTCACTGTGGTCATCTCAGGGGAATCCCCGCAATAGCCTTTGAACTCATTTCCAGCTTGTATTCTGGCTCCTAGTTTCCTCACAAGCAACCACAGTGATTTATTGAAAACTCAAGTCATATTTTTCCTCTGTTCAATACTTCTAATGTATTTATTCCATTTTCACTCATAGAAGATGCCCAATTTCCTAGAATAGTCTACAAAACTATAGTCTGATTTTGGACTACTTAAAGTTTTCTTATCTTATCTTTACTTACCCCAGTCTCTCTCCCCAGTGGCACTGGTCTCACTGCTGATTCTACAGCATTAGAAATTAAGCCATGAATGGTAGTCTTGACTTCTCATATCCTCTTCTACAACACTCTTTTCCTTCTTCTATGTAAAGCCACACCTCTTACCTCCTTCTTGTCTGTATTTAAATGATGTAACCTTGGTGAGGTTGTCTCAGAATACCTGACTTAAAACTCACCTTCCAAATTATGTATGCCTCCTTTTCTAGTTTATTTTTCTTGTAGTATTCTTGACTTTTAAACTTATTTATTTATGAAATTATATTCTTTTATCCACTATATTATTAAGTTTCTTGACAGGAACTTGGGTTTGTTCTGTTTACTTATCTCTAGTATCTAAAACAGAGCTTTGAGTAATAGAGAAGCCTAATAAATAAATAAATAAATAAATAACTGATGATTAAATAAATTTACTCTTTTTTACACAGTGAATCCTAAATGCATATCTACTGGCTTTCTAATGCTACTTAATATTAACTCATTATTAGTCATGCAAATTAAAACCATGTGGTAACTAGTTTTGTCTATAACATCAAAGAAAGAAAGGAAGGAAGAAGAGAGAGAGAAAGAGAAACAAGAAAGAAAGGGAATGATACCTTATTGAAGATGTGGAGAAATAAGTATTCTCGCTGCTTGTAGAAAAACTGAAATCAAAAGATTTTCATGTACTTCATAAAAATATGTATTCTAAGAATACAATTATGATATATTTGTAAATCTTTATCTTTAGTGAAGAATGGCTTAAAATTGAAATAGATTTGAAGCAACCATTTATCAAACAATTATTAGTAACACTTATTACATGTTTAAAATGGAGTGTGATATAATTATTGAATATAACCATGTGAAAGATTGACTGATAACATGGAAAATATCCCCAAATATTGTTAAATGAACCAAAGCAAGTTATAAATCAGTTTGTACATTCTGCTCTTTAAAATAGCACAGACCAATGCTCTCTTCTCTCAATGGTTCTACTTAGTGCTTGTGCATTTAATCTTAAAAAAATTAAAAAATTTCTCTATCACAAGCAGACAGAATAGTCGGGAAAGCATGTGCTGTTCCCACAATGACAAAGCCCTTGATGTCAGTGAGTTTTAATATTCTGAAAAAATATACCACCTATGCTATGATTTGTTTTCCATTTTAATTAAAATGACTGTTTACTTATAACCTGATTTTTAGGATAATTTATTCTGAGCATCAAACCCCTGCTCTTTTGCTAAATTGAACTGATACCATTTTTATAAGAATTAGTGAGAAATGCTCACATTAGTCTGTTAATATTTTGAGTAATTCTCATTTAAATCTCTCCATCTCTTGTCTTCCAAGACATATCATGTTCTCGATTTCTTCCTTCTTGACATTTTTCTCTGGCATTTATTCTTTTTATTTCTCTCTTACCATAAGTGTTCACCAAAATTCCATCCTTGAGTCTCTTCCTTCATTCTTCATCTGTCCAATGGACAATAACAATTCATTCATTTATACATATGTTCTTCTAACACATACTTATTACTTAAATGTTCCAAACACTGGGGTGGATGCTGGGGTACAATACTGAATACATTAGACATTTCTATGGGCTGAATTGTGTCCCCATAAAATTCATATATGGAGGTCCTACCCCCAAGGTGATGTTGTTTGGAGACGTGGGAGGCAATTAGATTCAGAAGAGCTCATTCAGGTGGGGCCCGCATAATGGGATTGAGCCCCTTAGAAGAGACACCCTCTTTCTACCCACACACACCAGGAAAGGCCATGTGAAGACATAGCAAGGAGTCGCCCATTTACAACCCAAGAAGAAAGCTCTCACCAGACACCAACCTTGATGGTACCTTGGTCTTGAACTTTTTGTGTTCAGACTGTAAAAAATAAACTCATCTTCTTTAAGTCACCCAGCCTATGATATCTTGTTATTGCAGTCCAAGCTGACTAAGACAATTTTGGGTAGTGAAAAATGGGGTGCTGCTGTAGGAAATACCTAAACATGTGGAGGTGGGTTTGGAACTGGGTAAGGGGTAGACTAGAGGAGGTTTGAGGCGCATGCTAGAAATATGGACATTCTGGCAAGGTCTCACAAAAAAAATGAGAAATGTATTATTGGAAACTGGAAGAGAGGTCATCCTTGCTGTAAGTGGCAAAGAAATGGGCTGAACTGCCTGTTCGTGTTTTGTGGAATATAGAACTTGTAAGTGATGAAATTGGATACGGTATTTAGCTGAGCAGACTTCTAAGCAGTACTGAAGGCACAGCTTGGTTCCTCTTCATTGATAATAGCAAAATACAAGAAAGAGATGAATTAAAGAAGGAATTGTTAAGTTAAAAGGAACCAGAATTTTAAGCATAAAATAATTCTATCTATATTGCAAAAAATGAGAATGTGTGTCCGGAAAAGAATGCCAAGAATATGGAGACCAACCATTCAACCAGGAGATTAAAGTGGGTATAAGTAATTAACCTTATTGGGCATCTAACAGAAGGGAGTAGAGATGGAATTATACCAGCAGAAACACTGCCAGCTGGCAGGAAAAGAGAAATGCGACAGAATAAAGACAGAGAACTTGTGCTATCTTCTAAGAACAAGGAAAAAGTACCCCAAAGGCAATTCAGAGATTATGAGGGCTGTTTCTCCCATCATAGGCCCAGAATGCACAGGTTGGGGGGAGAGGGTTGAACCTCCAAATGGGTTTCAAATGGCAGTATCTTTGCCAAGCAAAGCTGCAAACGCAGGGCCTTTGCAAAGAGCAATGTAGCAGTGTGGGTGTTGCTTCCCAACAAGGGTACAAGGTCACTCCTGAGGGCCGCAAAGATGACACAACCATCCCAGTAGATCCAGAGGGCAAAGCATTCAACCAAAGAGGACTATTCTCAAGTCTTAAAATATAGTGGAATTTGCCTTACCAGATTTTCATCTTGCTGTGAACCCCTCACTCATTTCTTCCTTTTGATTTCTCCCTTCTGGAATGTCAATGTCTGTCCTGTGCCTGTCCCATTAGGTGCATTTTGGAAGCATCTAATTTATCTGGTTTTACAGTTGGAGGGAAATTTAATCTCAGGATGACCTGTACCTTGAGTACAATTAGATAAGACATTTAACTTTAAAGTTTAGAGTTATTGCTGAAATAAGTTAAGACTTTTAGGGCTATGAGGATGGAATGAATGAGTGTATTTTGTATGTGAGAAGGATGTAAATTTGGGGGGACCAGATGCAGAATGCTATGAATTGGATTGTATCCCCTCAAAAATTAATAAATTCCTTAAGTTACTTAAATCACTCATGGAATTTAAAGCCTAGTGATGATAATGAAAAAATAATGACAGCCAACATTATTGAGTGTTTAAATCACTTACTATTTTAAGTGATTCACATGTATTATGTTAAATTCTCACAAAACCCATTGAAATGGACATTAATTTCATCCTGAATTTAGAAAAGGGGTGAGTAAAAGCATAGGATGACAATAGGTACATCACTACAAAACTAATGAATTTAAATTGAATTAGATGTTCTAAAGAAAAATTATAATGACATAAAAGAAGGTAACAGAAATTCTTGGCCAAAGCATTAAAGAGTGTAAGGAGAAAGTGACTTTTAACCTAAGATGTGAAGCATGAGTAAATGTTAGGAAGAAAAAGTGTTGTAAGAAAAGAGAATAGACTATGAGAATACTCTGAAACACATTGTGTCCCAGGAAGTGACAAAAGCGTGTGTGGGAAGACATTGATGGGGTGACAAGATGCACAACCAGAGCAGAGAATCAACTGGCAGAGGGCAGGATTGAGATCAAGGCACCACGTAGGAATCCACTCAGATAATTCCAGACAAGAGTCAGTGGTGCCCTGAGGTGACAGTGGAAAGAAAACAAGTTGACTGATTTGGTGTATATCTGGAAGTCAAATTGGCAAAATCTACTACTAAATTGGTTGTGAGATGTTAAGAAGAGTAAAAATTAGAATTAATACTCAAGTTTCTGCATTGAGCAATTACTTGTATGTGGTGGGATCATTTGTTGTGAATAGAAAAACAAAGAAAAAATATATGAATTTAATTGTTTTTTGTAACATTTAAAAAATATAGTGTTTGTCTAAGGTACATGGTATAGATTCCATGTCCATTCCCTCATTCATTCCTTAATTTCTTATAGGCTACATACAATGCACTCTTGTGATTATGTGAGTACAGAGTTGTGGGGATGGACCTCAATAGGCCTGAAGCTTGGACCTGTGGCATTGACTCAGGCCTCTGAGGAGGGGGCCACTGCTTTATTTATTATGTACTTCTACAGAGGTACAATGAAGGTTTTTTGTGAGTGAAGAAAAAGGTGGAATCTACAACCAATTGCTACTGAAATTAATTGATGCTTTTAGGATGAAAGAAATTTCTGGGGGGATGACAGAAACATCAGGCAAATCAGAAAGGAGCAAATCCCTTTCCCATCCTTCTACCTGCCAGTGACATCCTAGCACCCATTACTTACAGAAACTCTGAGAAATACAACAGGGGAATGAACTTGTTAGAGTTCCAGCTAAAGAATCATGGAGAGTTAGAAGCTTGCTTCTGGAGCTAAGAGACATCTTAATAACCCTCGTACTGTCAAAAGACTCATACATTTATATCTCCAGTATGCACCTAACTTTATCCTGAACTCCATACTTGTTTAACTGTTTACTCAGGATCTATGTTTGGTTTTTTATTAGAAATCATACATATATGTTCTAAACTGAACTCCTGATTTTCCCATGTAACTTTCTTTTCCTATAATGTTCCCTATCTTAGTAAAAGGTCTTTCCATTCTTCTTTCACAAGACAAAACCATGAATCCATTCTTGACTTTTTCTCTTTTACTCCTCATGTATAATCCATCACAAAATCATGTTAGTTTTGCTTGAAAATATATCCTGACTATAACCTCATCTCACCAGCTGTAAGCCATTAATATTTTACTTGGATAACTTAAATAGGTTCTTAATTAATCTTCCTTGCTTCTGACCTTGT
The DNA here is from genome assembly GCF_022682495.2 of Desmodus rotundus. NCBI lineage: Eukaryota > Metazoa > Chordata > Mammalia > Chiroptera > Phyllostomidae > Desmodus > Desmodus rotundus. The sequence continues at coordinate 34,731,850 of NC_071397.1, read as the reverse complement.
TCCCATCTCTCAAGAGCCAAATATTTCATGTAAGCATAAGTCAGATGCCTTCTCTGCTCAAAATCCTTCAGACTCCTTATCTCACTCTTCATGAAGACTAACACAACCACCGACCTATTAGACCATAAAGAAGCTTTCCTGCTCCATCCTCTCTCTGATATCATAGCCTACCTTACTACCCCTCCTCAGTTTTTGCTGTTCCTCTAGCATGAAAATGACTTTCCTCCATCAAGACTTGTGTGTTGCTGTTATCTCTGTCTCAAATACTCTTCTCTGTCTTTCTAAAAGTGCCCAGAATATGTAGGTACTCCATAAATATTTATTGACAAAATTAAGGAGTCAGAGAAGACTATCCCAAGAAAGCAACATTTTGTCCAAGGTCAGAAAAATAATTAAAATACAGCAGTGAAATGGGAGTGGGGGGTGATTAGGAAAGAGAGATCCTGGCAGAGGAACAGCATGTGCAAAGGTCATGAGGCAGGAGTGAATATTTCCTTTCTATGTTTAAGGCACCCTAAGGAGGAGAGGAACATAAAATAAACCTGGAGAGGAAAATAGAAACAAGACTATAAGAGAGGGTAAAATTATTACATAGAAATGCATGCTATACTTTGCTAAATATTATTTCTATTAATTACATTATCTTTCTTCTAGACAACCAAACATTAAATATTTGAAATATTCTATAGTCTTCCTTTCTCATTTATTTAATCATCCAATCCTGTAAATCTGATGATATCTCTTTCTATTTACCCTTTTATTTTCATTACTGCTATTGTGAAGTTAATTCAGTTCTGCATTTTCCCCTGAACTGTTTTAGTAACACTGATGCTTCACTGACTTTGAGTTTCCTTTTTTATCTGAAGCACACCCAGTGGCCTCTCATGCATTCTTTATTTTTCCAAAAATAATTTTTAATTCTAGCTCACTAAAGTTTAGGAACTCTGCTTTTTACTATATTAATTCAAAATCTTAGCATTCAAATTCTTTCAGCAAACATTCTCAATCTAAATATCTGACATACTACTCGACTATACCATATGCTCCAACAAAACTAGACTAATAGAATTTCCCAAATATATTACATATTTCATTGGTTTAACCACCCACCAAATCACATTTATTGAACATATTCATTCCTTTACATGTATTGTTCAGAATACCTGGATGCCCTGTTCCTCACTTCCATCTGTTGAATTGCTGGCCATTTATAATAGTCTTTCTGTAGTAGCTCCCTAGCTACTTCTTTAAGTCCGTTTTGATCACCCTAAATTAAAGTAGCATTTTCAATCTTTGATTTCCTGTAGCATTTTATCTTCTCTGGTTATATGACATTCTAGGTTTAATGTAGCTATTTATTTTATTCATTAAACAACTTAGCATAAAATTATATATTGCAAATAAATTTTCAAAACAAATGTAAAGTGTTATTATTATTATTTTTTTGTTTTGGCTCTTGTCATTTTTTAATTTGACAATCTGAAGGAAAAGAGGTCAGTACCCTTGACTAAACAGTCAGGTATTAAATGTTTTATTTTTTTATTTTTATTTTTTTATTGTTGTTCAAATACAGTTGTCTCCATTTTTCTCCCACCACTCTACCCCCACCTCACCCTCAATCCTAACCCATGGGTCCTTTATACATGTTCTTTGATGACCCTTGCCCTTCTTTCCCCCGTTATCCCCCACACCCCTTCCCCCTGGTTACTGTCAGTTTGTTCTTTATTTCCAAGTCCCCGGTTCTCTTTTGCTTGCTTGTTTATTTTTTTTTATTATGTTCCACTTATAGGTGAGATCATATGGTATTTTTCTATCACTTCCTGGCTTACTTCACTTAGCATAATGCTTTCCAGATCCATCCACACTGTCATGAAGGGTAGGGGCTCCTTTCTTTCTGCTGCATAGTACTCCATTGTATAAATGTACCACAGTTTTTTGATCTACTCATTTACTGATGTGCACTTAGGTTGCTTCCAGCACTTGGATATTGTGAATTGTGCTGCTATGAACATCTCTGTGCACAGGATCTTTTGAATTGGTGTTTCAGGATTCTTAGGATATAATCCCAGCAGTAGAATTGCCAGGTCAAAAGGCAGTTCCATTTTTAGTTTTTTTGAGGAAACTCTATACTGTTTTCCACAGTGGCTGTACCAGTCTGCATTTAAAATATAGAAGAAACATTTCAAAAATTTGCATGGAACCATAATGACCCTGAATAACCACAACAATTTTGAGAAAGAAGAACAAAGTAGGAGGGATCACAATATCTGATATCAAACTATATTGTGAGTCTACTGTAATCAAAACAGTCTGGTCCTGGCATAAGAACAGACACATAGGTCAATGTAACAGAAAGAGAGCCCAGACATAAACCCATGTCTTCTATGGTCAATTAATATTCAACAAAGGGGACAGAAGCATAAAATGGAGTAAAAACAGCCTCTTCCACAAATGGTGTTCGGAGAGCTAGACAGCTACATGCAAAAAAAATGAAGCTCGACCACCAACTCACCCCATTCACAAAAATAAACTCAAGATGGATAAAAGGCTTAAATATAAGTCATGACACCATAAAAGTCCTAAATATAGCAATATTTTCACAGATAAGATTCTTTCCTTTGTGCCCTAAAAGAAGGGGCATAAAGGAAAGAATAAACAAATGGGACCTCATCAGAATAAAAGACTTCTGCATGGCTAAAGAAAATATCAGCAAAATAAAAAGTGAACCGACCATATGGGAAAATGTATTTGCAAATGATACTTCAGTCAAGGGTTTGATCTCCAAAATATATAAAGAACTCACATGACTATACTCCAAGAAGACAAACAATCCAATTAAAAAATGGGCAAAGGACCTGAACAGACACTTCTCCAAAGAGGACATACAGAGGTACAATAGATATATGAAAAGATGCTCAGCATCACTAACCATCAGAGAGGTGGAAATTAAAACCACAATGAGGCACCACCTCATACCAGTCAGAATGGCTGTCATAAACAAATCAACAAACAACAAGTGCTGGCAAGGATGCGGAGCAAATGCAACACTAGAACACTGTTGGTAGGAATGCTATTATTATTATCAACATTAATTTTCTTAGTCTATTCCTTTTTATAAATCTGAAAGTTTATTGAAATGTAGGTTATAATGTACTCATTGTCCCAGTCCCTGAGGTAACATAAACATATATAGCAAATTATTGAGTGTTTTTTGAATTGAACTGATATGGACCACATATCCTAGATTGAAATATTTAAATATATATACATATATGTGTTAAATAAAATATATTTGCATAATAAAACTACTTATTTTGTACTCTATTTAATCATTGAAAGCATGTTATATATGTTCTAATTGTAACACATTTATGAAAGCAGGAAAAGCTCTTTCTAATAGGTTAGCTCTCCTCACTTCCTGTAAAACACATAAGTCAAAAGGCTTTTATCCATAAATGCTAATCAGTGGCTCAAAACTGATGGCTAGTACCTTGAAATAATATTATAATGACCTGAGAATTTAAAAACCTCAGTGCTCAGGACACATGCCAAGCCAATTAAATCAGAATCTCTGGGGATGGCTCACAGGCATCAGTGTTATTTAAATTATGTCCACCAATATGTAAAAAGAATAATGTGTGTGACCAAGAGGGATTTATTGCAGGTATGCATGGCTGGTTTATATTAGAAAACTAATGAATGTCATGCACCATCATAATCACCTAAAGAAGAGAAAAAACCATTAACCTATCAATTGATGCAATTATTTAACAAAATCTAACACCTATCCAAGATAAAAACTTAGTCAACTAGGAATAGAAGGTAACATCCTCAAACCAAAATAATTCAACTACAAAAAGTCAGCAAAATAATAATTAATGGCAAAACTGGAATGTTTCCTCTTAAAATAAAAAAACAAGGCAAGAACATGTTCTCTCATCACTTCAACATAGTAGTGAAAATCTTAGTGCAACAAAAAAGCAAAAGTGAAAATAAAAAGCATACTGATTGGAAATAAATAAATAAAATTCTTTGTATTTTCAGGTGATATATTTGTCTGCATGGTAATCCCAAGTAATTTACAACAAAGATAGAACTAATAATTAGTGAGTTCAACAAGGTAGCATGATACAAGGTCAATACACAGAAAGCATTCATAATACAGTATATTAGAAATGAACAAATGAATATAAAAATTTTAATTGAAATACCATTTTAAATCATTCCCCAAATGAAATAGGTATAAACTCTAAAAAATGCATAGTTTTAATAAACATAAATACTGAGGAAAGAAATTAAAATAGACCTAAATAAATGAAAACACATACCATGTTTATGAATTAGAAGACTCAACACACTAAAGATGTCAGTTATCCGTAACTCGATCTATAGGCTTAATACAATTTTTATACAAGAATTCCATCAGCTACTTTTGGGAGATTATATAGAAAAGATAATTCTAAAATTCATATGGAAAGGCAGAATAAATACAATAGCTAAAATAATTTTGAAAAGAAAGAATAAAGTTGAAGGAATCGTACCCAATTTTAAGACTATACAGCCATAGGCATTAAGATGGTGTGGCATTAAAGGAGGGACAGACACAGTGACCAATGAAATATAAAATAGAGGACCCAGAAATAGACCTACAAAAACATGCTGAATTAATTCTTGATGAAGAGATAAAAAAATGAAGAAAATGTAGTTTTTTCAATAAATTATTTTGAAACAATTGAATTCATAAGTGAAAATATATGAATCTGACTTAAATTTCATTCCATATAAAAATTAACTCAAATGGATAAAATGTATACATTTAAACCATAAAACTATAAGTCACTGAGAAGAACACATAGGGGAAAATCTTTGTGACTTAGGGTTAGGTGAAGAATTTTTGGACATGGCACCAAAAACCTGATCCAAAAAAATTATTAGACTTCATCAAAATTGATTTTTTTCTCTGTGAAATACCCTGTTAAGAGGACAAACATTTAAGCCACAGACTGGATGTGATGTTTGCAAAACATATAAGAAATCAAAAGAGTTTTATCCAGCATAAAGAAACTATATTTCATCCTAAAGGATACGCAGATATCAAATAAATACATAAAAAAGATGTTCAACATTACAAGCCAAATTACAGCACAAATTAGAGCCACATGAGATACTATACATATCAATCAAAATGGCTAAAATAAAAATACAATACCAAGTGCTGACACTGATGTAAGGCAACAGGGTCATTCCTACCTTGTTGCTAGAAATGGAAAATGGTATAGCCAGTCTACAGAACAGTTGGGCGGTTTCTTATGAGGTTATACATGCACTTGCATAGAACCTACTAATCACTTCATATGTACATTTATTCTAGAGAAATGAAAATGTGTGTCCACCCAAATTTTGTATGCAGTTGTCCATAGCATCTTTGTTTATAATAGACAAATACCAGAAACCACCTAAATGTTTTTTTGGAAAGTAAATGGGTAAACAAACAGTGATATATATACTATAAAATGTTACTCAGTTATATGATGAAATAAACTATTGATACACAGCACACCAACTAGGATGGATCTAAAGGATATTATGGTCAGAGAAAAAATGGCTCAGATGGTTACACAAGGTATGATTCCACGAATAACAGTTTTGAAATAACAAAATTACATTGATGGAGAGCACAGTCTGACTATAAAGCAGAAACAAGAGGAAGTTTCTGGCAATAGTACGGATTTGTGTCATGGTTGTGGTGATGGTTAAGTACATTTATATATATGATAAAAGTTATCACACTATACACTCAAAAATGAGTGCATGTAAAAATTGGTGAAATAGGAGTGAAGTTTATAGTTTAGTTAACAATATTATACCAATGTAAATTTCCTGGTTCTAAAAATGTACTTTGGCTATAGAATCTGTTATCATAGGGGAAAGATAGGTGAAAACTACATGAAAACTTTTCTATTTTGCAATTAGTTGTGAGTATTGAACTATCTCTAAATAAGAAGTAAAAACTGGAGCCCCCACTATGACCGTGGTTAGGTCTCATGTATGAGAGATACAAGGGTAACTTTGTGCTTAAGGAACTCACAGTAAAGCAATATTGGACCTTAAAATGAAATAGGAAACAACGTAGGAGAAGCAAGTTTGAGAATGGAATTTTAGACATGCCTGTGGAAATGTAAGTATAAGGAGATAGTTGTATATAATTCAAGTTCAGAAGAGAGGATGAACACACAGGTTTGGGAGTTATCAGCATAGGGCGAGATCATCAAGAGAATATGTGTTCTGAAAGAGGACCTAGAAAGTACCCGCACAATCCCTGGACCTGTCCTCTTCGGAGACACAGCTACTCTAGCATGGGGTGACATCCTCTCTCCTTCCATAAACATATTGGTGTTGTGGTGGAGGTGGAGATCATCAACTCAAATACAAGGAAATAACACAAATTTGTGATTTGAGTCCACTGTAAAGAAGATAGAAAAACAGAACGGCTCCTTGTTTAAAATCATAAAATTCCTATTTTGTGCAAACAAACACTCTTTTTCTAGACAAACAACAAGACAAGATTGCCATCAGATTCTGCCAAGGGCTGCTGGTTTGCAGCTCCTGTCAGGGATGTGAGTTGACTAGTTTACTAATTTCTGATGACATGATGATGCCTCCGTGGCTTCATATGGTACCCTTCTAAGATATTTGCATTTTGAAAGAGTTTCATGAGATGCAAATATTTTTAGCCTGCGGCAATTTCACACAAAGGAACACTCTAAGATTTTACAGGGCAGTTCTTTAGTCAATGCTTTCTAAATTACATTACAACAAGCAAATCTTGTAAAAAGCCAACCCTTGTTTAAAAGACAAGTCCATATTATACAGTGAAAGTGACCTTTGGAATTCTTTGTTTATTTGATCGAAATCAGTTATTTGTTAGCTCCCTCTTATAGATTGACTTGTTGCAAATACTATCTAAATAAAGGCACACCTTCTTCCTTGCATTTATTAGTGTTTAATATGAAGATTTTCATTTATCTATTTGGATAACAAGTTAGTGAGCTAATAAGGTTTTTGACCCATGGGACACGATTCAGTTGTACAATTGCAATTGGAATCAGACACTTCACATATTATGCTAATATTAGAGTCAGGTGACTGAGTAATTAGATATAAATTATTTCTGCAAAGATTCATCTCAACACTGATAACAAATAGGAACTAGAAATAAACTAATTTGTTTAAGAAAATCAGGTTATAGTAAATATTTAATGAGCACCATAATAATAAACACTACGTTAACAAATCTAGGTGCTATGTGAGATGAAGCCTCAACATAAGTGTGGCTATAAGAAACTCCTTACCCTGGATTACAAAGTCCTATATGATTTGACCATGTCTACACTGCCAAGCATATCTGCTTTTTCTCATTTGCTATGTTCTAGCTGCATGACTTTGTTTTCTGATTATTTTAATGTGGCAAAGCTGTTCCAGTTTTAGAGCCATCACATTAGCCTTTCCTTTCACCTGGGATGATCGTCCCCCAGATATTTGAAATTTTGACTCCTTCTTGTTATTCAGATTGTTGTTGAGAGGCCCTTCCAGAACAACTAAGCTAAAATAATTACCTAATTAAAGTCTGTAACTTTACTTTAATTATTTGCAGGCACTGGTTACTAGCAATTTTTATTTTACTTCTTTTATTTGTAGTCTCTCTTATATCCCCACCCTCCCCTAACCTTCATGACTACTGACAAATAAAATAAGCTAGAGATGAATGGTGCCCCTCCAGAAAAGATGTCCATATCCTAATCTCTCAAGTTGATGAATATAACCTCACATAAAAAAGATGTAATAAAGTTGAGGAAATTGGGAGGAGCTTATCTTACATTATCTAGGTAGATCCCAAATGCCAATCATGTTTATCTTTATAAGAGAAAGGTAAAGGACATTTTGAAACACATACAGAGGAGCAGGTGATGTGAAGATGGAGACAGGGATGGGAAAGATGAAAACATCAGCCAGCAGCCAACAGAATCTAGAAGACACAAGGAAGAATTTTTCCCCACAGTCCTCAGAGAGAGCATGAACTTGCTGGAAGCCTGATTTTAGACTTCTAGTTTCCAGAGCTCTGAGAAAATAAGTTTATCTTGTTTTAAGCTACCAAGTGTGTGGTAATTTGTTATAACAGCAATAGGAGACTATCTACCTTCTTTGAGAAACAGTTAAGATTGGTAAGAAATATTTAAAAGACAGCAGAAGGAGAATTCAAAGAATGAATGGAGACAAAAAAACAAAATCTCTAGCAAGCAATGTTAAAGGCAATGAAAATCAAATTTTAAAAGCGAGTGAAAACATAAATAGCTAGGGGACAGATATAAGCAAATTTCACAAAATAAACTTGTAAAGTAAAAACACCTAAATGATGATAGAGACTATGCTTAATATGAAAGAAGGCAAACATGATAAAAGGTGGTTTTGGAGTCCATAAATAAGAGAAAATAAAAATAACATTCAAAGATATGCCATAAAACCCTGACTGGTATGGCTCAGTTGGTTGGGCATTGTCCTACAAAGCAAAAGGTCATCAATTCAATTCCCACTCAGAACACAAGCCTGAGTTGTGGGTTCAATACCCAGTCAGGTGTGTATGAGATGCAACCAATCAATGTTTTTCTCTCTCTCGTTCTCCTCTTTTCCCCTCTCTCTAAAAATAAATAAATAAAATCTTTTAAAAAAAGATATTACATATAAAATTTCTCTGAGTAAAAAAATATAAATTTATCAAAGAATATACCAGTTTCCCCAAAATGAATAATAATATTAATTAAGAAATATAAATCCAAAGTTTATAAATTTTAAGTATATAAACAAAGTCAAATGGTTATAGAATTTGCAAAATAATTATTGTTCAATATTGAGGGTAGAAGGAAGGCTGCATATTCAATCTCGGACTTTTTCTGAACTACAAATGAGCTCAGAAAACAAGAAAGCCCTGTGTACACCTCACTTATTAAATGAAAATGGAGCCCAAGAAATGTTCACAGTTAGCCATTTTAGCATGAAAGCAGAGGACAGATATTTTTAGAAATTTAGGGAATATGATTTCCTATTGTGATTTCCTCTGTGAAACCTTATTGAATGTGATATTTGAATATGAAGTCCAACTAATCAAAAGATTAATAATAATAATACAAATTAAGAATGAAAAACAATAAAAGTTCTATGGAAAAAATTCCTTGTAGAGAAGACCCTTCTAACTATAGCTCAAAATCTGGAATCCATTAAAAAAATATTAATTTTAATAACATTCAAAATAAATTTCTGATTAACCAATCAAAAGATAACTTACTTTTTGTTAAAATTATTCACCAAAAAATCACAGTTAAGACCAAATATTTTGCACATCAGAGAGCTTCCAAGTATTGGTAAGAATAAAAATCAACAATCTAATCAACAAATGGACAACTTGCATGGATAGTCAGTGCAGAAAGAGGCAAAACAACTAGTGCATACACAAAAGTAAAGATACTCAACCTTGTTCATAATAGAAATGGACAGTAAATTGCACTGATATACCATATTTCCCTCCCACATCCCCCCCCTATAGTTCATGTCCATGGGTCATACTTATAAGTTCTTTGGCTTCTACATTTCCTACACTATTCTTACCCTCCCCCTGTCTATTTTCCACCTATCATCTATGCTACTTATTCTCTGTACCTTTCCCCCCCTCCCCTTCCCACTCCCCTATTGACAACCCTCCATCTGATCTCCATCTCTATGGTTCTGTTCCTGTTCTAGTTGTTGGCCTAGTTTGCTCTTGTTTTGGTTTTAGGTGTGGTTGTTAATAACTGTGAGTTTGCTGTCATTTTTACTGTTCATATTTTTTATCTTCTTCTTAGGTAACTCCCTTTAACATTTCATATAATAAGGGCTTGGTGATGATGAACTTCTTTAACTTGACCTTATCTGAGAAGCACTTTATCTGCCCTTCCATTCTAAATGATAGCTTTGCTGGATACAGTAATCTTGGATGTAGGTCCTTGCCTTTCATGACTTTGCATACTTCTTGCCAGCCCCTTCTTGCCTGTAAGGTGTCTTTGGAGAAATCAGCTGACAGTCTTATGGGAACTCCTTTGTAGGTAACTGTGTCCTTTTCTCTTGCTGCTTGTAAAATTCTCTCCTTCTGTGTAATCTTGGGTAATGTAATTATGATGTGCCTTGGTGTGTTCCTCCTTGGGTCCAGCTTCTTTGGGACTCTCTGAGCTTCCTGGACTTCCTGGAAGTCTATTTCCTTTGCCAGACTGGGGAAGTTCTCCTTCATTATTTGTTCAAATAAGTTTTCAATTTTTTGTTCTTCCTCTTCTCCTTCTGGCACCCCTATAATTCGGATGTTGGAACGTTTCAAGATGTCCTGGAGGTTACTAAGCCTCTCCTCATTTTTCTGAATTCTCGTTTCTTCATTCTTTTCTGGTTGGATGTTTCTTTCTTCCTTCTGGTCCACACTGTTGATTTGAGTCCCAGTTTCCTTCGCTTCACTATTGGTTCCCTGTACATTTTCCTTTGTTTCTTTTAGCATAGGCTTCATTTTTCATCTGGTTTTCAAACAGATTCAACCAATTCTGTCAGCATCTTGATAACCAGTGTTTTGAACTGTGCATCCAATAGGTTGGCTATCTCTTCCTTGCTTAGTTGTATTTTTCTGGAGCTTTGAAGTGCTCTGTCATTTGGGCTATTTTTTTTTTTTTTTGTCTTGGCGTGTCTGTTACTTTAAGGGGCGGAGCCTTAGGTGTTCACTGGGCAAGGTAATGCTGGTCCCGTTGCTGTGAGGCTGTTAGTGGGAGAGGGGCTGGGAGGGAGTAATGGCGCCCGCTCCCCTCTCCACCAGATTTCAATCTTTCACTCTGCTACCCACAATCAAACTGGGCCCCTCTGGTGCTGGTTCCCGAGTGGGTGGGCTTGTGAACACCCAGGCCCCTGTTGGTGTCTCCAAGGACCTCTCCTGTGAGGCTGGGAGTCTCTCCTGCTGCCACCCCAACCCCCACGGGCATTTTCAATCAGAGGTTTGAGGCTTTATTTCCCCGAGCTGGAGCCCTGGTTTGTGCTGTCTGCTTTGATCCCCACTGTTTGTCCGATTTATCTGTGCGTGAATGTGGGGCCGCGGGGTGCTACCAGCCACTCTTTCTGCCCCTTTCTCTGCCGCTCTGAGTCTGGCCCTCTCGGTTTATCTACGTGAATGTGTGGCCGCAGGGTCTGCCCATGGTCAGACTGCCTGCCCTCTTGGTCCCACACTCCGCCAGTCTCAGTCCCGCCACAGCCACGCAAGTCCTCTCTGCCCCAGCTGCCCATCTCCGCCCCTCCTACCAGTCTGGATGAATGTTTATTTTTTATTTCCTTGGTGTCACACTTCCTTGCCGTTGGATTTTCTGTCAGTTCTGGTTGTGCGAGGAGGCGCAGTGTGTCCACGTACACCACCATCTTGATTCTGTATCCATTACCTTTTTATCCCCCATATATTCACTTTCCCCGCAATCACCACACTGTTGTCCATGTCCATGAGTTCTTTTTTCTCTTTGCTGATCCCTCCACTCCCTAGCTGTCAACCTGCTGTCTATGAGTCTGTCTATATTTTGCTTGTTATCTCAATTTGTTCATTAGATTCCACATATGAGTTAAATCATATGGTATTTGTCTTTCTCTGACTGGCTTTCTTACTTAGCATAATGTTCTCCAGGTCCATCTATGCTGTCACAAAGAGTAAAATTTTCTTTTTTCAACTGAGTAGTGTTCCGTTGTGTAAATGTACCATAGTTGTTTTATCTACTCACCTACTGATGGACAATTGAGCTGCTTCCATATCTTGGTGATTGTCAATCACCAAGAAGTGGGATCACTGAATCATAACAAGTGCTGGCCAGGATAATGGAGAAAGGGGACCCATTTTGCACTGTTGGTGACAATGCAGATTGGTGCAACCACCGTGGAAAGCAGTATAGAGATACCTCAAAAAATTAAATATGGACCTGACCCATTTTAAACAGTTTAAACACACATGTCACTGTTAACTGCATTCTGGGCAGCGTCTTTAGCTTGGGGTGGGGGGTAGCAATGTAGTACAGCTACAGCTTTATCAGCTTTAAGTAGAGAGACTCTGGAAACTCAAGCATAAGAAGTTCCGAATTATCAATCTTCAACGACATGCCAGTGATTTTGCCAGAAAAAGTAGGGTGCATGGCTTGAATTAGAGGAAACAGTATTCACTCAACATTTGATTTTGCTCTGGATAAAGGTCTGATGCCAACATAAAAGCAATCAAAGGCCCCTGATCTTGTACATGAGCAGCAGGCTACTTCATGGTAACTTGTGGCTATGCACGAAGATGTGGTTGAGGACTGTGAACTCCCACAGAATATTTATATTGTCGAATAGTATGGACAGCAGGAGTATAGCTGCTGCAGCAGTTAAGGTTTATTTTTAAAAGAGAATACGCTGACTCCAAAACCCAAGGGTCCTCCCAATTCTGAGTATCCTACTTCTGGGATATGCAAGATGTGATTATTTGTCCTGCACTTTAGTTTGGATGTCCCAGTAGGATTTCTGGATCCATAAAACTTATGTGGCAGTTCTTTGCGTATCTCCCACCCTGTGGAGCCTGTGTATCTTATTAAGGCCTCATGGCAGTTGTCACTTCTAGTTCATCTGCTTATCAACACAATATAAATACCATCAAAGTGATGAGCTGGGAATGTCCAAAGACCAAGTTTCCTTTGTAAAGTTAACATTGCTCTGGTAGAAAAACAAGTGTGTAGTACAGGGTGGTGCAAATTAGGTTTACAATTGTGAGTACTGTGCAACACAGAGTTTATTCTTGCATTACCATTTATTGATTATTGTATTATTTTCCATGTGAACAACTGTAAACCTATGTTTGCCCCACTCTGTACTGCTGTCCATCTCATGTGATGGTAACTGTTTCCCTTGATCCTTCCATATAGGACTTGAAAATTAATCTGTCAGATCAATAGCTACATGTGCCAGTCGCTAAATTAATGCCAACGATGCCACATTTGGCATTACATCTATAATTGGGGCTACTACTTAGTTGTTTGTATTAGGCCACCATCATCCACAGTAATCTATCCAAATTTTTTAGGGAATAGGCTGCTGAATTATATGGAAATCTGGCAAGGACTACCACACTTACCTTTAAATATTTGAGAGAGATACTGACTAGCCCATTCCATTACAAGTGTGTTATTGTTTTTTATTTAATATTATTTTCTGGGAAGTATATAATTTCAGAGGCTTCCATTGGGCCTTCCCCACTATAATAACTCTTACCCCATAGGCTAAGGAATTGATTTTAGAATTCTACCAGCTGCCAGGTATATTCATTCTAGTTATATTCAGAGATCAGGGGCTTGACCACTGGGTTCATTCATAGGCCCATTGGATCCACAGTGAGCCAGACATGTTTCAGGGCTTCATTTATAACATCCATTCTAATTGGAGGGAAACGGTGGTGCTTTGGGTCCATGTATTAATGCCAATTCAGACTCATATCCAATAATCCTCAAAAAGTGTGGCTGTTTTTTTTTCTTTATCTATAGTTACTCAATATATGGTTGTCAGTACTCTTAGGAGAGGACTGGAAAAAAAACTGGAGGTATTTTTACTTAATATACTTGTTATGTTCCCTTGTCCTTCCTCATGGTGACTCAAACTCTCATTCAATCCATGGGTCCTGGATCTGAAAATGGACTCTGATCTGGAAACTTTTGTTGGTGTTGTTGCATTCAGTCTCCTGATCATTCATTGTTTCTTTCTTCTGATTGTAAAAATTAAGCAATACCCTGGTTAGCTCCCCATACAATGTACCTGTGGAAAGTATTATCTTACATTAGCCATCACCATCTCTCTGTGCAGATCGGGCCCTCTGCCTGCCACCTCCACTTGCTGTTCACTGTGGTAGCTGTGTCCCTCTTGCTTTGAATGTAATGTGCCACTACTTGGCCACTTTTATTTCAGCATACTCGCATACTTTTTGCTATCAGGGACACTGGTTCTGTCACAGCATCTTACAGTCAGCCTGATCCACAAAAAAGAGACATAGGAGCTTCTGAACAATGCTAGTGCTTTTCTCACCAGTGCAATTCTATCACTTTAGTGAATAAGCTGTGCTTCCGGCTCTTTCTTAGTCGTAGTTTTCTGGTAGATTTTCTGATCCTATGCAGTAGGTCATTACAGCATACTGATTTATTTAAGCCATTTCATGTCTTCTTCCTCTATCTGTCACACAATTCTGGCATTTTTATTTGACTTCTATGGGCTATCACTTCTTCAAACTTTCAAAGTGCCATCCCAGCAATGTAATTAGCACTGCCTTGCTAGTGTATTAAATATAGAAGAATGTTCTATATTGATAAAGTCTCTGACATTTGACTCTATATTCTGTACCCCTCATTCCACCATGTTCAAGATCCAGTTTCATTTGTACTACCTTGGCTCCTAGGTTGCCTATGAAACAGGTCCTCTGGCTCCTTTGGTATATAGTCTCTTCTGTCCTTTAGCTAGCTCAACACTTCCCCACTGGACTCTGTTGGTATTTTACCCTTAATATCAGTCTGTTTATCTGGAGGGAGATGCCGGTATATGTTTGAGTTGTGGGGGAGCATAGGTGGGAAGCCTGACTTCGAAACCACTTAACTCATTGGAATATTCTGCATGATCTCCAAGCAAAGGCTCCTTCAAAATAGAACCACTATCTTCTAATAAAAGGGTTACTGCTAGTAGCTAAGAGGATTCAGGGGAAAATGGAACTTCAAGGTTCTCAACTACATCTAATTAATTATTTTCATCCCAAACCTAAGGGGAACATGCCTTGACCACTAGAAACCTGACCTTGGCTTAGGAGACCTGCTGGGGCTGAGAATTAACTTTCTCTGAAACTCTATTAGTCTTATGATTAAGTTTTGAACCTAGTCCTCTACCTGTCTGCCCTTCAGTGAAAGCCAATTAAGCCTTCTTAAGCACTGCCAAGTGTCTTTCTGGTATTCAAATTTTGCCCTGGATTGGTAATTAATTACCTGAACTTCTCATTATCTCTCTTCAGTTAAGACAAAATGGGTCTAAGTAAACCCCACCCAATTCACAGTGCTTATACTTTCCGTTTTCCTTATGCCATTGTTTCAAAAGTAATTAAATATCCAGAGTGTCCCCTTCCACCAGTACTGCATGACAGTTCATGACTAAAGACAATTTTGGCAATTATGAAATGGCAGACTATTTGTTTTCCACTTACCACAAGCTATGGGGTACTCATTCCTAGATAACTTTGGAGAAGTCTCCAAAGTTATCATCCTATAATAGAGTAAAGATGAAGTTTACAGCTTAAATGGTCCTTCAGAGCTGTCCCAGTTGAAATAAGGGGACTGAGCCTTTGCATCCTTGCTTTATGCAATCATTGGAGGGGATATAATTTTAGAAAGGGAGTTCTCTGTGGCCAAGGGCAATGTCAAGGGAAAGCCTCAGCTGTGAGTTGTCAGTCACAGACATTCCCAGTAGCTGGAGAACGTGTGATTTATCAAAGCATCAATTATCTATTATAGCATACACAGAAGAATGACAAATGTATGTGTACATCAATAATTGGTAAAGAATATGCCTCTAAAGCCACCGTGCCTTTCAAGAAATACAGCACTGTTCGAACTAGAGAAACTTCTGCAAGCCCCACACAGTTACAAACTCCACTTCCACAGTTCCAGTTCACTACCCAACTTCTAACACCACACTTTGTCTTTAAATTTTATATAAATTGAATCAAAATACTATTTTTTGTATGTATAATTTCTTTTAATCAACATTATGACTATGGAATCTATTCAGTAATTGTGTACATTAATAGTTCATTAAATGCATATGTTATTGTATGATATTCCTTTAAATGAAGGTATAACAATTTATTATTATATGTTGAATGATATTTTTGTTGTTTCTAGTTTTTATTGTTATTAATAGAACTGCTGTGTGCACATTTAAATATATATTTTGGTGAAAATATGTATATATGCAGTTCTGTGGTCATCTTAAACTATAATCAGTATTTATTCACTATTCTACTCTTTCTAGTTTATTATTATCTTCTAAATAATTATTATTTTTATTTTTAATTCTTTTCTGATTCCAGACACCTTCTCAATTTTTCTGCTACTCCTTTGTTATGATTTTCTTTCATTTTTATATCATTTTTAAAATGTCATTTAGCTTAATTATGGGCATATCTTTTTTTTATGAAAAAATGCTGCACAAGGGCAATTTATTGAATAGTAAAATGTGCTTATTTTACTATTCTTCCTTCTCCCCTCATTTCTTTTTTTTAAATATATTAATTGATTATGCTATTACAGTTGTCCCAGTGCCCCCCCACTGCACTTCATCCTGCCTACCCCCTCCCTCCCACATTCCCCCCCTATAGTTCATGTCCATGGGTCATACATATAAGTTCTTTGGCTTCTACATTCCTATACTATTCTTACCCTCCCCCTGTCTATTTTCCACCTATCATCTATGCTACTTATTCTCTGTACCTTTCCCCCCCTCCCCCTCCCACTCGCCTATTGACAACCCTCCATGTGATCTCCATCTCTATGGTTCTGTTCCTGTTCTAGTTGTTGGCCTAGTTTGCTCTTGTTTTTGTTTTAGGTGTGGTTGTTAATAACTGTGAGTTTGCTGTCATTTTTACTGTTCATATTTTTTATCTTCTTTTTCTTAGATAAGTCCCTTTAACATTTCATATAATAATGGCTTGGTGATGATGATCTCCTTTAACTTGACCTTATCTGAGAAGCACTTTATCTGCCCTTTCATTCTAAATGATAGCTTTGCTGGATACAGTAATCTTGGATGTAGGTCCTTGCCTTTCATGACTTTGCATACTTCTTCCCAGCCCCTTCTTGCCTGTAAGGTGTCTTTGGAGAAATCAGCTGACAGTCTTATGGGAAGTCCTTTGTAGGTAACTGTGTCCTTTTCTCTTGCTGCTTCTAAGATTCTCTCCTTCTGTTTCATCTTGGCTAATGTAATGATGATGTGCCTTGGTGTGTTCCTCCTTGGGTCCAGCTTCTTTGGGACTCTCTGAGCTTCCTGGACTTCCTGGAAGTCTATTTCCTTTGCCAGACTGGGGAAGTTCTCCTTCATTATTTGTTCAAATAAGTTTTCAATTTTTTGTTCTTCCTCTTCTCCTTCTGGCACCCCTATAATTCAGATGTTGGAACATTTCAAGATGTCCTGGAGGTTCCTAAGCCTCTCCTCATTTTTCTGAATTCTCGTTTCTTCATTCTTTTCTGGTTGGATGTTTCTTTCTTCCTTCTGGTCCACACCGTTGATTTGAGTCCCAGTTTCCTTTGCATCACTATTGGTTCCCTGTACATTTTCCTTTGTTTCTTTTAGCATAGGCTTCATTTTTCATCTGGTTTTCAAACAGATTCAACCAATTCTGTGAGCATCTTGATAACCAGTGTTTTGAACTGTGCATCCAATAGGTTGGCTATCTCTTCCTCGCTTAATTGTATTTTTTCTGGAGCTTTGAAGTGTTCTGTCATTTGGGCCATTTTTTTTTTTTTGTCTTGGCATGGCTGTTACTTAAAGGGGCGGAGCCTTAGGTGTTCAAGGCGGGGGGGGGGGTGCGTGGAGTGGGGGGGTGGGTAATGCTGGTCCCGATGCTGTGAGGCTGTATGTGGGGGAGGGGCTGAGAGGGAGCAATGGCACCCGCTCCCCTCTCCACCAGATTTCACTCTGCTACCCACAATCAAACTGGGCCCCTCTGGTGCTGGTTCCGGAGTGGGTGGGCTTGTGCACACCCTAGGCCCCTGTGTGTCTTTCCAACGACCTCCCCTGTGAGGCTGGGAGTCTCTCCTGCTGCCGCCCCAACCCCCACGGGCGCTTTCAATCAGAGGTTTGAGGCTTTATTTCCCCGAGCTGGAGCCCTGGGTTGCGCTGTCTGCTTTGCTCCCCGCTGTTTGTCTGGTTTATCTGTGCGCGAATATGGGGCCACGGGGTGCTACCCGCCGCTCTGCGTGCCCTGTTCTCTGCCACTCTGAGTCTGGCCCTCTGGGTTTATCTGTGCGAATGTGGGGCCTCAGGGTCTGCTGGTGGTCCGACTGCCTGCCCCGTTTGTCCCACACTCCGCCCCCGTCGGTCCCGCCATGGCCACGCGAGTCCTCTCTGCCCTGGCTGCCCATCTCCGCCCCCCCTACCAGTCTGGATGAATGTTTGTTTTTTATTTCCTTGGTGTCGGACTTCCTTGCCATTGGATTTTCTGTCAGTTCTGGTTGTGCGAGGAGGCGCAGTGTGCCTACCTACGCCACCATCTTGGTTCTCCAATTATGGGCATATCTTTAGAAATACTTTTATTATGTGGTTGTTGTTTTATTCCTCCTTATTGTTTTTCTTGTAGTAATTTTATATTGTATATTTTTATTTAATATTATACTCCTTTTTAGAATAAAAAACATTTACGGAAAGCTTCAAGAACTTTCATGGCTCCTCCTTTTGTTGTTTTTCTATAGTGCTCAAATATATGGCAGCTTATTTTCTGAGATATTCTGGCTCTAGAATTCACTTACTTTTGTTTAGACCATATCTTTTTTTTTTTAACTTTGTTGCCATTGTTCTTGTCATTCTCAATTTTGATTCCACTCCTAGAGGTTTTTCTGCATGCTAAGGCTCTGCCCAAAATCATGCTCTGGTGGGTCAGTTTTCAAATACATAAAGGTGACACAGCTGATTATTCCCTTGGGAGACATTAATAAAGAAGGGTTAATGGATTAAATTGTAGAAATACTTAAAATGTTTCAATATATTAATATGTAACGCCGACTTTCTTTCCAGATATTTTGCGTCAGTCTGCTCCCCTATCAGCAGGTACCATCTCACCACATCCATGAAGGGACTCAACGTTGCTCTTTTTCTGTTTGCCCATTTAACGAAAGGTGGTTTTCATTGTTGTTTTAATTCGTATCTCAACCTCCACCTCTCTTTATAAAAACACTAACAAATATGTTTATTTGCCTAACCAATATATCCATAAATTGTTTTTAATATTTAGAAAAAACAGTATGTTCAGTTTGAATACTCTAAAGCAGCGATTTTCAACTGGTATGCTGCAAGAATTTCTAAAATGAGCAATGCCTGACTATTTAGTCAGGGGCACTGCCCTGTTTTTTGTTACATTGCCAAATTAAAAAAATGATAACAGCTAACATAACAATAGACATCTGGTGTGAATGAATCAAAATTATACTTTTTTTTGGTCAGGCAAAAAATATATTTTTTGGTGTGCTGCAGAATTTTAGTAATCAGTTTGTGTGTGCCATGAAGTGAAACAGGTTGAAAATCACTGTTCTGAAGATTGCAGAAACTCTTAGACATTAGAAAAGACATCAAAACCCAGACTGAGTGTGCCTGGTTTTCTTTCATTACTCATATCAGCATTACAGGTTTCCTCCACACTTTCATCATTATGTTTTTCTTGCTCTTCTCCTACCTGATGATGCAATCCTATGTATCGGGTTGGCCAAAAAATTCATTTAGTTTTTTCTGTAAAATAGAAGACACATTTTTCATTTTCACCAATAACTATTGATTTGGATATTTTGAGTATGTCAGCTATCTCCTGTGTGGTATAGAACATTGATTGTTCTCAATTAATGTCTTGATTTGATCGCTATCAATGTCAATGGTCTACCCCACCATGAGCATCATCCAGTGAGAGATCTCCAGCAGAAAACTTCACAAACTGCTTTTGACACATTCAATCAGTAACACCACCTTCTCTATGCACTGCATAAATCTTTTTTTGTATCTCAGTTGCACTACTAGAGCCATCTTATGGGGAAAAAATTAATTTTTTGGCCAACCCAATGGTTTCAATAGACACTTCCTCTTTTAGGTCACATAACACTTTTTACACTAAATTCTATTTTTCCACCACTTCACTTAAAACCCAGCACACAAATATACACACCGACACTCACACACTCACATATATATTATTTTCTCATAGAATTTTTTTTTAAAATTTTAAACTCTGGACACTCCACAATTTTAGGATAGATGCTAAAGTTCCTATTTTTTAATTATATTTTATTGATTATGCTATTACAGTTGTCCTGATTTTTCCCCCTTTTCCTCCCTCCACCCAGCACCCCCACTTCCTCAGGCAATCCCCACACCATTGTTCATGTCCATGGGTCATGGGTATAAGTTCTTCCGCTACTCCATTTCTTATACTGTACTTTACCTCCCCATGGCTATTCTGTAACTATGTATTTGTACTTTTTAAAAAATATATAAAGGTTTTATCTTATTTTATTTATTTATTTTCATTTCACAATCCAGGAAACATAAGAAAATACAATGATTTCTCTGAAGTAGCAGATACTGGGGTTTGGAAGGCAGTGCCTGTGCTATGAGCAAACCAGCAGGAATGAAATTAGAACTCACCCAGAAAATTATTTACCAGACACTGTGCTTGGTACTTTTCATGGTGGGTTAGTATCAGTATTTAGCAATAATTCACTGAAGTAGAAATCATTATTATTCCCATTTTACATAAGAAAAACTGAGAATTATAAACATTATGTAATCTGCCCAAGGACACAGAGGTGTTAAATCACTCTTACACATTAAAATCAAAGCCACAGAGAAAATTTATTTGTATTTTTTCTTTTTTAAATATATTTATTGATTATGCTATTACAATTGTCCCATTCCTCCCCTTCATTCCACTCCATCCTGCCCACCCCCTCCCTCCCACATTCCCCCCCTATAGTTCATGTCCATGGGTCATACATATAAGTTCTTTGGCTTCTACATTTCCTACACTATTCTTACCCTCCCCCTGTCTATTTTCTACCTACCATTTATGCTACTTATTCTCTGTACCTTTCCCCCCTTTCTCCCCCTCCCAATCCCCTATTGATAACCCTCCATGTGATCTCCATTTCTGTGGTTCTGTTCCTGTTCTAGTTGTTGGCTTAGTTTGCTTTTGTTTTAGGTGTGTTTGTTAATAACTGTGAGTTTGCTGTTATTTTTACTGTTCATATTTTTTATCTCCTTTTTCTTAGATAAATCCCTTTAACATTTCCTATAATAAGGGCTTGGTGATGATGAACTTCTTTAACTTGACCTTATCTGAGAAGCACTTTATCTGCCCTTCCATTCTAAATGATAGCTTTGCTGGATACAGTAATCTTGGATGTAGGTCCTTGCCTTTCATGACTTCAAATACGTCTTTCCAGCCCCTTCTTGCCTGTAAGGTCTCTTTTGAGAAGTCAGCTGACAGTCTTATGGGAATTCCTTTGTATGTAACTGTGTCCTTTTCTCTTGCTGCTTTTAAGATTCTCTCCTTCTGTGTAATCTGGGTAATGTAATGATGATGTGCCTTGGTGTGTTCCTCCTTGGGCCCAGCTTCTTTGGGACTGTTATTAATGATGCTGTTTAGGCTTTGATAAAATAGTGTCTATTTCATCAGACACTATAATGAAATATAAAAATAAGCCACTGTATTTTAAATAGTATTTTAGCTAACTATGCTCTGTAGAAGTAAATAAACTCTTTTTAAATGTCTATGTCCTCATTGGGGCACACTTCTTTAATTACGTGACTAAGGAGTTTTCAAATATGCTTCATGGGTATAATTGAGACATTTCTTAAATGAGCAGATTTAGAGTTAAATCTTGTTTTTTATTTACTTATATTTATTAGTATTCAGGGTCTGTGGAATTAAAATATTCTTTAAATTCTCTTATTAGTATGCATTTTAAACTACACATTAAAATTAGATTGATTAATATGCATTATAATAACTTCATATTCTAAAACCTGATTAAAACAGGTCATTACATTTTAATTTAACTATGTTCTATTCTCAAGTCCATGAATGTCGCCAGCCAGTGGCAAAGAAGGGTGAATGCATAGGTGTGTGTTGGGGTGGGATGTGTGCTTCTGGAAGTCTGGTTTACTTCCATGCCCTGTTTGCTTCTATAGCAGGCCTAGACAGAATTACGTAACATTTTGATGAGAAATTGCTTAAAATTTAGTAAGTTTATCATTAGTTGAAGAGTTCTCCCTTGTTAACACAATCCTCCCTTCTGTAACACAAAGGCCTTACTTAATTTAACAATTTAGTTAATTTCAGTGTACATTACTAGGAGAAAACGGGAAGATTTTCTTCCATGAAAGAAATTTTCCATATTACTAAGGTATGTTATTTTAATTTTTAAAGTTTAAGTTCAGCTAAATTTTATTGATTTCATTCAATAAATAGCAATTTAATAATAAAAGAAATTTTATACCCATGTTGAATACCCATGTTGAAACTATTTTATATTTTATTTTTATTCAAATTTTTAAATTTTTCAGTGATAGTTGACATAATATTATATTAGCTTCAGGAGTACCACATAGTGATTTGACATTTCTATACTTTACAAAGAGATCACCCCTGTAAGCTTAGTTCCCATCTGGCACAATACATAGTTATTACACTATAACTGACTATATTCCCTATGCTGTACTTTACATCCCCATGACTGTTTTTATTACTGGCCATTTGTACTTTGGAAAAGGAGTGAAGGGAGGAGTGAGACTAAGATTTTGAAACTACAACAATAAACAAAGAAAAGCCAAAAAGTCTCCTAGCTTTAATTTTATTCTTTTTTAAAATTTTTTATTGTTATTAAATTACAGTTGTATGCCTTTTCTCCCCATCCCTCCACCCCACCCCAGCTAAACCCACCTCCCGCCCCCACCTCCACCCTCCCCCTTGATTTTGTCCATGTGTCCTTTATAGTAGTTCCTGTAATCCCCTCTTCCCAATGTCCCCACCCCACTCCCCCCTGGCTATTGTTAGATTGTTCTTAACTTCAATGTCTCTGGTTATATTTTGTTTGCTTTTTTCTTCTATTGATTATGTACCAGTTAAAGGTGAGATCATTTTATTCTTTACATTTTTGCTTATATAGATTAGATTACAGAATACCTGTTTCTTTCTAAAATTAATTTTAAAGGTAATTAAATTGGTCACTTTTTTAGTATATTTTTTATTTACTCATGAAAATGAGTGATGAAATATAAGGAGATAAAATTAGGAATAATGTACTGGGATAATTTCAGCATGTCTGTGTTTATGTCAATCAATCATTTCCCAGTAGTTTCATTGGGGGTGAAACATCTTAATTAAGAGGGGGTAGATTTTGTCCCTGATACCACTTTTGATTATCTTCTTTTGTCATCAATTTTCTGTGGCTCCAGCTTCCATTTTCCCTTTTCAGTATCTTGTGGTCTTGACTTATTACTAATATCAGAGATTTCTGCTCATACAACGTATTATTAGTTTGACTGAGAGAACATCTGTTCTATTTCCATAAAAGTCTGCAACTCCATTTCTATTTTCCTGACTTGGTCTCTAATTTTAATTGCATAAACCCTTGCTAAATCATGCATTTTTCAGGAAGGGAAAACTACCTGTACAATTCCTTTGGAAGGTGGACATACTCTGTTTGTCTATGACAATATGTAAAAAGTGTGTTGTGAAATATCCTATTTCATGTATTGAACATTTTCATGAAGTTCAGCCCCACTATTCTTTGAATGCCCTACCTTCACTGATGACACTTTTTCCTCCACAGAGATTTGCACAACATTGAGCCCTGAGATTGAACTATTTTAGACCTCTGGGATTTTTCTCCTTTACTGCTTAATAGAAAATCACACCAGAACTTTTGTGTTCTTGACTTCAAATATCTAGTAAATAATTAGGATAAAAATATCCTGAAATAATTTATTGGGAACTTTTTTTTTTACTATTACTACTTGATATTGAGTAAGAGTTGGTCTGGAACAGGGTTTCTGTGAAATTTAATAAAATATTACATTAGTCCAGCAACTCCTAATTTTAGTGTCCAAGAAGTTTAAATATTTGCCATCTTTTCAGTGCTGATTTTTAGTTTTGTTCTAGGGTGATGGGATTGTAACCTGTAATATCCATTACTTTTCAAATATATGGACAAGTATAAGACAAATTTTCAAAAATATTTTATGGTCAAATAATGTAATGCACAATAGGCATGTATGTGTACATGTATATCTACATACATATACACATAAATATATATATACATAAATATGTATTTATATTTGAGATTTATATACTATTAAAATCCCCAAAATCTGTGGTCATTTTAGTTTCTTTTTCTGATAAATTCTTAAAGATAAGTATTTCAACATCATTAATTTCTCATTATATTTGCTTCTGTAATGTGCTTTTTTATCTTCTTCATTAGATAGGATCACCTTTTTACGGTGCTCTTGTCCTTGAGGTTCACTTTACATGGTATTATTGTTTTCCCAGGTATCACATTATTTGTTATTTTTATGATTTTTAAGTTATTATCATCATTTTGATCTTGTTATATGTTACAAACAGGTGATCACACATATAACTAGCCATGAACAGCCCCATTTTATACCTGGTGTGTAAGTATAGTGAGTGACTCCCTTTGTTCTTGATTAACCTCCTCTTGGTTTACCAAAGAAATTATGTGATCTCTTTTCCTACAAAAAGCTCATATTTTGATTTTGATTTTTTCCCTAATATGGGAATCTTTGCTTTAATGGAGGAAATTATCCCACTTAAAATGTATTTTGATTATTCGTGTGCTGTGTTTTTCTTCCTTCCTAATTGATTACAGTATTCTTCATATTTTGTCAAAAATTTTTGGTATTTTAATATCTTTCCTTTTTTTCAGGCTTGAACACTGTCTTTAGTGCCTAATTTTATGAAATAAGTCAATCTAGATGGTTTTCTTTGTTTCTCCATTCTGCAAGTATTGTCCTATTACTACCAGATTAAAACTATTCTTTTCATTATGGAATAAAAAAATAAATATTCAACATCCATTTTAATAAAGTTCCATTTTATTATAATATTAAAATAAAATGCTTAGCATTCTAATTTTTTATTTAGCAAATAAAAGGATGCCCTCTTTTGAAATTTAGTTCCCTCTCTTTCTCTCTCTCTCTCTTTTTTATCTCTATAAATATTTTCCCCTTGTGTTCTGGTGTGGTGGTTTAGAAGTACAACACTAGTCTTTTTTTCCCCCTCATCAAAAGCATAGTCTTTCTATGTGAAAGCTTATGACATTGTTCTTTACTTTTTGAATATAAAAATGTCATCAGGACACATCCAGGTAAAATCTGGGTGTGTGTCCTTCCCCCCTCCCCATTAACCCTACGTAAAACTCTATTCATTCCTACTAGGACATTAAGCATTTTGTTCAGGGATGATTTCTTCTACCATTTCTTAAATTTTTAGATCTCACTATACTTTATTATTTCTCTTCCAGGGAAAATGTTACTAGAATGTTCCTGTTCTTGAATCTGTCTCTGAAGGTTCTAGTAAATAGAAGGCTCACATATGTTTTCCTTTCCTTGCTAATCAAAGCCCAGTGTCAGTATGTACAGTGCCTGCAGAGAGTTCTTTGTAACTTTTTACGTCATTTTATCTAACTCAGCTTATTTTTAGCTATTCAGGAGTAGAGGGGGAATCTGCCAGGGCCAGAACTAGACACCCATAGTCATTTAATTATTCCAGTATTTATTGAAATAGTTTCTAATAGTTTCTGCTTTTAAAAACCTTGTTTTCATGGAAGATGCAGATAATTTGAGAGAATAGCATTCTGTGTCTGTCATAGAATTTACTAGTTCATAAAGTACTCCAGAAATGGACTAAAAAATTGTTAGAGATCTTTGTGTACCTTAAATTTACTTTCTCACAATTCTCTAAAGAATTACTTAGGCAACAGGGTATAATTAAGACATGTGGCTCTGAATTTCTGGCATAAATTATGATCTCTGAAATTGGTCATCAAAATATTGATGAAAAGTTCAAATATACCATACTTTCTTTCTTAATAACATATTTTAATTTGCAGTGTCTTTATATACACATTTAGAGATCTATGACTATAAGATGGTGTAGTTTTTTTCAAAGAGAAATGTAGAGGGAAGGAACTAGTCAAAGTAAGTCTGCAGACATAATTAAAACAAACAACTATAGCATACGTTTATCTGTAAATAAATTACTAATAGATTTTTTTGTAACCAGTTACAGTTAATATTTCTTTCAACACATCAAGGAGTTAGCAGTTAGAATTGACTAAAGCATTCCATTGTATCTGTATTCTTTTTAGCCCATTAATGTAGGTTAAGTCAGACAGTAATGAATATCTATTCTAGTTACAGATAAGCACTGTAGAAATGTCCTTTGAAGTGTCATTGTATTTTATATTCTAGAATTTGGTGAGTAACATAAGAACTTTGTCTTTATGAATACCTTCTAAAGTCAAGATATTTCCCATTTAAAAGTTAAGTAAGTTACTCACCAATTAAAAGAATTATAGTTATGCCTATATTCTTTATAATGTGGTTTCAATATCCTAAATTGTTTGTAATAAATTGCATTAATGCTTCTGGTGTCATGATGTAGGGAAAGGCTTACTGCAGATCAACAGTTTCTGGTTCAGAAAGACTATGAAAATAAAAACAAAAGAGCACTGTAGTTAATTTATCATTCATATGGTTTTACTGAAGATGTGCTGGTTTGGGTTATTGCACTGTGAAGATTTTACCATATGTCTCAGGGTACTTAGAAGGCCTTAGTTCTCCTGATCCCTGGAAAACATATGACCTATATTATGTAAGACTCAGGCTATCCTTGAATTATAAATCAGGGTCTTTTAGTTTTCTTTATTCATCTTAAAGATCAGTCTGGGAAGGAAGATACCAGCCAGGGTTTCTCAGACTTGGCACTACTGACATTGTGGATGTAAAAATCCCTTGTTGTGATGGGCTGTCTTAAGTATTGTTAGATGTTCAGCAACATCCCTGGCCTCTACTCACTACATGCCAGCAACATCTTCCCACCCCAGCAAGACAACCAAAAATGTCTCAAAAGATTGTCATACGTCCTGTGGTGCATAGGGTGGCTATAAAACTGCCCTAAATTAAGAACAACTAATCTAAAGGAAACAAGTTAGGTCCCATTAGAGAAAATGTTGCTGGGGAATACATGTCCATAGCAGCATAACAGTAGAGCAGAAATAGCACAGAGTATTAATAGAAACAACAGAACAAAACAGTAGCACATGCAATGCTTACTGTGTGTTAGGGGCCACTGTAAGCCTTCACCTGCATTGAGTTACTTAACACTCCCAAAAGCTTATCCTTTAGATAATATTATATGCATTTGCACATGAAGAAAGTGAGGAATAAAAACTTAATTGCCTGATGTCATAACCAGTAAGTGGTTTCAATCCTAAAAAGCATATTTCCAGTATAAAAGCTCGTTTGTTTGTTAGTGTTTAATTTACCTTTTATTTAGAATAGTTTTGTATTTATAGAAAAGTTGCAGTGATAATACAAAAAGTTTCCATATGCCTCATATCCAGTTCTATTGTTTCCCCTATTTTATGGTAGTACAGTATGTCTGTGTCAAACAATGAAAAAATAGTAGTATACTATGATTCACAAAACTTCGTACATTATTCATTTTTTTATTTTTTGGTTTTACCTAATGTCCTTTTTCACTTTCAGTCTCATCCACATTACATTCAGTCATCACATCTTGTTTTTCACTTCTCTAGACTATGATAGTTTCTTAGACTTTCCTTGCTTTTATGACCTTCACCGTTGGAGACATACTGGTCATGTATTTTATAGAATGTCCATCAACTGGAGCTTGTTTGATGTTTTTCTCAAGAGTATACTGGGATCATGGGCTTTGGAAATACAGATTACAGGGATAAACTGACCTTCACATCACATCAAAAGGATATGCTATCTATCAATGTGGGTTATCACTGTTGATGCCAACCTTGCTCACCTGGATGAGATAGTGTTTGTCAGATTTCGATAAAGTCACTCTTTTTCATTTGCTTAAGTTGCTCTTTTTAAAGTACAAAATTACTCTTTCTTTCCCTCATTTTATTACCACACTCTTTGGGAAGAGGTCACTATGTGCAGCCCCAAATTAAAGAGTGGGAAGTTATGCTCCACCAAAAATTTATCCAATTTATGTACATAAAATACTTAGAATCCTTCTGCCTGTGATATTAGTTTAATTCCCAATTCTTATTTTTAAAATAATTTGGTTATATCAGTATGAACTCACAGATATTTATTTTATACTCTGGGTTACAATCTAGTACTTTACTTTTGTCATTATGCAAATTCTTCTAGTTTGGCCATTGAGAACTCTTTCAGTTGACACCTATTTTCCTTTAATATACTCCCATCATGTGTGTGTGTGTTGTGTTTAAGCATTTCATTAATTTCTGGTATTATAAAATGCTCTGTTTTCATTTTGTATTTCCCTGCCTCAGCCCTAGAATCAGCCATTTTTCATGGTTGATTTTACTGGACATGGTATCGGAAAGCAAGATCCGAGTACTGAGATGCTCTTTGCTAGAGAACCCTTGCTTCTGGGCCTTCTCAACTGACAGAGCCAGGGCATATATGTATGTATACTGCATTGGTCTCAGCATACTGATAGTGATGCTACTGGCTAGGAATGCCTGGAGCACTTACCTGGGCCTGTAATACTTGTGGATAGCTCCCACAGACATTTCCCCAAACAGGGCTAACATTGTGGCTGGACCGGTCCTTTTGATTCTTATTATTGTGATTATAAGAAACATCTCAGCAACAACCATCCAGTATATTTATCAATTTACCCTAGGTAACATAGACTTTCTCCTAGACTTACATCAAGAAGTTTCATAGCTTGCATTGTGCAATTAAGTCTGTGGTCCATTTTGTATTAATTTTTATATAAAGCAGAAGTTTGGTGTTTAAATTCTTTTGAACATAGACATCTAATAACTTCAGCACTATTTGTTGAAAAGACTGTGCCTTCTTCATTAAATTTTCATTGCATGTTTGTCAAAATAAGTTAAGTATATTTGTATGGATCTGTTTCTTCTGGCCAATCTATTATTTCCATTGATCTATGTGTTTATTCTTTCGTCAAAACCCTGCTCTTGATAATGGAGCTTTATAGTAAGAATTGATATTGGCTAATGTGAGTCTTACAACTTTGTTCTTTTCCAGTATTGTGTGAGGTATTCTAGGTGATTTGTCTTTCCATATAAAGTTTAGAATCAGTGTGTTGATATCTACAAAGTAGCTCATTAGTTTTGTTTGAAATTGTATTGAATCTATTGATCAAATTGGGAAGAATCGAAATTTTAATAATATGAGTCTATAACACAACATTCTCTATTTATTTACATGTTTGATTTTTTCATCAGTGTTTTGTAATTTTCCATATAAAGGTAGTATACTTATTTTGTAAGATTTGTTACTAAATAATTTTCATTTTTCAATACTATAGTAATAGTATTATTTTTTTAATTTCACTTTCCAATTGTTAGTTATTACTATATGAGTAGAGAATAGACTTTTATATATTAACCTTGTGGCAGCCTATAACCTTGCTATGCTCACTTATTATTTCCAGGTGTTATTTTTATTCTTTATAGTGTTTTACATAGATAATCATTTCATTTGAATAAATACAGTTTCCCTAGGAGACACAGTCTGTCAGGTAAATACCAGGTATCTTGACAGAATTGGCTCAAGTCAAAGGCCGTGGGAAGCTAATAGCTCTAGACACTGTTCTTTAGTCTCATTCAGTGTGGTTTAAAGCATTCAATCTTATTTTATGAGGAAATGATCCTTGGGGGTTAACTTGAGAGAAATCAATATGTCAAAGCTTGTTGTGTGCCCTTGAATCAGTGTTAAATAAAGTAATGCAGGTAAAACACACTATGAGTGAACAAAAACTCAGGGCCTTCCATTTCATTTCTGCCATCCAAAATTTAGATTACTTTGTCTCACAATCTTTAGTCTTTCCAGGGGAAATGGGGCATATTGCAAACCTACATTTCAGAGCATTTCATTAGAAATGTAGTTAAGTCAAAATACAGACAAGAAATCTGAGAATTATTAAGACCCAGTATGAAGTGTCATATATCTCAGAAAGAAAATATAATGTTCAGTTTAACTATTCTTCTAGTATAAATATCTTACCCGACGGTAGGTGACAAATAGGATTAGTGTACCAAAGAAACAAGGTAGCCCGAGGAGAGCGCAGGCCAGTATCAGCCTTTGGGAGGAAACATATTTAGCAGTCAGAGAATAATTAACTCAGTATATCATAACCTGTTCTTTGAACCAAGTGTACTAAGAAGAATATTTTTGAAAATTATATTTTGATTTTTTTAAATTTTTAAATCTTACAGTTTTTGGTCCAACAAACAACAAAGCATTGTTTCTCCTCCATTTGACTTTGGTAGTAATACAACAGAAAGAACAAAGCAGAACAGACTGTAAAAACATTTTCATATGTAAAAACATTTCCATGACTCTTGGTCCTTTAACCATATAAAGGATGTGGAATGTATTAGTTTTTTTTAGGGAGACAATAGAGGCTGGGAAACTGGTTAAAATATTTCCCCAGAAAGAGCTGTTGCTGAGCTGTGAGTTCTTACTTTGTGGGCAGGCAAGGGTGAGTGTGAGTGTGTGTGTGTGTGTTCATATTAAGCCTGTGATGAAGGTTCCTATATGACATATTAGAAAAATATGAAATATGATTCCCATAGTTAGGATACCAAGAAAACAGGTCAGAAAAAATGATGTTGTCTGTAACCACAGTATAGAGATGACTTCATGTAATTAGCCTTTGAAATAAGATTGAAGGTTGATTAATAAATTGGTTTGAACATGTTGAATTTCTGAATTGAGTTTGTGTTTGTAACTGATTGACATTATTCATGTTTGTTACCTTCTAAAAATTATTAGAGAAGATATGAACTTGTTGAAGTTTTCATCCATCATAAGGGAAGATTACTCTATAAGAATAATTTTTAAATGGCAGTGAGTGACAATGTAAAGTTTAAAGGTAAATATAAGAATTCTACCACTATCTACAGGACACAAGGACAAAATCAAGGGGGAGGGTAGAGGTGGGGAAGGGAGGTGGGATTAGCTGGGGTGGGGTGGAGGGATGGGGAGAAAATGCAGACAACTGTAACTGAATAACAATAAAAAAATTAAAAATAAAATAAATAAATAAATAAATAAATAAAATAAA
Source organism: Desmodus rotundus (assembly GCF_022682495.2). Taxonomy (NCBI): domain Eukaryota; kingdom Metazoa; phylum Chordata; class Mammalia; order Chiroptera; family Phyllostomidae; genus Desmodus; species Desmodus rotundus. The sequence goes on along the minus strand of NC_071397.1, from coordinate 34,700,649 downwards.
AAAGAATTCTACCACTGAACTATGGGAAAATGGAGACAACTGTACTTGAACAACAATAAAATGTAAGTATTTTCTTTTCTTTCTTTCTTTCTTTCTTTCTTTCTTTCTTTCTTTCTTTCTGTCTTCCCCCTTTCTTTCTGATATCCCTGTTCAACATAGTTATACATATTTGTTGGAATCCTGTATACTAATATTATATTTTTGCAGTTAAGTAAAAATTGACATCATAATTTATGGTTGCCTTGTTTCTTTTATGATTTATCTCTAAGGTGGTAATTCCCTTCATCCAAATCTGGTTTATTTAAATAATGATACAGGAATTTATTCATCTATTAGAAAACATGGGAGGCACTGAAAGAAATAGATTCTTTCTATAAACAAGAAAAAACCTGGTTATTGACAGAGATGTATTGGAGCTATATCAATATTGAATCCACAGTAGCCTAGGAATGATAGACACCATCATTCACATCATAGACATTAGCAGTATCACAAATGCTCCAAAAATGAGGTTGACCCCTTAAGTAGATAGATAAGATGATGATAATCTATGAGGATTGAAATGATAAAAATAAATAAATAAAACTACATTCCATAATAAATAATTCTAAAGAAGGATAGGAGGACAATGTTGGTATAAAAGCCCTTCTACTGAAATTAAGTGTTTAAAAAGATACTTATAAGAGATGGAAGGAAGGAAATAAGCAAAGATAAATGCAAAACAGTGATATGATACTTGTGATATATTTTCAAAAGACAAACAAAACCAAACAAAAATAGGAAAATCTCGATTTTTGTAAAGGAAGTTATGAGAATAGTGTGGAAGAGATGTGTAATAATCACATTTCTTGTGAGCTGACAGGGGGGCATGGCTACCCATAAAGTGGACGCGAACCCAGAGTACAACCCAGCAAATTTGTCAGAAGAGGGAAGGTGATGTCACCGCGTGCTCCATACGGCTGCAGATACTGGAGCATAATGCTCCGTCCTGAGTGCAACCTTATAAAACAGATCTTGACAAATGGAAGCATGATCAGAGCAATATGATTTTGGTAATGAAGGCCTCTAAAAAACATGCCATACACAGCATTCTGAAAGAAATTTAAGGAGTTTAGTCTGGAATGAAACATTTTTTGGGGGAGGAAAATATGTTCGCTGCCTTTATATATTTAAAGGCCTATCAGGTGAAGGAGATATAAACATTATTTTGAGGAATTAGTTAGGGAAAGACCGAGAACAATACTAAGTGGAAACAATCACATTCTCAATGTTCTATAATAATGTATAATAGGGCTATTTAATGGCGATCCTTATGTATATGCATGAGAGGCAAGATGACCATCTTTACTGATATTGCAGAAGATGGATACATTCTTAAATATCTTTGATTGCAGGTAGGATCTAGTATTAAAAAAATAAAAATAAAAAAAATGAGGGAGAGCTGCTGAGAGTCCAGAGAAAGCCACTGGTGGTGAGGTAGACTGCAATGCTGCCAGAAGGGAGAAACGTCCTCTGGTATCATATCCCGACATGAAGGAAGAGCCTTATCTTCAGGCTGCCTATTGGGTATGTGGTTGGTATAACCTTTGAAAAAATCTCTTAATGTCTCAGTTCCTCGGGTTTCTTGTTTGAAAATGAGAAAATAGGACTGAATGGTATTTAAAATTCATTTTGCCCCTAAAATTTTTTAAGTGTAGACTATATTGCAAACCTCCCACAAAACGACAATAAAATCTTATTAGCATCCTAATGTTATCTGGCTGTGCATTCATAAATACATCTACACAGCCCTTGTTATGGCTAGGCATCCTCCTTATACTTAGGAAACTGTGCTGTTATAAAAATAATCATATCTAGACACCTGTTTTTCAACAATATAGTGTATTTGGAAGGGAATTTTGTGAGCACTTATTTTAAATCTCTCATTTGGTAAATAAGAAAACTAAGGCATAGAGCATAGTCTGATGTCAAAAATAGATTAGGGAATTTCATTTTAGCTCTATTTAAAAACTACCTGGAGTCCTGGCTGGTGTGTTTCAGTGGTTGAGTGCCAGCCTGCAAACCAAAGGGTCACCAGTTCAATTCCCAGTCTAGGGCATATGCCTGGGTTACAGGCCAGGTCCCCAGGGGGAGTACGAGAGGCAACCACACAGTGATATTTCCCTCCCTCTCTCTCCCTGTTCCCCTCTCTAAAAAATAAAATAAATAAAATCTTGCCAAAAAACCCCCCTACTTGGAAAGTGTGACCTTTCTGAAAAATAAGCAGAATATATCCTCTCTCGCCTAGGATACTACCTCTTGTCAGTGAACTCTCTCCATGCTAAGTCTGTATCTGTGCATAATAAAATCATGCTTATTGCTATCGAATCCTCCTCCACCCCTTCTGAGGCTCAGGGAAGCACCCTTGCTGCCAGGAAATGAGTGTTAATGACACTTCACTTCTGGGATGAGACAATGCAATCCTGACTGACCTTGCAGTTCTCTCTCCCCTAAAGGAAGGTAATGAGCATGGAATGATCATTTTGCTTTTGTTCATTTAATAAACAATGAATTCATGACAATTTCAGAATCTTTGCAATGCCTTATTTTAATATTAGCTTACTGGCACCTTTCCAGAAAAATTCTCATTATACACAAATGGCTATGTTTCTAATATAAGTACTAATGTGCTCACATTACTTCATTTAGTCTTCACAGAAAGAAATTATATGATGGACAGGGACTACGTGACTAATGCTGCCTTATAAAAGCAGCTTAGATTGTATAAACCAAATGAAGAGATGAATGCCTGAGCGGATGAATACCCAGATGCAGCCCAGGAGATGTCAACATCCTTATGGTTTTGGTATCTGAGCAGATGCACTGGTTTAATTGATTCTGGAGTTTCCTTTTTCACCTGTTGCCTCACCCACTTTTTAAGCTTTTTACTATTTCCCCTCATTGTAATAGACATCGAGCATAGCCACAGCTCTTAATTTGACCAAAAATAAGTGAGAGGAAATGCTGTATATCATTTCTGGGCTTTCAGAAAAACCATATGATTTGTTTCTATCAATTTCCTGCCTTGGTGATTTTGGAGCATATGTCAAAGTGGAGCCCCATCAACCTGGGTCCCTTTGAGACTGAGGAGCAGAACCTGCCTCCAACACATTAGATATGTTAGTTGAGCAAGAAATAAACATTAATTGGCACATGCCACTCATAGTTTAAAGTTGTTTGTGTGAACAGAGTAACCTAGACTATTCTGAACAATAGGTTTCCAGATATATTCAAATACAGTAGACCATTCTTCAAATAAAACCACCTAACTTAACTCTTTCACTGTTTATTTTTCCTTCTCAAGCAGACTGTAACCTCTCAGAAAATAGAAATTATATCTGTTCCTTCTTAGTATTTCTGTAGTGCCCAGTGTAAAACTTTATTATTATTATTATTATTATTATTATTATTATTATTATTATATGGAATGGTGTTGATAGCTATGTGGTGGTGTTCTGGGTGTACTGAGTGATTCTAGAGATGAATGCCAAACATAGTATTGAAAAGGCAGTGGTATTAAAAGCCTTCCAGTAGAGGAAGGGATCATCTCCTGAGAGAATTATTTTCTTTGAGTCTAGATTTAGACCTCTGAGGGTATGGAATCCATTTAGAAATTCAGAAGAATTCCAGGGGAGTAATTCAACTCCAGTAGAAGAGTTTCAGATATACTTGAAAATGAGAATGGCTAGACTATAGCACATAAACTGGTTATAAGGATTTTAAAATGGATACATTTAGACAAAGCAAGAAGGGATTCTACACACTCACACACACACATCCTCCATCATCATTACATAAATAAGTAGGAAATTTATATCTAAATTACATAATAGCAATAGTTGGTTTTGAAGTGTTCACCTCTTGATAGCTCTGGGAAAAGTGTAACTGCTATAAATTAGTTCAAATTTTATTTGATAAAGTCTCAGTGGCAACTTAAGTGTTTTACTCACACAATATTTTGTATTGAACATAGTTTCCTATTTTCCATCAGGGATATGGTTGACACTGAAAAGCTGAAGTGATGCATATATTCAATCCTACTCCATGGCTAGAAACTGCAAGCTCCTGAGGAATGTATAAAATGCAAGACCTGACCATGGAAACACAGAATAATATTTTTCTAATGCAGTCCATCCAGACTCTTCCAAAATAAATAAGGTCATCTCTGGAATACTTCTCGAGATATGGCAGGATACTTTGGCATGAGTTATGAAGATTCTAAAATAATAGTGAAATTAATTCAGTGGAAAAACAAACATTTGTATACTAAGTATTCAAAAATGGATAACATGTAGTATTATCTTTGAGGAACTCAATATTAGGAAGAGTATGGAAAGACCTCAGTGGGATACATGCCACAGTGGAGGTGGGTGCTTAGTGCTATGAATATAGAAATGTGAGTAACTAACATGTGTGCTTACAAGTGGAGTGGGGAGAAGAGGACAAAACAGGTGAAATAAGACTTTGTGCTATCAAAGTCTTGGCCCAACAATTTAATGCACTATTCTTAGATTCTGATTGTACCAATAACAAAAATCAATGATTGAATCATTGAGAAATGAGAACAATAAAAAACAAAAAAATATTGCTGCTATACTGCAGTCTTCTAACAATGATAATATAATTTTGGAGATCCCTAACACCAAATGGGTTCATAAGTTTTCAGGGCTCATATAAGTATCTATTTTTTAGAATAAGACTTTTGAAGAAAATTCTATTGTGTTATATATTTTTAACAAGAAGAAACATAAATAAAATATACAATAAAAAACAGGGGGCTATTTGGAAAAAACAGGTTGGGTTGGAATTTGTTTTACTCTAACAAATGAAATGTCTCCTCAGTTCATCAAGATTAAAGAGATAAGCTGTGCACCTATCAATAATTCTAGTTATGTAGTTCAAATATTACGTAGAAAGAATTAACAAATATGGCAGAAGATGAGAAGAGTATGTATGTTGCAGCATAAGAATTTTGAAATGAGGAAAATACATTTGTCTTTAAGAGATAAAATATGCATAAAGGATGAGATGAGAAAATGAACACCACCAAAAGAGAAAATGGCATTTGATCCTTAAAGGCCATGGAAAGGGAGAAAGGGACATGAACAAATATAAGTGGAAGGGTAGGACAAGGAGACAATAGCTAATCAAGAATAATCCAGGGAGCAACCAAAATGTTCGAGTGTGTTGTGTGGGTCTGGCCCCATTACAGAGATTGAGGCATGAAGAGATGGATGCTATTAAGCATTCAAAATATACAAGAATAAAAATTGTACAATGACCCTCTTTATTCTTGTTCCATGCTTACCAACAATGCTGCTTTGAATTTGATTTCACATGAGCTGCATTTAAAGAGATTCTCAATCACATCACTATGAGGTGGGTATATTTTTGACAATTGTATTTCTTATGGTAAAGTAATATGTCATCGTTTTAAAACTTTCAGGACTATTTTATGTCAATGCAATGTTCACTTCAAGGCAGTTATAATTCAATGACAAACATGTAGAAAGACTTGTAACCTATTCTTATTTTAAAAATAATTTTCTCTAGTATTTGGGTAAAAGCCACAAAAATGGCATACTGACAGCTACCTGAAAGAAATTGCAACCAATTTTGACATCCCTTGTATTAACTAAAGGGACAAGGAGAAAATGTTCTAGTAGTAAAGAAGCACTTACCTAGGAGATAGTAATCATAGGCCATAAAGAGCTATTGATTCTTACTTTGATGCTTATCCCAGAAGTAGGCGTTTGAAAAGCAAATATGTTAGAGCCCTGGAACTCCTCTCAGTATCCCATTAGACCTGCATTTACGGTTTATTTCAAGCTCTGATGTACAAATGAAAGGCTTGGGTCCTCTGTGATCACAGAGAGAACAAAAATATGGGTTGTAGCAAGAGCCTCCGTTCTGCTGAGCAGGTGGGGGGCCCGCAGTTTCTTCATTCTCCCTGCATTCAGCCCGCCCTTAGGAGCCTGGCCTTTTGTGCATCTGATACAAAGCCTGTGGCCATACTCCTTTGAGACCATTGTTATTTTCTTCTGAACTAAAGGCTCTGAAAACAGCTTCCCTCAGAGAAACCACTTTGTCTAGTAAAATTAGAAATGTCCTGAGAAGCATACGGTAGAGGGGGAAGTTGAGAAAGGGTGCTTCATTTCTGCTGCACAGGTCAGTGGGCAGCTGTCGCCATTGTCAGTGGAACGAGGCAGCACCGTGGTGTCAGAGCTGAATGTGGCCTGATGTGGGAACCCACCCTCTGGGCTTGCCACGCCTCTCCTTGGTCTCTGGTCTTATTGAATCTTACAACAATGTTCAATTTGCTTTATTTGGGTAGATCAAAAAGTGAACATTGTGCAACTAACATCATAAAAATTAATAATTTTAAATAATTTGAAAACATTAAGTTCTAGAGAATTAGTAATAAACTGAGGCTTGCCCAACAGATTATAGCTTCAGAGATGGGAGGGCCCTTTGAGAGCCTCTTAGTTCAAACTTCTCATTTAGCAGGTGAGAAAATACATGTGTAGTAGCTGACACTTGAAAAAATATATGGAAAAAGAAAGCTAATTCATTATTGGTCACATTAAATTTGAGTGGCTAGTAAAATGCCTAGTGGCTAATATTAACCAACATTAGGCAGTGTGATCACAGGGCCAGGCTCCCTTTTTCATCTATATACTGTGTTTATTCTGAAACAATTTTCCTAAGATGTGGCTCATTAGTGCCACCAAGAAAGGTCATATTTCTTTGTTATATATTAGGATAAAGGAGATTAAAACAGCATCACTCCTAAATTTTCCACCAGGTACTTTCTCCTGGGATTATACATGTGATTCTGTGATGCCCCTACTCCTCTACGGGCTGCCGTTCACTCTGCGGGATGTTGTTCCCTAGAACATCTGGACACAGTTCTTTTGTAGAAGCCTCCACTCCCCATACAAGTGCCAGTGTACTATGAATGCAGAGAAGGCTGGAGGTCTCCCACTTTAACAAACAAATCTGCATTGGCATATCATTATTGAGGGTTGGGGTGACTACAGGGAGGAAAGGTCAAACTACATATTTGTGACTTTTCCCATTGTTCAAAAAGAAAGCTTCTGAAAATAAAATTCTCTTGAAGCACCCTTTTTTGGAAATTTCCTGGCCTCACTGTTACTTGGCTGTGAAAGTGCCATCATCTCTGAACCAATGGTTTCCATCTCTGGTTGTCCATTAGAATCACTTGGAGAATTTAAACATTTTTTTATACAAATGTTTGGATTGAATCAAGAATGATGAAATTAGTTATTTTTAAGTAGGTGGACCCAGCAATTGTAGTTCTGTTTTGTTTTGTTTTAAATTTCCCAGGTGATTCTAAGATACAGACAGGTTTAGAAACACAGCTTTACCATCTGTGGAGGATTCTCCATGCACCCCTTCTGAAAATCTACCCTATTTACTGTCACTGTTTCCACTTCAGGTTCCAAATTTCCCAAGTGACAAATAGTGAGCTGAGGATGAGACAAGGTTGCATGGTAGTTCTAGCAGGACAATAAGTGCTACTTGCCTTTGGCAATCCAATTCCTGAGAACAGAGAAGGATTTTGTCACTCTAGGTTCCACAATAGAGTTCTTCTTATATGTGGGGATACCAAGAAAATACCCTCTGAGATGTCTCAACCCACCAAGTGCACAGATCAGCATTATTACAAACATACGTCTATATTTTTCAGGATTTCTAGTTTTCAGGGTAAATGGTGCACAAATCAAATGGGTAAATAACACGCACACGCACACGCACACGCACACACACATGCACACACACACACTTAGACCAATCTCAGAGACCGTAGCATCTGATTAGAGTGCCTTGAGAACCAAGCAAGTAATACACATTTCAGAATCAAATCTGTCTAAAATAATGAGTGGGGAAGCCCGTAGTGATGAGAGAGAAATGCCATTAAGAGAATAGAAAAACCAAAGGGCTGGTCAAAAAGCAGAACACTTGACAATATTCATAACCTCTAGCTCTAGACCTAGTTTCCCAACTGATTAGTACTTACAAAACTGTTGTCAGTGGAAATGGGGTTCTTCCAATGGAGTCAGAAGAAAAGCATTTCAGGGACCCATGCATTGGAAGATGAGGAGTAGTGGTAACATTTATTTGAGTAGAAATAAAGGACTGTCTCCAGATGCCCAGTGTCTTATTCATGACCAAGTGGCTCAGCTCTGTCCCGCTGTGGAAGAAGTCCAGCCTTGTCTTCATCAAGCTCAGAAGAAGGGCCGGAGTCCAGAGATATTATGCCATTACTTAGCATTGGCAGGTCATCTGGAATTGCCCTAGTCCAGTTTAGTCTGTGCCATGACTTATTCCAGCTCAGTTTCTGTCCCCGACCAGCTAGCTTAGTCTCTGTTCCCAGGTGCACTCCAGCCAGCACTGTGCTTGCATACCCAGGCCTGCTCATCCAAGCTTGGGCCTGCTGCATGGCTGCTGGGCTCCCATAGCTGCTAGAGAGAGAGAACATGTGAAGGTGCAAACCAACAAATGTGTGCTACTGCGATGGGCCTTTGTTAACCTTGTTTTAAATTTTTAAATTTTTTCCCATCACCATTTATCCCCCCAATACCCTCTAGATTTTCTTTTCTTTTCTTAATTTATATTTATTGTATTTTTCCATTACCATTTATCCCCCTTACCCCCCTTACACCGCCCCCCCCCCCAGCAATCACCTTACTGTTGTCCATGTCCATGGGTTATTTTTTTCTTTTGCTGATCCCTCCATCCACTAACCTCCCCCCTGCTAAGTTTCAGCCTGCTCTCTTGTGAGTCTGTCTCTCTTTTGCTTGTTAGTTCGGTTTGTTCATCCGATTCTACATATAAGAATCATAGGGTATTTGTGTTTCTCTGACTGGTTTATTTCTCTAGAATAAAATTTTCCAGGTCCATCCATGCTGTCACAAAGGTGTTAAGCTTTGGTTATATTATGGTTATATTCGGTTATATGGGGCTTGGGAAGGGGCAAGCTTTCTTTGAAATGAACCAATCTCTTTCCTGGCTCTTCAAGGGTTTGTGCTGGACCCTCCTTCTATCAATTTTCTTTCCTTTATCTTCCAGGATTTCATGCTCTCATCTTACCTGATTTTTTTCCCCAGGCCAGATACCTCTCCTTTATGGTTGCTATCTTGACTCCTACTATACACACACCCAGCAGAAGAATTTCCCCTTTATAGTTTGTTCCCCACTCCCACACCCAGTAGACTGTAGGGAATAGACCTGTGGTTTCCTGGGGAGATTGGAAAGCTGGTCTTTCCTGTATACCTATCCCCTGGGTTGTCTAAAGCTGTAACTTCCAGACTTGATCAGGCTCAGCCAAGTCTAGCTCCCTTCTGGTTTGTTAACTTCTAGCTACTGATACTGTCATAACCACTTCTCCTCTGGTGTTTTCTATCAAGTTATTAAGCACAGAAGTGTTACTTCCTTTACTTTTTTAATCCATAGCTTCCTGCACTTGTAAATTGTGCTTCCTTAATCATCTGGGGAATAATATACAGACCCATTGCTGAGACAGAAATCTCTTAATGGCTACTACATAAGGAGCAATTCAAAATTTGCAATTGCCTTTGTTAAGAATTCCATTAATTTCTTGGTCATGGGTCATTTTCATCTCCAGTCTCTCTGTCAGTGGGGGTCTGGATAGGGTGGAGAGAAAATTTATCAATAATTTACTTTTTAGCTCTTCTATGTTCACCAAAGGTAAATTGCTCACAAATCCGGATCAATCAGCTGCAATAGAAGCTCACACAATGACTAAATTGTGAATGTAAATTACTATTTATTAGATTTATGCAAATTTGTGTCTTTAAAAATAACACAAGGTGGTGATAGTTACGTATTTATCATGACATCCTTTAAATGTTTCTCTGTGTGGCCCCTCCAAAAGAAGACAAAACAATTCCAAAACAATTTTGTACATATTTTTTATCTTCCCAAATGGAATGTAAGTACTCTGAAAACAGGAGCTATGCCTCAATCTATTTCTTTTAATACATAATAAAGTATTGGACATATCATAGTTAACCAGTAAACATTAGTTAGATCACATTTGATTCTTCATTTTGTAGTATACAAAAGAATTACAAGGCATAGTCTCTTGCTGGGCTGATATAAGCATGTGACTGGTTTCCTCTGCATCCCGAGAGAGATTGCAGACATGGTTCTTTAAGAACTAATAAACACTGCCATAATAGTTCCACATGGCCTGTTGGGGACCCTAGAACAATAACCTCAGTGTATTATTTTTAGAGATAACTTTATCATATATTTCTTGGGGCTAGAAATATTTTGAGACTATTTTTTATAAATTGCTTTGAAAATTTTTAGACTCCTAAGTTTCCCCTTTACTATATCACTGCCTATGATTTTTCAGAAATTACTGTGTACACACAAGGATGCATGTAAACAAGAAAAGTTATTGGTACATACATTTATTTGTTAATTCAAAATTTGTATTAATGTACTTTGTACTATGTATTGTTCAGAAAGCTTGGCATATAGCAGACAACATAAGAAGCAGAAATTTCTTCCATCATTGAGTTTTTATTCTGGTGAATGAAATTCTTTTCAAATGTAATTAAATTTTGATGAATAGATAAAATGTTAATTATTTTGCAGATGTTTCATTATTTATTAATTTAAATTTTTCAGTTTTCCTTTAACATTTTAAAGCATATGCATGTGTATATACATATGCACACACTATATACTTTTATATAATTTATATTACATAAAATATTATATGAAGGGAATCAAAGTTTTGCCACCCTGAAGCTATCTTTTGGAAATATTGATTTTAGGTAATTAATTAGGAAACAAAAGCCTTAGAAAGAACCCTTGACCCTCTCCCTTCCTGCCTAAGAAATTCAGATAGAAAGTCCTACTCCATCAAGAAAATTTTAGGAGGAGATTGCCTTAGCCTTATTTATATTAAGCATGCTGAATAGGAGGGCTTCAAGCCAACCTGTTAACTAGATACCTATTGTTTCACATTGTTTCTGAGTTGCCTTGCAAGAATTTGCCTGCCATGTATGTTCCTCTCTTCCTCAACTACCCACATGATTCGGACCCCGGCCCGCGGGACCTGTGTGTTGTGGCTGCAAAGGACAAATTCACATGGACTACAGAAGTCCTGTGGAGAAAAAGGGATGGCATGGCCACTCTCTAAGTGAAAGAGAGACTGAGAGGGTCAGAGAGAGCCCAACCCCTGCCTGGACAGGCTTTTATTGCTTTTCTGGGCACATTACATGGAGGATGGTCCTCATTTGCTATAAACAGGTTCACTGTAGGTGATTACCTTTTACAGACAACAAAGAAAATAAATCATTCAAAGAGAAGGACATTACAGATCAAGGAGGAAAGTGGTTGAACTGGTTACACTCCATACTTGGGAGGTTTAGCACAGACTTTAGGAAGTTAAAGATACTCAGTAAACATTTGCTGCCTCAATCCAGGGTGAGAGAGTTTTAGCAAAAGCAAGTCTCATAGCAGCCTAGGTACAATGCAGGCCTGATTCCCCATGGGAGAATCTGTCCATGGGCATGAGTCCTGTGTGCCAGACTTCACACCCACTGACTTTTCCGAGTGGGAGCTGGGCTACATTTCCCATGACTGGAATGGTTCCCTATACCTACAACTTGCCCATTCTCACATCTGAAATCTAAGACTTCAACCTCCTGCCTTTTCTCCATTGTTTAAAATGTTATATGTACCCAATGTTGCCCCACTGTCCTTGGAATTTTTATGCCTATGTGAATTCCCCATGTACATGTATTAATAATTTGATTCTCTCTTATTAATCTGTTTCTGTAATTTGATTATTAGTCCAGCTAGAAGAACTTAGAAGGTAGGAGGAAAAATATTATTTTTAACATGTATATATAATTTATATTTATTTAAATATATATTATTTATATATCTAGAAGGTTGGTATAATTTTCTTTTATCTTTCTTGGATCATGAAAAACTCAAAATTTCTATACATTCCTCCTAGTTTATAAAAATGATAAAACAGTTCTGATTTTAGTTCAATGTCCTGAATTAGAGAAATGCTGGTTGGCTCAGTGCTGAAGTTAGTTCATAAAACATAGTGAAGTGAAAATTCTAAACTGGAGTAATGACTATTATAGCAGGAAAAAAACTTGTATGCTTCTTCCTCACTATTCAGACAGAATACTTCACTTCTGACACTTCCAGTCACTAAATGTCAGGTTTTTTCCTCCAGACCAAGCAATTTTCGGTGACATCAGCAGGTGTCCTACAATCCATTCAATTCTGACACTAACCAGAGTGAGTGCAGACCCCACAGCTTAAGAGTCAGTACAACAAAAATTGTCCCCACTTCAGAAGCCAATTAAAGTAGTAAGTCCCCAGGTTACCCACAATTTCTGTTCAACTTGACTACTAATTGGTGGTTCCCATGTCTCCCCCTCCTTGTGATCATTTGCTAGTAGAGCTCACAGAACTCAGGAGAGCATTTATTTACCTTTACGAGTTTGTTATATAATAAAGAATCTAAGTGAACAACCAGATGAAAAAGTAGATAGGGAGAGGGCTGGAAAAGTTCCGAATGCAGAAAGTTCTGTTGGTGTGTACCACCCTCCTGATATGTAGATAAGTTCTCAAATCTGGGAGCTCTTCAAACTTTGCACCGTTGGATTTTTACAGAAGCTTCATCAAGTTGGCATAATCAATCACTAGCTCAATTGTCAGCACCTCTCCCCTTACTGGAAGATAGGGGGATGGGGCTGAAAGTTCCAAGCTTCCAATCATGGTTTAGTCTTTCTCATCACCAGCTTTCATCCCCGAGTCACTATTGTAACAGTGATTGAAAAGATAAAACAATATACTAAGCAAGTAATAATTAAAGAGTAGGTTGTACTAAAAGACTCATAGAAAAATCATGTAGTAAAAGCTTCCTTATGAGTAATTTGTAGATATCAGCAGTTGCAGTTCCTGCCTGACCAAGGAATGACCCTGAGTACAAGGACTGGACCAATGCTGACAATTAATATCAGAACCAGCAGAAACGCAGCCTCCATGTCCGGCTCCTGAGCATCAGCAGTAAAACTGGAGATGGAGCAATGGAACCACATGATGACACATGCAGGAGACACCAAGAGCAGAGCTGAGAAACTGCACATTGCCAGAATTTCCTTAGCCCCCCACAGTCCCACATATATAACCTAACCAGGATGCCTGAGATGTTAAAGTGGTTTTGGAGACAGGAGACTGCCCTCTTCTCAGGTTATAGGCCCCTGAATCAATCCCTTTCCTTTTCAACCAGTACCTGCCTCAGGAGTTTGGCTTTCATGGCAGCAGGCTACTGGACCTGTAGGTCATTTTTCCAGTTTCATTATCACCCAGAAAATTCCAAAGGACTTAGGAGCTTCATGTCAGATGCTCCTACCACTCAAGAAATAACAAAGGACTTAGGAGCTTTATGTCAGGAGATGGGACCAAAGAGTAAAATGTTAGGCAGAAAGATTATTTTAACACCCCTTTTTTACAAGGGTTTTAGGAGATTTGTACCCAGAATGGGTGAGCAAGTGCAGAGAATAATCTATATATTTCTTATTTCATATCATGGTGTTACAAAGCTTCAGTACCAAAATGATATAGAATACACCAAGATAATTCTAATTCTAACATTAATATTTCTATTAAAGACCAAAGCTTTCACATTTTAAGGACATTTTAATGTTAATAAAATTGTGATATCAGGGTATGAGTGTATCTTTTGCTATTTTTAAAAAGAGAAAAAAAATCAATGCTAAAATTTAGTTTCTTTTGGCACCTATTAAATAAGATAATAAATACAGCAGCAGTTGTATTTACATTTGTAACAGAGCACATCCTTAAATTTAATAAATTGGTGAATAACTGTCAATATGGAATTTATTTTTTATTTTTACTTTTGAGGTTTTCCAAGACCTACAAAAAAATAACAGCAATTTTTTGTCATTGTACTGGTTTCTGGTAACCCTTCTGGAGGTAGAACATGACAGAGTCTACTGCATTTTTTGTTGCCTGATGTCACAATAAATAGTATAAACATACCATTTATGTTCTGGGGTTAAAAGTCTTCCACAGAATGATGGACAGTGTGCCTATAACTAACATCTCTGTTACCAAATATAACCAACCCCCAATTCAGAGAAATAATTGTAGTATTCAGTGTGTTTCTACACAGAAGTTACACCTCTCAAGAACTGAAACTCTCAAGATTTTCTACTTTTATTTTTGAGTAGCTCTTTTTTAAATTTAATTCTCAAACAGAGTAAGTTAGTTTACTGACTCCAAGCTGTGTGTTGCATTTCATTTTGCTTGCAGTAAGATAGAATTATAATTATCTCAGAAAGTCAGTGACCCTGGAAAAATAGTTCTCAAGAGTACAGGCTATGTTCAAAACTAATATTCATCATAAATGCATCAGAAATTCTGATATTTTATGAGAAATGTTGTGCATGATTGCACCAAAGAAGGATGCTACTAGGAAACACACTGATTTATTTTTACCTTACTCTCTTCAGACTAATAGTAATAGCACAGAATATTGAACATGTATTTTTTATAAATAAATTTCATCTTTCATTTTTCTGTTATAAGAATTATATATACATATAATAGAAAATATGGAAAAATAATGGCAGTAACAAAAATCAACTGTGTTCTCACACTATAGAAAAACCTACTCTGACTATTTTTATAATCTTCTAATCTTTTCCTATGAATAATTATTTAAGTTTATTTTAAGAGTGAAAATCAAACTATATGTAAGATTTTGCCTTCTGCATTTAGTAAAATATCATTCTATCTTTAAGATTTTCTATATGAATGAATCTTCATCTTTTTTTGAATTCTTACAATTATAATTTAATAAGCACCTTAAAAAATACTTTCTGTTACGTGTTCCTTATCCTTTTTCAACCAGAGTGTTTTTTCTTCTTTTAATTGTATTTTTTTCCATTACCATTTATCTCCCTTATACCACCCCCACCACAATCACCATGTTGTTGTCCAAGTCCATGAGTCCTTTTACCATTTTGCTAGATCCTCTATACCCTAACCCCGACCCAGAGCTGTCAGTCTGCTCTTTATCTATGAGTCTGTTAGTTCAGTTTGTTCATTGGATTCCACATATGAGAGAAATCATATGGTATTTGTCTTTCTCTGACTGGCTTATTTCACTTAATGCATACTGTTCTCTGGGTCCATCCATGCTGTCACAAAAGGTAAAATTTTCTTCTTTTTTTTAATGGCTGAGTAATATTCCATTGTGTATATGTCCCTTAGTTGTTTTATCCACTCATCTACTGTTGGGTACTTTGGCTACTTCCATATATTGGCAATTACAAATAATGTTGCAATGATCATAGGGGCACTTATGTTGTTTCCAATTAATGTGTTGGGTTTCTTCAGATATATTCCCAGAAATGGGATAGCTGGGTCAAAAGGCAGATCCACAGTGGCTACACCAATCTGCATTCTTACCAACAGTGCAAAAGAGTTCCCCTTTCTCCACATCCCCACCACCTCTTGTTGTTTGTTGATTTGTTGACTTCCCTTCTGACCAGTGTGAGGTGATATCTCACTGTGGTTTTAATTTGCATTTCTCTGATGATTAGTGATGATGAGTATCTTTTCATATCTATTGGCCATCTCTATGTCCTTTTTGGAGAAGTGTCTGCTTAGGTCCTTTGCCCTTTTTTAAAAATCTTTTTCTACTTTATTTTTTTGTTTTTTATTCTATTACAGTTGTTCCAATTTTTTTCTCTTTTGACCCCCTCCACCCAGACCACTCCCCACTCCCACAGTCAATCCCCTTTCCATTGTCCATGTCCATGGGTCATGCATACATGTTCTTTGACTAATCCCATCCCCTTCCTTCCACGATTCTCCCCATCCCTCGCCTTTCTACAACTATCAGTCTGTTTCATGTTTCCATATCTCTGTTTCTATTTTTCTCATTAGTTTATTTTGTTTATTACATTTCAGTTATAAGTGAGGTTGAACAGAATTTGCCTTTGGCCAACTGGCTTATTTTCCTTAACATAATGCTTTCCAGTTCCATCCATGCTGTTGCAAAAAGTAGGAGTTCCTTCTTTCTTTCTGCTGTGTACTATTCCATTGTGTAAATATATCATATTTTTTTTAATTTTTATTGTTATTAAATTACAGTTGTCTGCATTTTCTCCCCATCTCTCCACCCCACCCCAGCCAAACCCACCTCCCTCTCCAACTTCCACCCTCCCCCTTGATTTTGTCCATGTGTCCTTTTTTCAATTGAATTGCATATTTTATTGGAGTTTAGTTTTATGTTTTAAAATAAATTTTGGATATTAACCCCTTATCAGATGTATGGGTGAATATGTTCTCCCATTCTGTAGGTTGTCTTTTTATTTTGTTGATGATTTCCTATGCTGTGCAAGAACTTTTTAGTTTGATGTAGTTCCATTTGTTTATTTTTTCTTTTGTTTCTCTTGCCTAAGAGCATAAATCAGAAAAAAATATTGTTACAAGATATATCCAAGATTTTAATGCCCAGGTTTTCTTCTAGAATTTTTATGGTTTCAGGCCTAGTATTTAAGTCTTTAATTCATTTTGAATTTATTCTTGTGTGTGGTATAAGAAGTCAGTCTAGTTTCATTTTTCTGCACATATCTGTCCAATTTTCCCAACACCATTTATTGAATAAATTATCTTTATTCCACTCTATCTATGTGGTTGCTTCTTCTGTTGAATATTAATTGGCTATAAAGTTGTGGGTTTATTTCTAGGCTCTCTATTCTGTTCCATTGATCTATGTGGCTGTTTTTATGCCAGTACCATGGTATTTTAATTACTATGGATTCATACTAGAGTTTCATATTAAATAGTGTGATTCCTCCAACTTTGTTATTCTTTCTCAGAATCACTCTTGCTGTGCAGGGCTTTTTATGGTGCCGTATACATTTTTGAAATATTTGTTCTGGTTCTGTGAAATATGCCATTGTAATCTTGATAGGAATTGTGTTGGATGTATAAATTGCTGTGGGTAGTATGGACATTTTAATGAGGTTAATTCTTCCTATCCTTGGACACAGTATGTGTTTCCCTTTATGTATATTTTCTTCAATTTCTTTCTTCAGTGTCTTATAATTTTCTGAGTAGAGATCTTTTACGTCCTTGGTTAGATTTATTCCTAGGTATTTTATTCTTTTAGAAGCAATCATGAATGGGATTATTTCCTTAATTTCGCTTTTTGATAGTTCATTATTGACATATAAAATGCAACTGATTTCTGGATATTAATTTTGTATCTGCTACTTTGCTGAATTCATTTATCAGTTCTAGTAGTTTCTTGGTGGAATCTTTTGGGTTCTTTATATACAGTATCATGTCATCTGCAAATAAAGACAGTTTTACTTCTTTCTTTCCCAATTAGATACCTCTTATTTCCTGTTCTTGTCTGATTGCTATGGATAGGACTTCTGCTACTATGTTGAATTACAGAGGTGAAAGTAGACACCCTCCCATCTTATGGGGAACACTTGTAGTTTTTGCCTGTTGTATATGATGCTGGCAGTGGGTTTGTCATGTATGACCTTTGTTGTATTTAGGTATATTCTCTCTATTCCTACTTTTCTGGGTGTTTTTTTTTATCATAAATCAGTGCTGAATTTTATCAAATGCTTTTTCTGCATATATTAATATGATCATGTGGTTTTCACCTTTTATTTTGTTTATGCGATATCACATTTAATGATTTACAGATGTTGTTCCAAGATTATATTCCTGGAATAAATCCCACTGGATCATGGTGTATGATCTTTTTGATGTATCTTTGTACTGATAGTACTTTGTATTTAGTTTGCTAATATTTTATTGAAGGTTTTAGCATCTATGTTTATCGGGGATATTGACCTATAATTTTCTTTTTTTTGTGGTGTCTTTATCTGGTTTTGGAATTAGGTAATGCTGACTTCATAAAATGACCTTGGGAGTCTTCCCTCATTGAAATAGTTTGAGAAGGGAAAGAGTTAATTCTTCTAGGAATGTTGGTACAATTCATCTGTGAAATCCTCCAGTCTAGGGCTTTTGTTTGTTGGGAGTTTTTTGGTTACTTATTGTTGACCCATTCATTGTTCAATAACATGTTATCTAGCTTCCATGTCTTTGTGTATTTTTCAGTTTTATTCTTGTGATTGATTCTTAGTTCTATAACATGGTGATAAGATAAGATGCTTGATATAATTTCAATCTACTTATTTATTGAGATTCTTTGTGTCCCAGCACGTGGTCTATACTAAAAAACACTCCATGTGACCTTGAAAAGTATGTATATTCTTCTGCTTTGGAGTGAAATAATCTGAAGATATCAATTAAATGTATTTGATTGAGTGTGTCATTTAAGGCATCTTGTTGAATTTCTAATGGAGGATCTATTTGCTGAAGTCAATAGGGTGTTAAAATTTCCTGATATGATTGTATTTCTGTCCATCTCTCCCTTTATATCCATCAAGATTTGCTTTACAAATTTAGGTGCTACTATGTTGGGTGCATAAGTATTTACTAGGGTTATACCCTTTTGTTGGATTGTTCTCTTTAACATTACATAGTGTCCTTTTTTTGTCACTTACTATATCTTTGGTTTTAAAATCTATTTTGTTGTATATAAATATCCCAGCTTTTTTCTCTCCATTTACATAAAATATTTTTTCCAACCCTTTACTTTTAGTCTGCATGTATCATTGTATCTGAAGTGGGTATCTTGCAGGCAGCATACGTATGGGTCATGTTTCTTATCCATTCAGCTACCATATGTCCTTTGGTTAGAGCATTAGAGCCATTTACATTTAATGTGATTATTGAACGATACATATGTATTGCCATTTTATTTTTTAACTATTTCCCCTTTTCTTTTTCTTCTTCTTTAAGCAAGCCCTTTAACATTTGTTGAATAACTGGTTTGGTGTTAACAAACTCCTTTAGCTTTTTCTTTTTGGGGAAGCTCTTTATTTCTCCTTCAATTTCAAATGATAACTTTGCTGGGTAAAGTAGCCCTGGCTGTAGATACTTCCTTTTTATCACCTTGAATATTTCATGCCAATCCCTTCTTGCCTGAAGTGTTCATATTGAAAAATCTGATGGGAGTCTAATTGGAGCTTTGTTGTAGGTAATTACCTGCCTTTCACTTGCAACTTTTAGGATTCTCTCCTTGTCTTTAAGCTTTGCCATTTTAGTTATGATGTATTTTGATGTAGGCTTCTTCCAGTCCATCTTTTTTGGGACTCTGTTTCTTAAATTTGTGTGTATTTTTCCTTCATCAAATTAGGGAATTTTTCAGTGATTATTTTTTCAAATAGGTTCTTGATCCTTTGCTCACTCTCTTCTCCTTCTGGTATGCAGATGCTGTTGCAATTTACTTTGTCCCAAAGTTTTCATAATTTCTCCTCACTTTTTAAAAATTGTTTTTTCTGCTCTGCTTGGATGTTTTTTCCATTGCATCTTCCAAATTGCTGATTCAATCCTCTGCTTCATCTAATCTACTGTTTATCCTTCCAGTTTTTACTTATTTCAGATATTACATTCTTTATTTTTGACTGGTCCTTTTTTATTATTTCTATGTCTTTGTTCATCTGCTAAGTATCCTTATAACATTACTTTAAACACTATATCTGATAAATTGCTTGCCTCCCATTTCACTTAGTTCTTGTGGAGAGTTCTCTTGTTCCTTAATTTGGGGCCCGTTTCTTTGTCTTCCCATTTTGGCTGCTCCTTTGTAGTTGTTTCTATGTATCAGGTAGATCTGCAAAGACTCTGGTTCAGCCCTATGTCAGATACTGCCTGCGACTGGCCCTGGGCAGCCTATTTGGGGCTTTCAGTGATCCACAACTTGTGACTCCATCTGCTTGGTCTGGGTGTGCGCAGAAAGAACCAAGCCACACACCAAGGACAGCTTTCACCAGCACCTGGTCTGGGAGAAGGTCAGCTAAAGTCTCCCAGAGATCAGACCTCCCAGAGGTCTGCTTTTGCTGTTAGGCTTAATGACTAAAATAGCCTCCAGCCATACTCAGCACCACAGCTTAATCTTTACAGGGTAGAGTTAGCAGGATTTCTACACTTGGGGCTATTGCTTGCCTTCAGGCTGATGCCACTTGGAGGGGAGTGCTCTGCTTGAGAAAGATGCTTCTGTAGTATGGGGAATGACTCAGCACAAGGATCCTGGTGGCTGACTTCTCAGCTCTCTCCCCAGAGCCACCAAACCCAGACTCTTCTCATACATGTGTATAGTCCACTCTGCCCTCCCTCTGCTGGAGGCCAGGGTAAGTGGTTACAAATGAAATTTTGTGTGTTGTCCCTTTAAGAGGCTCTCTACATCTCTAGCCATCTTTTCCTGGTGGACAGAAATCCTGCTGCTTTTCACAGGAAGGTGTTATTTGGATTCGTTCTGATGCTCTAGGCTCTGGAGCCCCACTTGGACTTTAGACCTTAGACTTCTCAGGTGGGACTCCCCTGACTGCTGGAAGTATCCTTCCAGAACTTCAGCTGCCACAGTGGGAAGCCAGCCGGCCCTCTTGTGCCTCCATACTCCCTACCAATCTTGTTGTGATGAAGTGGTTCTTTCTATATGTCCTTTATAAGGTGGTTATAAGGTGTCTCTTTAGCTAGTGTTCAGCTGGTTATTCATGATGATTTTTCTTTAATTTAGTTGTAATTACAGTTTGGTCCTGGCAGGAGGTGAGTGTAGCTTTCACCTATCCCTCCACTATCTTGGGTCCTCTCCATCACCTTTTAGATTTTGCCTTACACCTGGGAAAGAAAGTGAGACAGAGCAACAGATGCATAGAACATGAAGAATTGTCTGTCTCATTAAAGAGGAATCAAGAGAAAAGTAACAGAAAGACAGTAAAACTGAAGTTTCCAAATCCTAGAGATGCTTTTCTGCATTCTTATCAACATTCAGCTATATCACTCCTCCGTACTCCATCAAAATATAAAACTGAAACTTCTGTAATGTGGCAAACAGGCTCTAAAAGCACCTTCAAATTATCCCCTCCTCCTTGTACTCATATGCTTGTGTATAATCCTCTTTGTTTGAGTGTGAAAACTGTAACTATTTCTAACCAGTGGAATATGATAAAAGGTATAAAATGTTTGTTCACTGATTACATTATCTAAGGCCAAAATCACTGCCTTGCTAAGAGACTTCTTCCCTTATGGGCTTTGAGGAAGCAAGTGGCTATACTGAGGAGGTCCACATGGCAAGAAACCGAGATCAGCCACTGGCTGTAGCCAGGAAGAAACTGATACCCTCAATTCAATAGCCTTCAAGGAACTAAAAACCATCACCAATCACATGAGCTTAGAAGTAGATCCTTCCCTAGTTAAACCTTCAATTGAGAACCCAACCATTACTGACACCATGATTATAACCTTTTGGAGTACCTAGTTAAGTTGTTAAGTTGTGCCTGCCATTCTGACCCACAGAAACTGTGAGGTTATAAGTATATTGTTTTAAGCTGCTAAGTTTGTAATAATGTTATGTAGAAATAGATAACTGATATGGTGTTATTAACTATGCTTGAGACACAGCAAAGGGAATAGAAGGAAATAAATATGGCCTGAAGTTCAAGGGATCTCACGCTAGTTTCATAAGCAATTATTTAAGAACAATATAAGTTCTAAAATTTAGTTAGTGCAAAGATATGGTGAGGAAAAAACAGAGAAAAGGTGAATTGTTCTGTCTGCAGATTAAGGGTATCTTCAAAGAGAAGGTGGGTCTTGAAGAATAAGTGAGTCCAATGAACAGAGGAGTGAGAACATTTTTGGCTGTATGTCAAACAAAAATCAACTGACATGAGATTAATCTCTCCTATATACAGAAAAGAATCACCAATTGGAAAGTCATTTGGTCTTTATGGAAGGACATTTGTGGCAGCAGGTAACAGGAAATTGTATCATGTGATGAAAAGCAACTGTGTTGCCACCTTCAAGGTCAGGCAGGTTCATGGTATTCATGCAGACGGAAAAATATTCACGGAGCTGTTGGGATGTCTGGCATGCCTTTATTCATGGGTGGGCGAGCTACGCATGTTGCAAGCTGCTTGTATCTGCATGTCTCATGTCATGGCCCTTGCTCTCCAGCGTGGCACCCATCATAGCACCTGTCCCACATGTCTCTCATCATCATCACCCCCAGCAGGGAGTCCCTACCTGTTTAAATACTAGAGGGGAATGAAGCTGGCAAGATGCCAGAACATTACATAACAACAAAATTCTGCATATGCAAGCCCACTTCATGTTATGGGAACAGTTTATCAGACCCAGTCTCAAGGCTATGAGAACACTAGTTATCAGGCCCCTCCAAGGCTATGGGAACACTGCTTCCCTTAGCTATGCTGGGTGAGGAAGCCAGACTGCCTCCACCTACCCTGCAGGCATTAAACTTACTGATTTTTTCTTTTCCTTGTGTGTGTTCCCCAGGGCCATCAGAAGCAGCCATCCATTGCACTGCTGTCACCATAGTGACTAAATACCACGGCCAACTGCTCTACCAATGGCTTGCCCTTCATTTGCACACCATAGCACAGTACTACCTGTGATGTTCTGAATAACTAATATGCCACTTTTGCTAGGGGTGAACACTTTCTTATTCTCCACTTAGCAAGAAAGTTACCCATTTGCTTTTCAAACACGTGAGCAATCAAAGCTGAGGTTTTCAGATTTTGACGGAAGAATGTATCTATGGTACTTGCAATACAGGACCTGGAAGAAAGGGTCTTGGTCTTTTTGTGAACTTGTTCTTTTCCTGCCTTCCAAATTAGGCTTGTTATTATCATAGACCAGAGCCAAACTGAAGGTATGTGACAAGGAGCCTGTTGATGTAGTCTATTCATCTGGGACAGACAGAAGGGTGGAGCAGAATGTAGTGGATAAGAGAACAAGGAAAACAGAATACTGAGCACATATACAGGTTATTTTTAAATACAATGCAGAATCTTACCTCAGTTGTTTGACTATGTCAATGTTCTTCCCATTGCCTGTGCTGTGTAGACTCACTTTGAGAAGTCTTTGATTGTCAGCTCACTGTAAAATCTCACTGCATACTTTTAAAGTGAAATATTTAAATATCCATTAAGCAGGACAAGATAAGCTAATAGTCATCAGTATCATAGCTCTCTCAAGTTCTCACTGTGCACCATCAAATCCATCCTGTATTTCTTTGCATGCCATATTTAACATAGGAATATGAATGGAGACAAAAATAAAAGGTGGTGTTGTTACCAAGCATCAAGTGGGGTCCTGCTGCCCACCGCCACACTCTAGAAAAATTCTAGAGGCAACGGTTTGGTGGTAAAGGAAAGGAATTTTTACTCCAAAGCTACACAATTTTGGAATAACAGTTTTCCACATGCATTAGTCACTTAAGCCTACCAATTAGGCTAAACTCTGTAGCTCTTTAGTTACAGCTTTAATCACTTGAGCCTATCAATTAAGGCTAAACTCTGTAACACCTGAGTTCTATCATTCCCCCTGTTTTTCTGTATCTTATTTCTACAGGGTTAGACTACAAACTAAAACAATGTAAGATACAAAAGCTACACAATTTTGGAACAATGGCAGGCTTCTGCCTCAGAGCTTATCCCCTTTAGAACACCCAAAGAAGTATTACTCTGCCACTCTCTGCCAGGCCGGCCCCATCCAAGGCTGCACCTGGAGTTCCTTCCCATCCAAAATACCATCTATTGGGAAATGCAGACAGCTGCAGCATGATAATCCAGGCATGCTCCAGGAAGAAGAAAACATGAGAGCCAGTCTGTGCCCTCTTTTTATTTTAAATCTCCTGGCCCATAATTCCATGCCCTCTGGAGGCTTTCAGCTTTTCAGATTCTCTGTTTCACTTCCTGGACTGTTTACCATTGCCTCAGGCAACCTCTTCTTGTGGCCCATCCCTACTGCTCCCCAGTGATCTGATCAGATCTCTCTGTATCAGTGTAACTGATACAGAGAGAGCTGGCATAGAAAAATGCATAGACTTCTATTCTTATTAGCACTTTTCTATTAGCACTTTAGAGATTTGGGAATTATGATCCATTTACAGCTACTAAAATCACTGAATTTCGTGTTAAACAGTAGCAGTGTTTCACTCTTTATCCCCACTGTCTGCCAGATGGAGCCATCTCCCTGAGATGCCTGGGTCAGCATCTGGGCCACAGGTGGGATTTTGAGGGCTCTATGGAGCAGGGTGTGGACAAAATTGAATCTTTCAACTTGCTAACTGATTATGTTCATCTAATTTGTCCCATCTTCATGGAGATTTGAGGAATGTCAACCCACTGTTTCTCCACTTGTCCTAATTTTTCATTTTTCTGATTTTTTTCTTTGTTCTCATTAGGCAGCTGTTTTCATAAACTTGCAATTAAACTGACATATTTCTCTAAAATTCTACTTTAACAAAATGTACTAAATATATTACATCTCTAATACACTTCTAGATTATGAAAAATATCTAGATTCTCAGCTGCCTTGGTAATAGGAGCAACAAAACTACTTAAGTTCTTTGTAATGACTTGGGAGTTCAGAAAAATGACTTGGGAGTTCTTCAGGAACTTAAAAGGTTAAATTATTAGAGACTTTTTAAGAATTTTGCCCTTTACTAAGTAAAACAAGTTATAAGTAATAGAGTTACAGTACTATTTTGTGCTTTAACTTAGGTACATTTAAAAAATGTAGTCCATTTTATCTCTTGAAGACTTTTTCCCATTCAGCATGGGACTTGACCAGTTAGCAGTCCTGGTCCTTAGTTCTCATTGCAAAGTCTACTTGGTGATAAGAGCCTTTCACTAACTCGTGTCAGCCCCACAGAACCTACACACTGCTATCTGGCTCATTCCCAGCCTTATATCCATGCTGTTACTGATGTGGTTTCCTCTTTGGTCCACACATTCAGGACATATCCACCCTTGTCCTCATGTATCAGTAGTATTCCACTTCTTTTGAGATGCCTCAAACCCATGAAACTTTTCCCAAGGCTTTCTGTCCACAACAAGATCATCTATGAAATAGTTGCTTTTGTACTATCATTAGTACTTCATTATACAATGGGCTATTTGCTATTGTCTAATTACCTAAACCATACAATGTAGTACTACATTAAATCTGAATATAATGTAGTTTCATAAAATTCAGCAATTTTCAAAGTCATTCCACAATTCAATGCTTAATTTATTGTTTCCTAGCCTTCTAGGACTTGTGGGGAGGGGGGTATTGGAGATATCATTGCACATAACTGGGACCTAAGTATCTTTGAATTGCTCAAACTCTCTGGTTAATAATTTTCTTCATTTCAT
The DNA here is from genome assembly GCF_022682495.2 of Desmodus rotundus. NCBI lineage: Eukaryota > Metazoa > Chordata > Mammalia > Chiroptera > Phyllostomidae > Desmodus > Desmodus rotundus. The sequence goes on along the minus strand of NC_071397.1, from coordinate 34,675,243 downwards.
ATACACAGTATCCAAAGTATCAATACTGTAGCTGTATGAAAATGAGGAGAAAATTATCCAAACATAACCTTGGCAGCTTACTTACCTAGGGTTTTCTGAACAAGGTAGCCTGGGACTATGAGATACAATTTTCTTCAGAGGGAAGGGCTTTGCCTTCCCATGGGACCAGTGACTTGGCCCTATGGCAGGGACCTGTAATATTCCATCCATTTTCAAAAACTTCCAGATGCTGGGCAGTTCGTTTTGCAATTAAGACCTATAAAGAGCTTGCATACTACTCCAGGCTCCTTTGCTCAAAAATACTCTAATTCCTTATTGGCAAGGCTGTCTTCACCTGCTTGCCTTGAAAAAGGGAAAAAGAGGGAGGTGTCTCTCCACTGGAATAGACACCCACACTGCCAGCCTGCAGTACCCTGGCCCCAGAACACACTGGGAGATGATAGAGACATTGAGGATCACATATCTGGATACTTCCTACTCTTGCTGACCTTTGATTTTTGTGAAATGTCCAAATAAGGTCTACTCCTACACTTTGCTAATGATTTTGCCTTTTCTCTTTAATTCTAGTGCAGAATAGACAATCCAAAAAGGCCCACTTTGAGGGGGATCAAAAGATGGCAGAAGAAAAGGTAGAAGTTACACTCACCTCCTCCCAAGACCAAACTGGAATTACTACTAAATCATAGAACAATCAATGTGGATAATCAAAAAGGGCTCACTTTTTATGACAGAAACTGAAGAATAATGTTAAATGTAGAAAGTGTTTTAATGTCTTAAAACATAGTTAAAGCATTATATTAGGGGGGAGAACTCTACCTTACCTCTGTGTGATAGAATGCTTTATAAAAACAATGACCTCCAAACAAACTTGTGAGGAAGTAGAACAGATGGTCACTGCTCCCCATTTCTGGGCAGCACGTTCTTCTCAGTGCATGCACACGCTCACGTCACCACATTGGTATAGACCCTGTAAGCTTCCCAACAGCTTGTGGAAAATAAAGCTGAATTTCTTAGCTTGACATGCAAGACTTCTCATGACCTGGCCCCTGCCTATCTCTCCAGACTCATTTCTTTTCACATTCTCTTAATTTCTAGCAAGAAAAGAACATCATGTTTTCAAAAACTTACTGTGCTCTTTCATATTATAAGGCCTCCCCAAAGGCTGTTTCCTCTGCCTTTAGCTACTTTCAGTCCCAATGCACTGATCCTAATTAAATAATATCAGTTACTCAAAGGCAACGCAAGGTCCTGTCTGTAAAGCTTGCCTTAGTTTCAGTTCTGGTGGTTTTCACCTTTCTGCTACATTTGTATTGTGATGCATATATCTATTTACTCCTCATTTTATATTGTATTTAAAAAACTATCTTTATTTTCTTCTACTGGATGTCTGCACATCCAGGTTTTATTCCTTTATATCCCTGTCATCCAGCATGGAGCCTGATCTGTTGTGATTCTCCATAATGACAACTGATGGAATTGAATTATATTACTATTCTTTTACCTTTGAAGGGAGGTTGGAAATGGAAACTCTACTTGACCAATGTCACAGCTAATAAAAATCATAGCTGGTATTTGAAATTGTCTTTGACGCTAAGCTAAAGATCTGTCTATCACCACCATTATAAGTGCTTTTCAAAGAAGTTACTTTTAAAAGATAGGAGGAGACTAATCAAATTTAGTAAACAGCATTTCCCTTTTCACTAGATTCAGTCAATTCAACAGATTTAACATTGGAAGTTTTGTCAAAATGTATTGGTGTCTGGCGATTATCTAAAACTGGTATTATTTGAGGACAAATGGTAGTTTTATTGACATCTGGATGCAATTATACCCTTGTTGATGTTGTAAACTGGTTTTTCACAGAATTCTGATTTCTATCTGAACATTTAATGAGGGAATTTTTGAAAAACTAAATGTACTCTTTTTTAAAAAAGAGAGGGTATATTTGTATTATTATGACTTCTCAGACAATATTTTTCAAATTAGTTGAAAAATACTCTCTAGTTTAACTAACTTTTGGAATTACTGTACATTATATCACCTAGTGTAGATTTATAACAAATACTAGCAAAACAAAGAACTCCCAAAATCTGAAGTAAAGTTATTAATTTGGTTAACCCAACATTCTCAAACATATTTCCATAGAACCTACCATAGTAAAACATCTAATAAAATCCTATTGACACTACTTGAAAAACACTTTGTTAAACACTGTCCAGGGGTCATATGACCTTAAAAAGTAATAGTAGTAAATTACAGATCACTCAGTAAAAATTAAATGTTTCTGCAAAATTACTAAAGAGACTGATTCTAAAATTCTAAAGTAAAATGGAATCAGTCACAAATAAACTAAGACATTCCTGATAAGAAATCATTTTTTCTTTTCTCTGAAGCCCAAATTTGGGGGCTACAAACAAGAGTGGTCTAAGAGATCCAGGTACCCTTCCCTTCCCTTTAAGGAAAGCTGAGGCACTGGGGCTCTGATTTAGTCTGAGTTGCCAAAAAAAAAGCCCAAACTTCCTGGGAATAGGCAAAGAATAACTGAAGTCTCTTTTAAAGGAGATCATTCTAAGAATTACAGGATAGTTTAAAGCCAAGTCATTGGGGTAAAAAGCTAGATTGAAAGAGCCCTACTGGAGCAGCAGGTAGATTCCTGGAGGAGATGGGGTGCGTGGGGGGGCCCTATCCCTGAGCCCCTCAGCCAAGCCTCTCGGTGGTAGAGATCTGACAGGGAACAAAGGCTATAATGAGGGATAGGAGGCTGAGACCAATCAATAACAAACTATTGATTTGACTGAAATCTCTTAGTTGCAATTCTGAATGTATGGTTGTTCATTCTGATTTCCCCATGATAGGAGTGACCACTTACGGTCCATTTTATAGCTGTGACAAGGTGCTTGTGTGGTTGTGTGTAGTTTGCTGTGCTACACTTTGCTAGAAAAGTTGGAAGTGACAGGATAAACACATTTAGTGTACAAGTTTTTTCCCTATTAGCTTTAAATCTAGAGCAACCTAAGTTTAAGTCAGTGAGGGATAAAACCAAATACTTAAAGTGCTTTCCATGTCATTAAAACCTAAAAGCAGTGAAGCTGTCTTACAGTTCTGAGGTCCATTTAGGAAGTGCCAGTGAACAAAGACTCATCTATTGTTATATAGAATGAAAGTGTTCCCCAGTTGAATAACAGCTACCTGATCCTCTTCCTTTTTAATTCCTCACCCCTCCCCCTGTCATTGCCTTGTAAAGCTTCTAGAACACCTGAAAATAACCAGAAAATGTTAATTTTCTTTACATTACCAGATACAATACTTTGGCCTCTTAAATAAAATAATCTTATCTTAGCCAACAGGATTTTGAACAAATCCATAAAGCAATGATATATTTTCAGCATTTACAGAATTCTTAAGAGATGAAATACTTGTTTTCTGATTCCAAGAAGCTATTTTGAAACTTATGTTATTATATTGTTCTTTTGATAAAGCAGTATATTTAGTTAAGGGAATCTCATTTTATATTTCCTCACAAAATTGTTCTGGAATAAAAATAAACTTGTTGAATGGCAGGATTCCTTAAGGAATGGGATCACTGGCTTCTGAAAGGTGTATAAGAAACAATTCCACATTGGGTCCCATTTCACAGAGGATGCTTACCTCTTGTAGTCCAAAAGCCTAGCAGAACAGGGAGTATAGTTCCATTTGAAACTCATCCAAATCCCTCTTTAAAATCCCAGAAATATATGGATTATTATTTTGGATCTCTGGAAAAATCACTTTTACAGAGACCTGAGAAAATAATCCAAAACTACTCAAGTAGAGCATGATAAGGATTATAATAAATGGCTGTAGCAATTGTAGAGTATTGAATGGTGACCTTATTGGAAAGGTGACATTTGAACAAAGGTAGTAATGAGGGGAGGGAGGTAAACATGTGGTATCTGGGGGGAAAGAGTTTTAAGCAGAAGGAAAAGCTCTTATCAATTCCCTAAGGAAAAGAGCATGGCTCACATGTTTAGAAGTCATGAAGAGACTGGTGTGGCTGGAACAGAGGGAGCAAAGAGGAGACTAATGAGAGATATAACTAAAGAGTATAGGAGGGTATGATGGAGACCATGTCAGGCTATCAGCCATTACAAGGATTTTTGACTTTTACCCCAAGAGAGATGGAAGGCCAATCTTTTGGAGTGAGGAGTAACTGAATATAAAAAAATCAATTGGCTATTGTGTGAGGCACAGAAATTAGAGAGCAAGAAAGAAAGCAGAGGGACTAGTTAGAAGGCTATTGCATTAATCCAGGTAAAAGATGATGGTGGCTTGGAGGCATAGGTAGACACACTGTGCCTCCTCGCACAACCAAAAGGACAACAACAATTTAAAAACAAAAAACAACCAGCACTGACAGAAAATTGAACCGCATGGAAGTCAAACAACCAAGGAAATAAAGAAGAAACATTTGTTCAGAGTGGTAGGAGGGGCGGAGACAGGCAGCCAGGGCGGACAGGACTTGTAGCAACGGGGCCAGACCCAGAGACTGGCGGATTGTGGGATGAATGGGGCAGGCAGTGTGACTGCTAGCAGACTCCCTGGACCCACATTCATGGATAGATAAACCAGGAGGAACATTGGGGAGCAAAGCATACCACACAACCCAGGGCTCCAGCATGGGGAAATAAAACCTCAAACCTCTGATTGATAACACCTACGGGGGTTGAGGAAGCAGCAGGAGAAACTCCCAGCCTCACAGGAGAGCTCGTTGGAAAGACCCACAGGTGCCTAGAGCATGCACAAGCCCATGCACTCAGGAATCAGCACTAGAGGGGCCCAATTTGATTGTGCGTAGTGGAGGGAGCAACTGAAATCCAGCAGAGAGTGGAGCAGGATGCCATTGCTCCCTCTTGGCCCCTCCCCTGCATACAGCATCACAGCACAGCAACCAGCTTTACCCCACCCCAGTGAACACCTAAGGCTCCGCCCCTTTATGTAACAGACGCGCAAAGACAAAAAAAAATGGCCCAAATGAAAGAACAGATCAAAGCTCCACAAATAATTCAACTAAGCAGCGAACAGATAGCCAACCTATCAGATGCACAGTTCAAAACACTGGTAATTAGGATGCTCACAGAATTGGTTGAATTTGGTTGAAAACTAGATGAAAAAATGAAGGCTATGTTAACAGAAACAAAGGAAAATGTACAGGGAACCAATAGTGATGCGAAGGAAACTGGGACTCAAATCAAAGGTGTAGATCAGAAGGAAGAAAGAAACATCCAACCAGAAAAGAATGAAGCAACAAGAATTTGGAAAAATGAGGAGAGGCTTAGGAACCTCCAGGACATCTTGAAACATTCCCACATCTGAATTATAGGGGTGCCAGAAGGAGAAGTGGAAGAACAAAAAATTGAAAACTTATTTGAATAATTAATGAAGGAGAACTTCTCTAAGCTGGCAAAGGAAGTCCAGGAAGCTCAGAGTCCCAAAGAAGCTGCACCCAAGGAGGAACACACCGAGGCACATCATCATTACATTACCCAAGATGAAACAGAAGGAGAGAATCTTAGAAGCAGCAAGAGAAAAGGACACAGTTACCTACAAAGGAATTCCCATAAGACTGTCAGCTGATTTCTCAAAAGAGACCTTGCAGGCAAGAAGGGACTGGCAAGTAGTATTCAAAATTATGAAAGGCAAGGACCTACATCCAAGATTACTGTGTCCAGCAAAGCTATCATTTAGAATGGAAGGGAAGATCAAGTGCTTCTCAGATAAGGTCAAGTTCAAGGAGTTCATCATCACCAAGCCCTTATTATAGGAAATGTTAAAGGGAGTTACCTAAGAAAAAGAAGATAAAAAATATGAACAGTAAAAATGACAGCAAACTCACAGTTATTAACAACCACACCTAAAACAAAAATGAAAGCAAACTAAGCCAACAACTAGAACAGGAACAGAACCACAGAAATGGAGATCACATGGAGGGTTATCAACAGGGGAGTGGGAGGGAGAGGGGGGGGGAAGGTACAGAGAATAAGTAGCATAAATGGTAGGTGGAAAATAGAGAGGAGGGTAAGAATAGTATAGGAAATGTAGAAGCCAAAGAACTTATAAGTATGACCCATGGACAAGAACTATAGGGAGGGAATGTGGGCAAGATGGAGTGGAGTGAAGAGGGGGGGGGAATGGGACAACTGTAATAGCATAATCAATAAATATATTAAAAAATGATGGTGGCTTGAAACAGGGAGGTGTAGCTGTGAAGATTGTGAGAAATAGTCATATTCTGGATATGTTTTGAAGATATACCTGAGAAGATTTCTTGAAAGATTGAATAAAGGGTGTTAGAGAAGAAGAATCATCAAGAATGAGTTCCAAGGTCTGCAGCCTGAGCAACTGGATTTCCTGATGGACTACCACCTGTCTGCATTCCTGATGAATGTTATACCCAATTAAGGAGGTTGCACTTTGATGACAGTTGTAATGAACTGCTTTAATTCAATTTTGTATCACCTTGTAAAACCTGATTTCAGAATTTTCTTCCTTCAGTTTTATAATCTTTTGGGTAAATCCCACCCAATGACCCAAAACCAGTCTATAGCAACTAGAAAAATGACCTTCTGTCATTTCAGTGTGACCCATGTGATATTTACCATAATCTGTCCATACTAGGACTAAGCTGAGGATGTTTCCAGGACTGGTTAGAGCAGCTCCTCTGCTCTGATTGGTGTCCAGAAGCAGGTGACTTCAAGAGCCAAACATGGGTTTTGGACTAAAGTGCAGCTAAGTTTGAATTCCAGTTCTGGCCCTTATGAAATTAGCTTCAGTCTCTCCTCTGTAAGATGAGAATATACTACTGTTTTCTGAGGTTTATTTCAAGTGAGCATTTAATGAAATACATATAGAGTTCTTAAAACTGCTGGCTCATTTTCTCTCACACTTCTGCTAACTTTGGACCTCTAATCAAGTGCTGGTATTGCTAGCGTTTGCACTGTGCTTCAGTGTCCACCACACATCTCGCTGAAGCCTGCATTCCTCGGTATCCCACCTGTGCGCTCTTGGGCATCTGTTGTTAATTATACAAAATTCTTCTGCCTAGACTTGGTCAAAATCTCATTCTTTAAACATAGGCTTTCTGTTTTTGTTGCACAAACCTTTTATTTTTAATGTTACTGCCCTTGCAAATTTTATAGTCATTCCTATCTGTAGGTGCACAGAGCAAGAACTTAATGAGTGTTATCTATTGTGATAATAGTAATGTTATTATTAGACAAATATGCTTAAATGCATATGTGGATGAGATGTGTTTAACTAAGGAAAAGCGGGTTTTGTGATATAATGTGGGACATGTAATTTTAATGAAGCTTGAGATGAAGACCTCCCTTCACCCAGGAACCCTTTCCCGCCATGGTTGCCTATCTTCAAGTTGGAAATGTCCCTGTTGCCTGTCTCAGACCCAGTTTAGCTGATCCAGCCTCGGTATTCCTTTGCATATGTTTTGTGCTCTGCTCTTATGTTCCAGGTAGGTATGTATCCTAGAGTTGTTCAGGTGAATGAAATAAAATAATGAGGACTGGGTAAAATTAATGGGAGAAGAAAATATTTGTAGGAATGTATAAAGGTTCTGTGCAAAAGTAGGGGTTGAAAGAGGTACTAAAAAAACCCCAGGTAATTCAGACTTTCCATTTTTTGTCTTTGTCTAAAGTGCCAATTTGCTGAGAAAAACAAAATTGTTGTATTTTGATAGGCAAAGTTGGTCCTGTTTATAATAAAACTCTCAAAGTCAAATTTAAATTAAATAGTAATTTTTAAAGCTCTAATTGATAACATGTTGACTCAACTCTTTTTCCCTAAAAGAGAAAAATTAATTTTGTTCATAAAAATCTTGATTCCATGCTTTTTTAAAGTATAATTGAAGAAATCATTAGCACTCAGATCTCCACATTGACATATAGCTTCACTGGATTTCAAGTCGTGTTTGATGTTTTTTCTTATATAACTGTCAGGTCAGATTCTGGCATGAGTTACATTTAGGTATGCAGTAAATATAGAGTTTTTTAGAGAAAGCAAACTCCATCCTGTGATTGAGAACTTTAACTCACCAACTTCGGAAGGAGAACAAGAACTCTGGTAATTACCAAATGTGTTCATACTCTATATTTTTTTTCAGTGAATGAAGACCATGCACTTCTGAGTGGAAGCCTGGAAATTTCTTACTTTCTGTCTCTTACAATATCTTTGAACTATCTTTGTATTTTGATTCTATTTCCTTACTGCAAAGCAAAGGTGTTATATACCTTGCAGAGAGGCTATAATAATCTTTCTTTAATTATTACTTAATCATGTAGAAAATATATCCCTTTGTTGCTATCTAAGAATCAGATAAAATGATAAATATCTTGTATTATATAAGCTTTCTCATAAAATAGATTCCTGAACTCATAGATGAGATATTATGCTTGAACAATGGTGACTAGTACAATACTAAGGAAATTTTTATCCAGTGATTTAAAGTTTTGGAATAATTTTAACAGAATGTGATTTATGGATATAATTACTTAGGTAGGCATATATCTCAAAACTATAAATGCACTTTTGTTTACCTCATTAGAGGAGAGAAAATTAATAAGGTTTTCTGTGTTAGTCTTTCTCAGACAATGTGGGAGAAAGCAGATAGACATTAATACTTTTGTGAATCAAAGTAAATTAATAGGAATTTATTTTAGAGTACCTGAAAATACAATTAAATTTCAATAGCTAGTCAGCCTGTCGTTTTGTAATTCTGTTCTTTGTCATGACTTAAATGCATATTTTCCACACACTTTTTTTTCCCTTTTATTTCTTATTGCATTTTCTCATTACCTTTTATCTTCTTTATTCCATGCCCCCTGCAAAAAGCACCGTGTTGTTTCTGTCCATGAGTCCTTTTTCTTTTTTGCCTCTTAACCCTTCTGTCCCTTAACCCCACCCCATCCCCAGAGCTATCAGCCTGCTCTCTATGAACCTGTCTCTATTTTTCTTGTTAGTTCAGTTTGTTCATTAGATTTCACATGAAGATATATACCATATGATTTAGTACACACAGTTTCTTTTAGAGACCGAAAGCAAAAGAAAGCTCTCCAATAACAAAATAAACTTTAGCTCCCCTAAACAATAGCTTTCATCAAAATGCTTGAAAAAGGGCTATGCATATTTTTCCCACTGAATAGGTAAAAAAGTAATAAAGTAGGCAGTTAGGCAAACACGAGCACGGTAGAAACAGTAAACCAGGTATGTAAGGTCACCGGGGTGGTAAGCTCTATATACCTAGCATTGGACAATTGTAAGGTGGGACCTTGCCCCAAGGGACAATTGTACAGTGACCTTTCCTCTCCTAGTATATTGCTGGTGATGTGATTTAGACCGTCTGACCTTTCATATCACTAGTCATGCAGTTCAGATCCTCCCCTGGCCCATTCTCCCCTGGCACATTGCTAGTCATGTGGTAGACCCTTTCGAAAAGAAACATCTTTTTCTTTTCATAGAAATGGACCAGAAAATAGCCTCATAGAACCCCCATACAAGCCCTTGCATGGCCACTCGCTTAAGCATTAAGCCCTCAGGACAACTAAGTTCTGACCTTCATCAAATAAACTTGGACCCAGTGTGGTCTCACTCTGTCTAGAGCAGGACCACGCCTTTCCCCACCCCATATTCTCTCTGGAGCACACCTGCGCCCTTCCCCCTCTCCTTCTCCCACTCACATTTTCTTTGCCTTTCTTTCTCCTAAATTCTAAGGGGCCTTCTTTCATCCCTGTAACTTGTTTCCTGAGTCCATGCAGCCCAGTGGCTCACTTTTTTCATGGCTCACTTCTTCTACCTCTCTGACTTTTTAAATAAACTCTCTTGTGATTTGAAGTTCCTTAGCTCTGAATTCTTTTCTTAGCTGAACTCAGGGCCTGAGGTCTAACATCTGGTGCGGATTCAGCATTAACAAAAGCATGGTAGATTTATCATTATCGGTACCATCATATACTTCTGGTCATAGTCATTGTTTTTTCTAAGTTCTTGGTCTGTTCCACCATTATAATCCTTCCCAAATGAGTTATAGAAAAATAAATAAAAATTAAAAAATGTTGGCCATTGAACCTCAGATTAATGCAATCCAGGAATTCATTAGCAGTGCACCTGCGTGTAGTACAGAAAGATTTTGTGTGTTGTCAATGTTAGAAACACCCAAACCTGCAGAGAATTTTTATGAGTTTATTTGAGTCAAACTGACAATAATTGATTGGAAGCAAGAACTCAAGAGATTGAGAAAATGCTCCAGAATATAGCAGTATTGCCACTTATTTTACACATCAGAATCAAAAGAGAGGACATAAGGGGGATACATGAAATCCATTGGTGATAGATTAGGGAGGCAGGAGAAAGCAAAGCAGGGAAATCTCTGAGATGGGAATAAAAGTAAAACAGATAGACACATACTTCCTTTACATTGGTGGGTATGTCACAGTTAACAATTAACATTTACAGCACACAGAGATGGTATGTGGGGAATAAGATAACAATGAGGGGTAATATTGTCTCCTGTTCCGGTGGGAAATGGTGCCCATGAGAAGTCTGGCAAAAGGAGAGTACTCTGACATTCCAAAGGTATGTTATCATAGCTGCAAGGAGACAATAGACAGTCTCAGTTAAGGTAAATATTGACCTTAGTCAAGGAAGACACCAGCCAAGGGCATGACTATTTGGCATGATTTGCCTGTAGTTAAGAAGTTTTAATTTCAGACCGTCCTATGCAGTCATTTAAGTGTCTGAGTTTATAAGGCCCACCATGCAGGCCTCCCGTGAGCTTGTCAGGTTTAGTAGATGGCCCCTTTGTGTCCCCAGTGTTAAAAATATTACAAGGTATGCAAGTGGCATGCTTGCAAGAGTTTTCATTAAAAAGGTGAATAAGAGCTACTTCACCCTCACCCCTGAAGAAATGGCATGTGAAGGACATGAGTCCCACTTGTTACTGGATGCTCTGCAAAGCAACTCATTATTTTGTTAGAAACAAGGTAGGGACATTTTGGACTGGCTCTGTTTGATTAGTTCAGCCAGAAGAACCTTGAAATGCAGAGGATAATTTTTCCTCCCAGACAGTTAGATAAACCCCCAACTTCTGCAAGGAAATCTTGGATAAGCAGAAAGAACAGAAAAGAGATCCAAGGGCACCCCTTTTTGTTCCCCTACTACCAACTTCCTGCTGCATTCCTTAAACATGACTCTGCACGGCTCGATTTCACAGAATGAAATTTTTTGTGAAGTTTCATTTGGAGAAGTATTTCTACTGCTTCAAAAGTTATAAAAAGTACCATGCTAAGTTATTGAGATTACTTACTCAGCTGTTTTAATGTTCTTCCAGAATCCAAAGGCCAGAACCTGCAGACTTTGTTGACAAAAGTTAATATCAGGTCAGAATAGGAAGGGATTTGGGAACTCACAAAGGAAAGCCCTATGGCTAAAGGGTAGGTAGCTCTAAGATGTCAGATCCAGAGAAACATTCTAAACTCAAGGAAGAGAAGTAAAGTGGAGCACCATTAAATGGAATTGACTTTGGTCTATATGCTCAAATTAAACTTATCCCTGGGTGTGGGTTTCTTGACCTTATGAACACCAAATGGATGAAGGTCTGCACTTGAATGCAGAGCTGGTGGGAATATGCTCTTAATTTGACAAATGTACTTTCCTCAGGTGCTGTGCCAGTTTGTTAAATATTCAAACATTTGGTTGGCATTGTAGAGTAAGTTTAGGTCAGTGGTTCTCAAACTGCTGTGTGCATCGAGATAATCTGAAGGAATTTTTTAAATGTAAATTTCTGCATCTGAAGTTCTTGACTCAGGAGGTGTGTGTGGGACCCAAGACTTTTCACTTCTAACAAGTTCGCAGTGACGCCTTGTTGCTGTCGTTGGAATCACACTTTAAAAATGAACCACTGGTTTATAAAGTAATTTGCTTTTTACTTAGTTCCCACAATGCAGGTGAAGTTTTCTTCTTTTTTAGATGATTGTTCTCATTTTAATCCTATTTTTTTCCATGGGAACTCATCACAAGGATATGCTAAGTTTGTGCACTTACATTTACTTGAATGTAAATGTCTATAATGTAAATTTCATGTTCATAACTCTTAGAAAAAAATGACTCCCAAAATAAAATAAATATTTGTTTTTATTCACTTACTAAAAAAAGCAAACTAAAATTGATTCTTACCATTTTAGAAAAGTTATTATTGGCTTTAAAATGTTGACTGTTTTGATATTGATTTAATATTGGATTGAAAGTACAACTGCAAACATTGAGTGATAGATGGCTTATTTCCTATTCCGTCTGCCTTTCCTTCTGCTTAACCAAGACATTGGTCTAGTTTCAGTCTGTTTGTACAGCTGTTCAGCTGGCAAAGCCCCTCAACGTACAGATAGACATCTGGAACCCACCCCAAGCACCTCTTTAATTTAAAAATTAAAGCATCCACCAGTGCATGCTTTGCTTTTGCAGCCAAATTCTTGAATAGCTCAATTCATACCACTCCATCATTCTCATCTATCTTAGTCATTGAGTTTGCTATAGTACACCCGTTATATGATCTGGTACTACTTCTACCCTGTGGCCTCCCCCTGACAACCTCAGAGCTCACTCCACAGTGGTTCTATGTCCCTGTCCTATGGCCATAGCTTCCAACCACACTTGGAGTGCTCCTCTGACTTGATAAAGTCTCTAGGATTCTTCTACCCTTCTATAAGATATTATCTTAACTAGCTCACTCTATTCTCCCAGGTAGACTGGAGAGATGAATTTAAATTAGTAACTTTTGCAGTAAAATGAATCATACTCAAGGCGTATAGCTCTAGATCAGACATGTAGGTTATCTACAGCATGCAAAGTACATGCAAAGTTGTGTGCTCCAAAATTGGTCTCCCTAAAGGTTGAACCAAAATCTTTGTTCTTATGGTAATAGTTATTGTGGTCTATAATCAACTCTATTCCCTCCCTTACCCTACCCTGTAGGGAAAGAGCAATGGCTAAGTAAATAATATTGGGTGGCCAATTCAGTGGTCCATCCACTCTAAAGTATATAACTCTACCCTGGTCCAAGAGATGGTTGTATGTGGAATAAGTGTTCTAAACTGCCAGATCTTTCTATTTTAGAAGAGAATCTTGGTATTTACATATGAAATACCCTAATGTTTTAATGTTTGCAATTAATTGAGATTTTTTGAACCGCACTGCAAGTTATGCAAAGAGACAAACACACATGAGCCCAGCGTGAGCAGTAGACGACCAGTTTGTTGGAGGACCATATTCGAGGAGTTGACCAAAGGGCAAAGTCTGTTTTCTAGCATCTGAAAGAATATTTAATCTGCCATGATTGAGTTTCAAATTTTATGTTCAGTGAAAACATCAAAATGTAACAGTTATAGTTCCACATTTCCTCTAAAATGCTTTGAGAATGGGAAAGATTATCTTTGGTTAGTCTGATGTATGACCTTAGTCCTACTCGGGTCTATCACCAATCTATGTGAAAACGTTGGAATGCTGTTTGCAACATTAACGTTTCATATGAGTTTAAAAATGATCCATGTCTGGTTGCCAGGTTTTAACCGCTAACATTATTGTTTTCTGGTATAACTCATTACTGTCTGAATCCTGACTTGTTTTGCTAAGCTCTTGAAGGTGTGACAGCAGTGTGAATGAGATTATTATTAAGCTTCAAGCCATTCTAAACCTCTCTAATGAGAAAAATGCCCTAACAAGAAGGAACGATATAAAGGAGGCAGTACTTATTTACTTTATTTACTGGTTTCACAGACTCACTGATGTTTCCTCACTATACATAGGAGAGAGTCATGACTTCTGTGTTAAAATATATTCAAAATGTAACTTATATCCAAGGCAAAACTGCAACCACTGATGTGACTCCTGGTAAAGACCTTGGGGAAATTCATTGCTTGGCAGGTTTAAGAACTTTTTACGAGAACTGAATGTTAGTAAATAAAAGTGCACTATTATACAATCATGGGATTTTTGAAGTGTGTAAAGAATTAAAATAAGCAAAGTCTTGTAGGTCACTTTTATAATTATTTTTAATAATTTGGCAAAGGCTTTATTCTTTGAATTATAATGCCATTAATAAAATTTTTAGGCAAAGAATTTAACATAATGATCAAAGATGCTGGGACATTTTTATACATTTTTTAATGATTATTTCAGGGAGACTATGATTCAAAAAGATCCTTGTCATCTTCTACCGCTAAGATTTTGATCAACTAGTAAAAACCTTCTTCACAATTCTTTGCCCAGAGCTTCTTATTAAAATTTTCACTTTTGAAATTTCAGAAGAGTCTGGATTCAATCTCAGCTTCTCATTTCCCTATTTTGAATAATTATACTGCAGACCTGCAATGCATGTAAAGGCTATCTGTAAGTATCCTTAACTTACAGATATGAGCTGCATATAAACACTGAATTTCCAAAAAGTAAATCTCGTCCACCTGTTTTCAGACTTGTCTAATAATAAACCAAAATGGTCCTCCATTCTTACTTCCAAAATACACATTTTGGATGATAGACTGAATTCAGATGAACCCAAGCAAAGTTGTACCATTATAGAAGTATATCTCAGGAAAAGATAGCAATCTCACGTTTAGCTGGTATGTTGAAGAGGTTCAGTGTTCTAGTCAATCTTTGGATGGCACTAGACTTTAGGGAACAAACTGACCATGTAAAGTTTGTTTCCCAAGGTGGAGAAAGAGTCAGAAACCATGTTGCTTGGCAGAGGTTTCTAGCAGTGAGTCTGTGAGCGGACAGAAGATTTCAGAAAACTTCATAGCTTTCTTCAAGTTATATGGCTGTCATGTGAAAGACTTGCTGGCTTTGAGTTGTCCTAGCAAGTCAGAACTAACACCAGGAGACATATTTTGACTTATAAGGCTTAGCAGTGATCAGCAATGACATGGACCATTTTATGAAGCAGGCAATTCCATACTTCCAACTGTTCTGGGAAACTGGACAACTATCTGGGTTGCAAGTTCAATTCCTTCAAAAGGTTCATTGTACAATGCCTACTGCCTCTAACCTATCAGAAAATTAGTCTTCTAAATTTTGTTGACTCATTTCTAGACCCTGTTATCTTCTTCACAGAGCTTTTCCTTTCCCATTGCCATACTCTTGCAAACTGACCGATTACTAATAGATTCAGTGGGTGCAACAGAACTAATTCCCTGGGATTCATGATGCCAAGGCACATACTCAAGGTTACCAATATCCAGTTACATCACAGAACACTTGCTCCTTGAATGGGGATGGTTCACAACTCATTAAGTATATAATTCATTACTCTTCAAGACTTAGTAATTAAAAGTTACTGTTTCCCAGGTACCAGCTCAGTGGGTTGGTAAACAGTCTGCAACACCCTTGCACACTGGCAAAATAGACAAACTCCATAGTAACTTAGCTTGTTGCCTAAGCAAACATAAGTTTTTTTTCTTTAATTATAATTTTTCACAGGTTTCTACTGAATGAGTGACTAAATTCTCGAAATGCCTACATTTTTGAACACTAAGTAGTTGCTACAATTGTAGCTAACTGGAGGAAAGATGATAAAAATCACAAATAAATTAGTTATTTTAATATATATTAAGGATATAACTATGTAACTCTGTAAAGGCAGCATCGTCCCTTGAGAAAGTAGATCCCCAAGCTCTATAAGCACATCAGAGAGGTGGTAATCCTGTTTAAGTTTTTTGGGGGTAGGGAGAACTAAATCTACGTCTTCTATCATGGAGTACTAGTTCTCTTTATATCTCTGCGGCCATTCTCAGGTGGTCTGAGATGACTTGGAAGTTTTGACTGCATGTGGTCCTGCCAGCCTGGTGCAATAAGGTACAATACAAACAATAAGCCTACTGGTTGGGTTATGTGTGCATTTTGCCATGGAATCATTCACTGCAAGGCCTCTTGTTAACTCGTGGCTCTTATGAATGGTGAGAGGCATTCTGAGCACATTCCTGAATTCGTTCATTGTGCCATGTTGCATCAGAAGCCAATTCTAGGTGTTTCTGGATTCTGATGACCCCTCTTGTGACCAGATTTCAGACATGGCTGCAGTTATATCCCTATTAACTGAGCTGATATTTCTCACTATGTCCTATTTATGTATTTTGGAATCCTATTTAGGTATTTTAATCTTTATGTATTTGGTTTTTAAAGACTCTACCAAGCACATCAGTAGTGTTTCAAACCATCATTGTATCAAGTTTAGCAGCTCAAGACTTAGACAGTCAGTGGTTTCTTTTCCCCAGTTTTCAAATTAAGTCCCTTCCTAAAGCACCAGCCCACTCACACAAATATTCCCACCTGTTCACACATTCCATATAAAACAAGTACCATGTCTGAGAGTGACTTCTGCTTTGCGTTGGTGGGGATTCTCTTCCTTCAAGATCTAAAGATGCTTCTCAATGAGCCCATGTTCTCACCCCTACCTGTAGTGGAGGTAGTGCTTCACTCCAGGCACTCCGTATTTACAAATGTTGGTAATCTTTGCACATACAAATGTTCAGTAATATAAATACTGTACACTAATAATTCTCATAATTCTCTCAGCCATTTTGCTTCACCAAAATGTGACATATGGACAGAAATGTTAGCATCACCTGAGAGCTTATTAGACATGCAGAATATCAAGGCCCATTCCAGATTTTCCCTATCATTCGATGTTCGGTAATTACAGAAAAGACATGCCTGTCATTTTAACATAATTTAATATTAGGAATGGACTAGAATTAAAGTTGTTACATTTATATGAAAAAGACAAAAAGAAAACACAAAGATGTTATAGATAGAACAGTGTGGAAGCATCTTTCACTCCTAGGGCTGATTGGAATTATTAAATATTGGGGTCATGGAGAAGCTTCATGGACCTGAAATCCAGACCAGTGGTCAGGAGTGCTGGTCACCTGATGCTCTGACCCTGACCTTGAAAGAGAGACTCCACAGTGTTGTGATCAGGGTTGTTTTTGGTTTCATCATTGATTTATTTACACTTTGGGGTAAGTACCCAAACTTGTGCCGCCACATCAATGGAGAAACTGTGATTTATTTGCTCTGTATCTCCAAAGCTGTGTGAAGATCACAAAGATCACTTGGGCTTTAATGTTGTGCAGGTTTCCTGGAGAAATAACACATGTATAAGAGTGAAGTATAGCTGTAAAGAAATTATAGTTTTGAGTAAAAATTCTGGGCTTTATGTTTGGACATTCCTAACTGGAACTGCTTCCTGGGATTAAGTATAAGATCAGCATCAGTTTCAGAGGTAAATTTATCTGAATATTCTTAGTTGTAGCACATTGTCCTTTGATTAAAATTTATTTTAGAAATAGACCCTTTCCACATTTTAATTAGTGTATTCCTTTATAAGGACAGAAACATTTAGATTTGGTTCCTATAACTGTAGTGCTAAATTTGGGCCTGGCAGGTTGAAGGTTGCCTCGATATTTGCTAGTAAGAGAATAAGTGAATGGCTAAATCAAAGAACTTTCATGAGTAATACAATTTAATTTTGGCCAAGGTATAAATATAAAATTGTTGTAAATATGGCTAGAAAGTGGGTAGGAAAGTATTTCCTAAATAGAAACTCCAAAAACTATATTAAGCAATAGAATAAATGTAGCTCGCAAAGGAAAGATAAAGTTTCAGTCTTAAAAGACAATTTCTGTTAGGTTTGTTTATATCAGTTTTGTTTTAATAAATATAATATATATACATTATACATGAGTTATAGACATATACATAGTATATATACTATATATAGTATATAGTATACATTTCTATAGCTACAAGGAAAATGAAGACTAAAGGTTATATTTATTACGTTGGTAAGCATATCTCTATCTGCACTGTTTTATAAAATGGCTCCAATGCTGGGAAATCAACTCAGATACACTAAATCTTCAGTAGCACCTGTCAGACTTTTTGGCATGAATTGCTAATTTCCGTGTCAATTCAGGCTTGATCTTGTCAGCGACTGAGTTTGTGGTCTCAGCAGGCGAGCATCCTATGTAACTGCAGTGAGCCACAAACGTTGTGCCACCCCAGGACGCAGCAGCTCTGGAGGTCTTTGCAGCTCAGGCTGACCTATTCAGAAGTGGTGATATTTGGCCAGCAAAGGGCACATGCCTGGGAATTGTTTAGGTTGGAATAAAGGTCTCTCATTAGACTGAAATATTGACATGCTCTCCATAGAAGGTGCAGAGACTTGTGGTTGATCCGTATGGCAAAGGCTGCCCAGTGTCTAGAAGCTCCAGAGAAAAACGGCCCTACCTGCGTATTGTCTGTTCCACATAAAGCTAAACTGCCATGAGGTCATTTTGACAGGAAATGGTCAACCAATGGTCTAAATATACTGAGAGAATATAAAGATAACATATATGGAAATGCAGGAATTATAATATAGTGATCCTTATGTGGCGATTTAAAGGGTTTATTATGTGTTAGTGTCATTTGATAAAGATGATCAGAGCCACTTGTCAGAAGACTCATGATTAATTATTATGTGACAAAACATTTCCCGTTTTGATTAAATGTATAATATGGTGATAAGAAATGTAAAATTACTGTTAAAATCATTGTCCTCATGCCCTGGCTGATGCAGCTCAGTGGATTGAACCTGGGCTGTGAACCATAGGGTTGCCAGTTCGATTCCTAGTCAGGGCACATGCCTGGGTTGCTGGCCAGGTCTCCAGTAGGGGGCATGAGGAAGGCAACTACACATTGATGTTTCTCTCCCTTTCTCCCTCCCTTCCCCTCTTTCTAAAAATAAATAAATCTTTTAAAAATATCATTGTCTTCTTTATCACCATCTTTCATGGAAAAAGGGCTTTTCCTGGGCTGACCTTAGCCAACATTGTGAAATAAATTGACTCTTCCTTCTCCTTTTCCCTCTCCTCAAAGAGTAAATTCAATTATGTGAGATGAATTGTTAGGTAGAATTTAGAAAATGTAGAAGGAGGATGGGTGGGAAAGGGTCCATAGTACTTACAGAAAAAGCCAGTAAATAACTGTGGTTAACCTCCTTAACTTTGATTGACTTCCTCCAGTTATGTACCTGGTTTATGAGGGGTCCATAGTATTCACAGACAAAGCCAATATATAACTTTTGTTAACTGCCTTACCTTTGATTAACTGCTTCTGGTCACCTATCTATTTTATATCAGATGACCAGAGGTGGTCTGGAGCAAAAAATAATGACCCAGGGAAACAGACCCCCACACATGCTTACGTTTAAGTGTTCACATCCTCCCAGGGGAAGGCAGACACCACCTTTTCCCGCCAACCAATAGGTACCTCCCTCACCTGTCCCTGCACGAAGGGACCAAGGGCCTATGCCTCTCTTTGCCCACCTCAGCTAGGCCTATGCTCTTCCCTGAGAGTGTATTACTAGTGGAACTCTGCTTTCATAGTAACTGACTTTCTGATCTTTGATTCTTTACTGCATCAGCAAGAAGAACTGAGTTTCTGACAACAGAGTGATGATACAAAGACCATTGCAAACATCCTGCAAGTCAGGCACTCTGCTTTAAGGGTAGTAACACCTTTAATACTACCCCAACCATCTTTCCTGTGTCTTACAGGTGCATTTTGCAGACTGAAACAGAGCTCCCAAGTCCTCAAATCCCTGGGACAGACAGACAGTGGAGAGTCAGACAATGTGACACCAGAGTCAACATGCACAAGCCCCAGCATGTTAACAAATGCCCATGCATGAAGACATTTGCATTTTAAGATATTTGGTTCAAAGAAATCTACTTAATAGTCTAAGAAATTTCATTTAGAAGAATTCATGATGAGAATGAACTGAGTGGGGAAGTGTTTTGACTGGGAGAAGCCTCCTTGGTGTTCTTGGAGCAGAATCCCTTGGGAACTAACCTTCTCTGCCTGTCAGAGTCAGCCTAACACAGGGCCATGGAAAGGGAAGCAGGCAGCAAATGTGATATCTCATGGAAGTGTAATCTCCCTTTCTCATGTGGGCTGCTAGTTTCTCTTTCACGGCCCTCAGTGTTTCCTTGACTCTGGATAGATGTGTGATTTTATGCAACATTGTCACAACTTCTTCCTCCACCTCCCAGAAAGAGTTCATTGCTCCCTGAGTCCCCAGGACACTTATGATTCATTCTGCTCAGCACTTCCTATGTTTCACTGATGCCATTTGTTTAATGCATCCTTCTCATTAGACGTGAGTTCTGCAGTGCAGGGACCACACCCCTCTTCTTGGGTAACTGGCCTCCGACACAGGTCTATAGGTGCCAGGTGCTGAGACTCAATGGAACTCTGTGATTTTGGTATTCATCAACAAAAATTCAGTCAAAATGTGCTGCTGACTTGAGGCATCACCTATTCTTGCTTTCACAAGTGGAATAGAACCTAGAAGAGAGCAGTACAAGAGATGGAGTGCTGCACTGTAGGTCAATCACGATCCGTATAGCTGTTGGCTTTAGGAAACCAAATGTAAGGCTGATGATGAAGGTGAACACTGAAGATGTTAAAGGAAGCAAATGATATAAACTATGACCTGCTTCTATCTGTGGTATAAGTCTAGGCTGGCTGCACCAGAAAGAGTCTCCTGAAAGCTATAATTTTTATGCTTATTATTGTCTTTTTAAGGCAGATTATTTATAAAACCCTTTAGAGAGTGGACTTCAAATTGAATGTTTGGACTTGACATTTTTTCACCCTAAAATTATATAAAACCTGGTGGAAAGTACCACTTTATCTTCTCTTACCTAGAGCACTCACTGATTTATAAATTTAGGATTTGTACTGCTAATAGTCCATGATTCTGGTCCTTCGCCTGTGGCATGTCACATATTTTTCTCTCTTAAGCACATACATGAGAGCATGTTATACTAAAATATTATCACTCATATGCCACCTAAATAGGTAATAATTGAAGTTAATATTTATTGAGGGAAAATTATATGTGGACTAGCACTATATATGGACTATCTTATTTTAACCTCACAAGAATTTCAAGGAACGTGTATGAAGGACAAAGGGACAAAGCCAAAGGGGGTAGGTTTGAGGGCGGGAGGCGGGGATGGGTAGGACGGGAGAGTGTTGGGGTGAAAATGGAGACAATTGTACTTGAACAACAATAAAAAAGTTTTAGAAAGCATATACTATTATTATTATAGTTTTACAAATGGGAAAGCTGAGAGGTGAAGTAACTTGCCTGAAGTTGCTCCTCTAACAAATGGTGGAGCTGATATTTATTCTCGGGCGCTCTAAGCTCAAGTGAGTCACCCCACGTCACTTTATCACAAAACATAGAGGACAACCAGGAAGATTAACCTCACATCCTTGGAAATCATTTGGCTGTAACTTTAACCCATAAAACCATCCAAATGCAGCTGAGCAAGCAGGACGTACAACACAGGCACAGGGCTGTGACTCGGCGCTTCCTCTCCTCTGTTTGTGTCACGGCAGCTTCGCGGCAGAAGTCAGGATCCAGCCTCGAGGTGACACATGGTGTTCCACAGTCCTGACTCTCCTTTCACTTTTATTTTCATTTATTTTTTAATTGTAAGCATTTGTTTTTAAATAAAACTGTATTTATTGAATGGATAAATCATGATGATTTTGTATACATACATATAGTTAAATGACTGCGGTCAAGCTAAGCTAATTAACATATTTCACATAGTTACTATTTTTTATCTCTAAGGAATACACTTGAAACCTAGAAAATTTCTAGTATTCAATACAATATTATTCACTGTAGTCATCATGCTGCGCGTTACTTCTCTAGATCGATTCACTCTACATAGCAGTAACTTTGTACCCTCTGACCAGTATTTTCCTACCTCCCTGCTCCTGATAACCACCTTTCTACTCTTTGCTTCTAGGTATTCTATTTTTTTTTATTCCACATATAATTGAGGTCATGCAGCATTTTTTTTCTGTATCTGGCTTATTTCACTTAGCATATTATCTTCCATGTTTATCCATGTTGTTGCAAATGGCAGGGTATTATTTTTTAAGGCTTTAATACTATTCATATATATAGTATATATACATATATGTATATATATTATATATGTGTATATATATGTATATATGTGTGTGTAATATATGTATATATATATATATAATTTCTGAATCTCCTTTTAAAGGTAATGTGTTATATGAGGGAGTTATACCTTAAGTGCAACTTTTATAAATGTATAAGAAATGAAAATCTAACCTATGTCTCTGAGTGCTGGTTGACCTAAGAGCTTTAACTATGAAGGAGAAACTGATTTGAAAAGAATGTTTCTTCATTCATGGAATTTGACTTACTCTAGGGAACTTGTGGAGTGCCAAACACTTCTGCATCCAGTGAAAATACTGTAAATCACAGTCACAAAATATGAGAAACCCAAACTTCAGTATCCAGTGAGAGCTCTCTGCTCAAATTGATGCTCACACCGAACACAGCCTTGATATAGCTCTGCCAGCCTCAGCCTCCCGGTGGCCTGAGCTGCAGCAGAACAGTGTGTAGCACACTGGTGCATGGCACTCGCCCAGGGGAAGCTTGGGGTTTGACCAGAGAGGAGCAGATAAGAGTATTTGCAGTATATCACATGCAAAAAGGCCATATTAGATCTGAATAACACTCACTTCACTAACATAAAGAAATCAAGACCCAGAGAGGGCAAATGCCTCATTCAAAGCTTCATGCTCAGCAGGGTCAGAACTCCAAACTTTACCCCATTCCTATTTTACTTCCTCTGGATTTGTATCTTTACTTCAGGTTAAAGAATGTGTCTGATTACTTTCAAAAGGGATTACATTTTTGTGGGAAATACAGATTTCTTTTCCTCTTCACATATTTACTTCCTTGCTAGGTTTTCTCCCCTTTGGGGTATGATTTTGCTCAGCTGTCCCAAGTGACTGGGATTGCAGTGATTGTTGGTTATAAAGTTATAAGATTGTTGTGAATCTAAACAGGAAACAGCAGTACTGAATTTGCATTGGATATAAAAAACCAAGTGATATAACTGAATCTAAAAATGCGTCATATTGAAAAGCCCATGGGATATGAAAAAGCAGGTCGTATTTCCTGTCATTCTAGATGGCCGTTGAAACAACACAATAAATATAGTATTGTTATGTCCATATATATCTCTTCTCTAACTTATTTTGGAAGAGATTCTTAGTTGATACAACATTTTAAAATCCTCCAACCCACTGGTGAAAGCATCCAGTAAAGAAAACTGAGCCTGCCAACAGACATTAAGAAACATTTTGAGTGTTTTCCCAAAATCATAGGCCACCCTTGCCACCCACCACCTGCACAATAAAATCAGTAAACATCAGCTAAGTGTGATACCAGATATAGTCAATGGATATCGGATTTGCAGTCAGAGAAAATCTGTGGAATGGAGCTCTGTGGACAGACACAAAAGCCAGCTGGCCTTGGCAACAACATCAACAACAATGCTTTTAGCTGCAACCCCGCTCCAATAGAAAAGACATTTACTATATGACATTACTATTGGAAGTTGGTTGACATCAGGGTTGATTGATTATTTTGTCTAGTAATCTCTCTACTATGCCAATGATAGTTTTGGCTTCATTTTTGGGTTCATAGCTGGAGAAATTTTTCATACCATGTCTAGACAGGACCTATAAGTGGAGATTAAATATAAATCCCTTTCTTACTCTCTTATTAAAGTAAACTGTTGTATGAAATCTTGTACCATTAACTAATCCTCACTTTTTATTCTTGAACCCAATTCTTGTTAGGAGAATGGATTAATCTCACAGGACAAGATGTCTGTTGAAGAGGGAATGAGTTTATTTGCAACGCTGACTACCGCAGTACTTTGGATTCAAAGATCCATGGAGTCCACCTTAGGAAATTCCTTAGAGAGTCAGAAAGTGTGGACACATTTCATTCCTCCAGTCTCCGTAAGTGCTACATGATACATATTTCCAACTTGTTATTCTAATATAATTATTTCCTGTACAACATTAAAATATTTCTAAGGTGATTTTCTAATATATTCCAAATACCTAAATTACTAAACTTGGCCCTCACAACCATCATATAGTCAGAGAGTGTGTTTGTTTTCTATGGCTGCTGTAACAATTTACCCCAAACTTAATGGTGCAAAACAACGTACATTTATTATCTTATAGCTCTGGAGGTCACAACTCTGGTGCAGGTTTCAAAGGGCAAAAAGCAAGATATCAAAAAGGCCTGTCCCTTTCTTGAGCGTCTAGGGGGGAATATGTTTTCCACCTTTCCTGGTTTCTAGAGGCTGCCCAGTGGGCCACTCCCAGGTTTAGCACCAGTGAGTTGAGTCTTCACAAAGCATCACTCCAATCTGCTTCCATTATCCATCCCCCTCTCCCACTTTTAAGGACCCTTGTGGACATTGTGCCCATCTGGATAATTCAGAATGATTTCCCTATTTTAAGGTGGGCTGATTAGCAACTTTAATTCCACCTGCACCCTTAATCCCCCTTTGCCCGATAACATATTTTCAGGTTCCTAAGATTGGTAAATTGACATCTTTAGAGGGTAAGTGGTCTGTCTACCACAAATAAGTATAATATTACATTACCACTTTACAAATAAAGCAAAAAGAGCACAAAGAATCTAAACATTTGTGCAAGGTCAGACAACTAATAATTCACAAAGTTAAGAATTTAACTTAGACCCCAAACTCAGTGGATTATCGTAGGAGGCAGATCGGTTTTTCCCAAAAAGCATTCTAAATAATGCTTTCAGTGTTTAATGTGGCAAATTCACATGACATGTAAATATGAAACAGAATGTTCTGACATTATGGTGAGAAAATTGTCTTTTTGCTGGGTGCACAAATAGTAACTTGACCACAGTTGCTTCGAAGGAATGTAGAATGAAGAACTGTCACTTTGAGGTTCTTACCTCCAAGTCACCTCAGAGAGGACTTCCTGGACCACCAGTGCAACAGTGACCAACCCCCACTCCCTCGATGTCCTTTTATCATATCTCCTGTCACTTTCCTCATGGTGCCAAATAACTATATGAAATACTTGCATTGATATGTTTGTTCAGTTGATATGTACCTCCCTCCTCTCACCAGCAGAAGAATGCAAGTTTCCTGCAAACAGGGACCATATCACTCTTGATCACTATAACTAAGGTAGAACCCGGAATTTAGTAAAACACTGGGAAACAGCTGTTCAAAGAACGGTGACCAAAATTATTTGCACAGAAGAGGACAGATGGAAGTGAGGTAGGAGAGGATCTTTGATCAATTGTTTCTAATCATAGATGCTGCAGAACTGGCAACAGAATTTATTGCAGTATCTCCTTATGGTTTGATGCTCAATTAATTTCATATCTTCCTTTTTTTATTAAAAGTAAGAGCGATTAACAGAGCTTTGTAAAATTGTTATTTTTTATCTTGATTTATCCTTGTATTTAATTCCTAGAATTAAAATTACTGAGTTAAAGGGGCAAGACATTTTAAAGTTCCTTCATAAATATTGTGTAACTGTTTTATAGAAAGGTTGTATCAAATTATATTCTTACCAGCATGTGTAGAAGAGTATATGATTATTTCCTTGGAAACAAGTGTTGACTTCTAAAATTTGCCAGTTTGAGAGGTCAAAATATGAAAATCTCATTGCTGGTGGGGAGTTTTTAAAAAATTAATGAGCTGTACAATTTTCATGCTTATTATCTTTTGTAAGTCTATTTATAATTTCACACATTACAAATTATTTATTTATTTTATTTATTGTTGTTCAAGTACAGTTGTCTCCATTTTTCCCTTCCACCTCCCCTGCCCCACCTGTCTCTGCCTCCCACCCTCAATCATACCCCCTTTGGTTTTGCCTATGTGTCCTTTACTCAGGTTCCTTGATGACCCTTCCCTTATTTCCCCCCATTATTCCTCTCCCCCTTCCCCTCTGGTTACTATCAGTTTGTTCTTTATTTCCATGTCTCTGGTTCTATTTTGCTTACTTGTTTGTTTTGTTGATTAGGTTCTACTTATAGGTGAGATCATATGGTATTTCTCTTTCACTGCCTGGCTTATTTCACTTAGCATAATACTCTCCAGTTCCATTACAAATTATTTGTTGATGTTTTTGACTCATTTTGGGGGGTTCTTCCATTTTTTAAATAATTCACCATGCTTTCAATAGATTAATTATGTCAAATCCCTATTACATTTGTGATATTTACTCGCTTTGTCATTTGCCCTTTGACTTTTTTGACATCCAGCAAGTTTTGCTTTTTTTAGAACCCCACAAATATGTTGATTATACCCCTGAGTTCATGACATGTTGTCATCATCAACCTGTATATGACCCTTTCTTTCCTTCCTTAATATGTATTTGGTGTAAGTGCAGTTAGAAAACATAGTATGGTTTTTGTAATATTACTTTCATATTTAGAATTTTTAAATATTAAAGTTTATTTCTACATATATTGTGTGATATGGAAGTTAAATTTTATCTTTCTCCAGATCATGAGCTAATTAACTTGATACTATTTGCTATATAGTGAATTTTTTCTACTGATCTGTGATACCATTCCATACATTTTGGCCTATTTTGTTGTGCAGGTCCATTTCTCAGCACAGGTGTTAATACAACAGTGTTTTAACCACTCTTCCTTTATAATGTCTAGAAACACAAGGATCTCTCTAGCCCTTAGCTGTTCATTTTCAATATTGTCTTAGATCTTCAAAGATTTTTATTTGTCCATAGGTATTTTGGATCATTTTGTCAACTCAAAAAATTTTATTGCTGGGCAATTAAATTGAATTTGTAAATTAATTAATGGAGGATTTACTCATCAGCAGTTGTGCTTACAATTACCTATCATGAGTGCAGATATATATATTCAAAGATATTATATTTTTAATGAGTCTGATTTTATGCATTTAACTCATTATATTTATAAAATGTTTTGTTAAGTTATAGGAGTGAGGATTTCATTTTGTTTGTGTAACAAAGTTATTATTCTTCATCTAATTTCTTCTTTAATAATTTGTGATACCAATTTATATCATTTTAACTTATTGCAATACAAGAATTAGTTTTCCTTCTACCTAATGTGCTGCAATGACTTGTCAACTACATCTTATCATCATCATATGTGGAAGGGCATGACCTCACTGATCATTTTGTTTCAACATTTTGGGAGGCTCTTAATGTTCATTTAGCCTTTTGTATGCATGACTGAAATACCTTGACAAATTTAATTTCAAAATCTTATTAGAATTTTGTTATAATTATGTTGAACTTCAAGTTAATTTTTGAAATTACATTCTCATAACATTCTATATTTTTAATGTTTTCATTAATCAAAATCTTCTATGTCACTAATATGTGTCTTTCACATGTATCTTGCCTTAAAATCATCTTTGTAAAGTGCTCTTCAATCCCTCTTCTGGTGGCAGGAGCCACTAAAAATGGGGACTTATTTACAGAGGTTGTGTCAAATTTAATACAATGTACAAGACTACCTTTGAATGTTAGCAACATTGACTCAGGGCTATGTCACCTCTAAGATCAATTGTGATTTATTAACAAGAAATACTGCTTTATCCAAAATCAACATATAAATAATCCATGTGTTAACTATGAACAGGTTTGGTACAAGGAATGTACTCAATGATTGCAGAAATGAATTATTGAATGTTACAATTCTAACTATAAACCTCCACTTTTGTAAATTTCATAGACTAAAGTAATTTTTGTAATTACGTAACAGGAATTGGTCAATCGTAATTTAATAGTATTAGTCCAGAGGTCCTGTCATATTAATGTAAAGAGTCATATTTTTGGGTTGAACTAATTAAGGTTTTGCAAATCACACATTGTTTGCATTCATTTTTGATTTAGCAACAGCTTCAGAAATCTTACATGCTGCAAGTGGTTTCTACACGTGACTTCGCTAATCATTACTGAGCTGGGAAAGGAGCCAAAACACTTGATACCCATGCTACTTTTTGTTGATATCTGCATGTGCAGTGGGTGCCCTCTTATTTTTCCTGGTATGTGTTATTTAATGATTTTAATAGCATTGTGAGAGAGTCTGTATAAGTTGAGTCAGGAAAATAAGATTAAAAATATCCCTGAGGATCAACTTTTCTGGCAGCTCATTAATCTTTACCTAGGCTGCTCAGGTTACAGTGGTGATTCCAAGCACAGATGGGTGGAAAACCTAACTGAAAGTGTGGAGAATTAACAGTGTTTTCAGGTGAGCCTTTCCTATGCCTGTGTCCTGACAGAGGTATGCATTCTGGTATTAGAAGAGAAATTCTCCTTTTCATTTCCAGCTACTGGAGTCCCAGAGGATTCAACATAACATAAGAATGTTTTGTGTATCTACTGGGTATGGATGAGATGTTATGCAATGCACAAGAAAGAATTTAAAGTCAGAGAACTAAAAACATAGAGCTATAGATAGCTCTATCTTTCTCACTACCAGAAGACCTATAAGTGGATTAAAATACTTGTTAAATTCCAAATGACACTCCATTCTGAGGTTGGTTCATGAAGCCCCACTTTGTTTTATCCTTGAATTCAGATCTAGGGCTCACTTTATGGGACTCTGAAATAGGCTTCAAATATCTTGCCTCTATTACATTCATCCCCTACCACTGTTTTTGTCACCATATTGCTACCATATCCTCACATATTTAAACAATGATATTGGCTGCATTATTCCTGTGTTTGAAACAAAAAAAGTTCTTATATGATCTCACTCTGGCTTGCTTTCTGAAGTCATCTCGTATCTTTCTCCTTTTGGTGCAGCCCATTCAAACCACACTAGCCTATTTGTTGTTCCTGGACTTGCCAATCTTACTTCTATCTCAGTACTTTGCACACTATGCCCTCCACCTATTTGGGGTATTTCCCCTGGTTTTTCCATGTTGCTTGTTCACGTAATACAAGTTCTTTTTTTAAGTTCACAATCTCCTCAAATCATTTCTTAAACACTACATATAAAACACCTACCATTACTGTCTTGACCTGCCTTGTTTGTTTAAATCATTTTCTTAGTTTGTCTTCTATACTAAAATTTCAACAACATGAAGCAAAGGTTATTTTATATTGTATGTCACTGTGTCCTACTTTCCATCATTCATAATTTATAAACACCAAATATGTATAAGAACCAAAATCATATTGGCTGCAATTTATCTGATTCTGGACTTGAAAGAGTTAAAGAGGAGAAAGTCTAGCCATTGGTTACATAACAAGAATGGTTTGTGTGACTTCGATGTAACCTGGCAGCCAAGGAGAGAGGACTGGAATGCACATGCATGTACAATGATGATTCACTGTACAGTCAGTGGGGGCAGTAGATGAGTGAGCATGGGTGGTGTGTGGCCATCATATTCAGAATGACTGAGCAAGTAGAGCAATGAGTCTGCATCAAATTTTGCATCAGGCTTGAATATTTCTCTGTGGAAACTATTCAGATGATTCAGAAGGCTTTTGGGGATGATGCCATGAGAGTGGTGCAAGTAAAAGTGAGGCACAAATGCCTCAAAGATGATCAAGAATCTTTTGAAAGTGATCCACATTTGGGAAGGCCAGCAACAAGCAGAGCACCTGAGGATGTTGAACATGTACAGGCTGCAATAAACAAAGATCAATGACGCAGGTGACTCAGTTCCTCTACAGCCCAAATTTGGTACCCTGTGACTTCTGGCTTTTCCCAAAACTAAAATCACCATTGAAAAGGAAGAGATTTCAGACCATCAGTGAGATTTAGGAAAATAGGACAGCTTATGGTGATTCCAACAAAGGATTTTGCAGAGTATTTTGAACAGTGAAAGAGATGCTGGGAGAGCTGTGTGAGGTCCCAAGGTGCCTTCTTTGAAGGGAGCTGAGGCATCATTGTCCTATGTACAATGTTCCTTGTATCTTGTATCTTCTTCAATAAATGTCTCTATTTTTCATAGTACATGTGTAAGTACTATGGACAGACCTTCTGGACAGACCTTGTGAATTATTTCTCCAACGTTTATTAAGCTAACAGAAATATACTGTACAATATGGAAACAAGTTTAAATACTTATTAATTTGTTAGAGCTGAAGACAGCAGCACAAAGACACTGACAACAGCTTATAATGATATGTAACAGTATATAGAATTCAAGTTTTAAGATCATTTCATTTCTTTCAATAGTAACTTTCCAAAAATTTTCACTGACTGCTCACTCACAAAATTATCAGTGACTTTATTAGTATCACTACCCATTTCTTTAAAAGTAATGACATATCACTTGAAGAACAATGGTAATGATTGGACTATTATTGAGGCTTTAAACCATTTATACCTACATGTCATTGAAGCTTACCTAGTCCTATGGATTTGGTTATATGTGGTAGTGCGAATTGTAGTCAAAACGTCTTTGTATTTATGAAATTAAAATACTTTCTACTCACCAAAACAAACAATAAGAAGGAGGAGGATGAAGAAGGATAATACTTATTACTTCAAAGACTAGACCTAGACTTCCCCACTGTAATAGCCTCCAAAGGACACAGAAAGAGAAACAGAAGCCCAATAGCATGGTCAGAGACAGAGCAGACTCAGGGCCTAGCCAAAACTGATAAAAGTTAGTCCTGGAGAAATAAAAGGTCAGCAGCACATATTCAGCAACCTGTGTTTGAAAGTGAATAAAAGCTTGAAATTTTCCTTAATAATGCTCTTAAAAATACTCTTGATAAAGATTGTTTTAAAGTAAAGTTTAGGGGATTATAGGTACATAGACATAATTTTACACAAAAATTAACAGTGTTCCATAAAGGGTATTAATAAGTGTCTGTGTCAAGTCACCAAATGTTTTTTCCCAGTGTTTAATTTTTTAACACCCAAATCAACTTCTTAATTATTAGTCTAGTTATCAGAGCTATTGGACAACTGGGCAACTGTGTGTGAATCACAGTCTCATTGGCAAACCTTGTTGGTATCTGCACCTTGTTGCTTTATTATTTTATATCCCTTAGATATTCAACAAATAGGATAATCTATATTTCTAAATATTTTGCTTTTAGATTCTTCTATAATATGGAATTCAGTAATGTTGAAATAATTAGTTTAACTATTAGCCCCACAGAATGTTTCTGTTCATAGTAGATTGGATCAAGTTTCTTTTCTGATTGAAAACTTATCTTCCTGCCCTGGCTGGTGTGGCTCAGTTGGATGGAGTATCATCCTGTAAACTGAAATGCTGAGGGTTTGATTCCCGGTCAGGGCACATGCCCAGGCTGCGGGTTCTGTCCCTGGTTGGGGCACATGGGAGATGCAACCAATCAATGTCTCTCTCTCTCTCTCTCTCTCTCTCTCTCTCTCTCTGGAATCTCTTTCTGCCCTCTCTAAAATCAATAAATGTATCCTAAGGTGAGGTTTAAAAACAAAACAAAACAAAACAAAACAAATATATCCAGTTACCATTATGAAAGCTGATACTGTCCTTTGTCACATTTTCTCCATAAAAGAACTCAGGAGCTCAACAAGGAAGCTTGCCTGAATTTCTTATTAATTAGTTAACAGCATTAATTAAGCCTTTACCTGGGCCCTCAGATGCTGTTTTTATAACTATATTAAATAATGTATCCTTTTTAGTCATAGAGATCTGTACAATGTATTTAACTTCCCAATAAGATTTAAGAATTAGAGCATTTCTCATCCTTATCTGCTTCCTGCATGCTTTTCATAGCTCCAAATACTTACATGACATGTGATTAATAACTTTTTAAAAATACACTAGATTAATGAAGAAGTAATGCTCTGGCATCAGGAGGCTGAAATAAGTGTTTGGAATCTAAAGGGAAATGCTATTATGAAATATTAGAGTTGTTCAGAGTAGAAAATGTTTTTGGAAAACCATTTACAACTTAATTTTCCATTTACTTGCTACACCCCTATTTCTATATAGAAATACTCCTGGGTGTACCTACTACAAAACTGAAGATAATAAACATTTGTTGGCCATTTTTAATATATATAGCAATTTCAAATTATAAAAAAGTTTAAGTGAGTCTTTCAGAGACTATAATTAGAGGGAGAAATTCAGTATCAACAAAAGTAGTTAAGCTGTGAAGATTAGATGATTTTTTTAAGGATTTCTGGAATTCAGAATGTGAATGCAAAGACACTGAAATATGTTTTTTTGTTCCTTGA
This sequence comes from Desmodus rotundus, assembly GCF_022682495.2. Classification (NCBI taxonomy): domain Eukaryota; kingdom Metazoa; phylum Chordata; class Mammalia; order Chiroptera; family Phyllostomidae; genus Desmodus; species Desmodus rotundus. Next base: position 34,643,055 of record NC_071397.1, on the reverse strand, counting down.
AGACAACTGTTATGGGGAACTCAGTTGAGAGATTTTCAACCTAAACGCCAGGGCTGATAGAACCACCAGAGATATGGAATCTGCAGGGCATGAAGGGCATGACCTCACTGATCATTTTGTTTCAACATTTTGGGAGGCTCTTAATGTTCATTTAGCCTTTTGTATGCATGACTGAAATACCTTGACAAATTTAATTTCAAAATCTTATTAGAATTTTGTTATAATTATGTTGAACTTCAAGTTAATTTTTGAAATTACATTCTCATAACATTCTATATTTTTAATGTTTTCATTAATCAAAATCTTCTATGTCACTAATATGTGTCTTTCACATGTATCTTGCCTTAAAATCATCTTTGTAAAGTGCTCTTCAATCCCTCTTCTGGTGGCAGGAGCCACTAAAAATGGGGACTTATTTACAGAGGTTGTGTCAAATTTAATACAATGTACAAGACTACCTTTGAATGTTAGCAACATTGACTCAGGGCTATGTCACCTCTAAGATCAATTGTGATTTATTAACAAGAAATACTGCTTTATCCAAAATCAACATATAAATAATCCATGTGTTAACTATGAACAGGTTTGGTACAAGGAATGTACTCAATGATTGCAGAAATGAATTATTGAACGTTACAATTCTAACTATAAACCTCCACTTTTGTAAATTTCATAGACTAAAGTAATTTTTGTAATTACGTAACAGGAATTGGTCAATCGTAATTTAATAGTATTCATCCAGAGGTCCTGTTATATTAATGTAAAGAGTCATATTTTTGGGTTGAACTAATTAAGGTTTTGCAAATCACACATTGTTTGCATTCATTTTTGATTTAGCAACAGCTTCAGAAATAAGTGTTTGGAATCTAAAGGGAAATACTATTATGAAATATTAGAGTTGTTCAGAGTAGAAAATGTTTTTGGAAAACCATTTACAACTTAATTTTCCATTTACTTGCTACACCCCTATTTCTATATAGAAATACTCCTGGGTGTACCTACTACAAAACTGAAGATAATAAACATTTGTTGGCCATTTTTAATATATATAGCAATTTCAAATTATAAAAAAGTTTAAGTGAGTCTTTCAGAGACTATAATTAGAGGGAGAAATTCAGTATCAACAAAAGTAGTTAAGCTGTGAAGATTAGATGATTTTTTTAAGGATTTCTGGAATTCAGAATGTGAATGCAAAGACACTGAAATATGTTTTTTTGTTCCTTGAAGACAACTGTTATGGGGAACTCAGTTGAGAGATTTTCAACCTAAACGCCAGGGCTGATAGAACCACCAGAGATATGGAATCTGCAGTTTTTGAATTATAATACAGGCTGCTTTAAATTTTATGAGTTGGTATGATATCTCCCCACAAAGACACTTATATAACATTTTCAAAAACTTTCTACAATCATCAATTTGTCACACTGCTATCTTTAGAGTAAATAAACGCTTTTTTTTCAAAGCATGAGAAAATTTGTCATAGAGATGTTTAATAAAACAACCAAAGCTATAAGATTTTATGACTTACCTCTCTACAACTGTTTCTTGAAATCCCTTTCAGTTATTAAGGTTCTAATCCAGGGCACTTCCCTCTGAAGGAATCATAAGAGAGGGCAGAATTTAGGGGAGTGTGACTTGATCAGAAATCATTCCCTCAGCCTGCATAGAAACCACCTTTCTGTACCAGGTAGCTTTGGCTGGTATAATGATTCTAGCAATCATTTGGTCTGCTTCTTATATATGACCATGTCTATCACCAGCTTCACATCTTGCTTCCAAAGAAGGAAATATTTCCCTGACAACAGCATCTGCCTTAGGTCTGAGAGATCAAAACAGAGAGAGTGAAAATAAGACACAGAACCATGCAGTCAGTCTCATGTATGTGACCCAGGGTGCGAAAAGCACTGGAAGCAAAATTGGATATGATTGAGCAGACGATAATAAAATCTGTGAGCTTCTAGTTGACAAGGGATTTGTTCTGCCTTTTCATTTATAACTATAATTATTAAAGTATTATCACAGAAAAAAGGAAATTACCTTCAATAATCAGACCTTTGGGAAAAGCATCAGAACTGGCTGGCTAGAGTTCAGGAAGTTCAGACAGTTCCAGACAGGGCTTCCAGACCCACGTTCATGGCTTGAAAACAACAAAAAATAAATAAATTATTCAAGTGGTTTAAAATCAAGGTAAAGCAAAAGGTAATCTAATTTTGATATTAGGAAGACTTCAAAGTAAAATAAACAAACAAACAAAAAACAGGTATTACCATCTAAGGATCAAATAATTCTGAACACTATTTAATACCATATTTTGAAAAGAGGGTAGAGAAACTCCACAAATAAGTAATGAAAAGAGACATGATGTGTGGTACAGTGACATAAGTTGAACCTGTGAGATTTTGTTATGTACAAGGTGTCAAATGCCCCCATTGACACATTCAGTATGATCTCTGAGAAGAACATATACTGAGGAGCTCCCTATAGTAATTAATAAAATACCTTCACAGTTAATACAAAGGCGACATAAGCCTTTCCTCAGCTAACCTTGGAGTTATTCTCCAATCTTCCCACCCCATATTATACACTGAAAAAGTATCTAAAGGAGAGCATACACAGAAAGACACTGTAACTCAAGACAATGAGGAATTGACACCACTGTGAATGCCTTTTCTCTCTTCCTACTGTACTTTCATTCATTCATGTCTCTGCAGATCTCAGACTTGATTTATTTCTCCACGAGAGACCTAAGGTGAGGTAAATAGCCCAGAGGGATGGATCATTTACCCCACAGAATGTGAAAGATCTAGCAGGGGTGTCCAACCCATGGCCCATGGGCAGCCTGTGGCTCGGGATGGCTATGAATGTGGCCCAACACAAAATCATAAATTTACTTAAAACCTTCTTTTTTTGCTCATCAGTTTTCACTAGTGTTTGTGTATTTCATGTGTGCCCCAAGACAACTCTTCATTTTCCAGTGTGGCCCAGAGACACCAAAAGGTTGGACACTCCTTCATATACAGTGTTGATCCCAGTCCATGTTGAAAGAAGGGGAAAAACCAAAATATTGCAAGATATTTGTTCTTGTAAAGAAGTGTTCTTTCTCCTATTTATCAGATTATGGTCATATTTAATGTTAGCTGTATTTTCCTTATTAGTTAATAAACTAAAATTTGGCTATTCCTTTGGTCTTTGTTATGTGTATTTTAATTTACAGTTAAACATCACTGAGTTATAGAATTCAAAAATGAACTTGACCAAGTAAGCTGAGAATTCTGATGCAAAATGACCAATGAACCCTAAGCAGCCCAGCCAATGTAAAAGACACAAATAGCATGGAATTCAAGAAATGCAAGATTAACAAATTAAATAAAATAGTTCCATAATATAAATGAAATCTACACTTATTTTGGGACCTTAGATATCTGTTAGTTCCACACTCTCAATTAGTGGAGGAAACTCTCAGACCATCGCATTTATTCCAGCTAGAGAGTCATCTCTGGGCAAAGTTAGGACGAGGAGCTTGATCTGCCTCCTAAATATTCATTCTCTTCTAGCATACTGTTTCATGTAGAGATCATTTGGTTACACTTGCTCACTCATGGTGAAACAGCTGAGACATAGAGAATTTGTGAAATTTGTGAAACTATGCTCTAAAGAAAGAAAATTTGAGTACTTCCCTTGGGAAAAATAAAATGAACATTTTGACAAATAACAAAAAACAACTCCTATCTACAATAAAAAAGGAAGTCAATAGCCATGGTGAAAGTGGGGGAACTCTGAAATAAATTCATCAGAAGAGGCCGGTGTGGCAGGGGGGCCTGGATGGGGAATTAGAGCCCAGATTCTGGACAGAACCATCAGATACAGGGCCAGTCTCCTTGTGACCATTCCTCAACCCAGTGTCTTCCCACTGTGCAGGACAACATCTAAACCTCTTGAAAATGGGTGACTTAGGTAAAAATAAGGGAACTTTGTCACAAAGTCTCCCAAAGATCTGGGAACATCCTATGAAAGATGATCATGAGAGACAGGTTTTCTTTTCTTTAACCAGCTGAACAGAAAGCAGAAAGCAGAGCAGAGAGAAGACTAAGAGTGGTGTGCATATCAATGGTAACTGTTATTCACTAACCTTTGAGCAGCAGGTGGATGGTAGCCAGTGAGCAGGACTGCAGAAAGGCAGGGTGTTTCTGATGACTTGCAAGGAAACCCCTTTCTGCCTAGGACTTCTTACAGGAAATAACTAAAGACCCAGAAACAGCTAGGCGGGAAGGGGCTAGAAATAATCTGGTAACACAGGTGAGCAACCCCAGGGGCTCTTGGGAAACTCAGGGAAAGGATATTTCCATGAAAAAACATATGGGCTTTCTGCTAGGCAGAGGCCTAGGATTATAAACAAGTCTGCTTGGGTGATTAAGTGTAATACTTTTGCATTTATAGGCTGCCAAGTGTTGTCCATTTGGTTACACCTACACGAGATGATTGGCAATAGCAGAAGACACAAAAACAATAAGAATGGATAAAATAAAATAAGGGTGAAAGAGCACCAGTCTGAGGTCATTTAGCACAGGCAAGCAACTCCATAGAACTCATTACCCCACCCCACCTGACACCAGGAATAGATTTTCATTTCAGTAATTGTTTATGACATAAAATGTTTTGAATGACTCTTCCATTTACAGAGCTTTAGTTTTTTCAATCCTATTTTTTTATTGTTTTGCAATTTCAAGGAGAAAGTTGTTGATGGCCTTCAACACTTCTTGATTTCTCTTTTTACAGGGACACCTCGAAACATTTAGGAGGTGTGGTAGTAGCTAGAGAACATTCATCAGAGAGAGGTAAGACTAGAAGCAATATAGGTAAAAGAAGAAAAATAGCAAAAACTATGAGGCACAAGTTACATTACACTGCTCTTGTTAGAGCTGACAAATAAACTCTCTTTCCTCTCTCTTACTTCCTTCCACAGCGTAAGTTAGCATGTATATCAGATGCGTAACTGGAGTGTGGAGAACGTAGAGGCCTTGTCTGAGACTTCGACTTAGGTCACACATGCCAATGCAGATTATTATAGAAGACTGCATTTGGACATGATGTGCTGGCTTGGTCTGACTTAAAATTGTTTGCATTTCCCCATTGGCTCAGCTTACTTCCCACTTCTGTAGATACAATTTGAGGGATCCACTCCCCTGTAAGTAGTGACTGACCAGGAAGGATCTGGTGATTCCTTGGTTCCTAATGTCAGTACTATTTGTTGTGAATCGAATTGTATCTCCTTGGGGTGCAGGGAGAAGATACATTAAAGTCCTAACCCCCAGTGCCCCAGAATATGATCCTATTTTGAAATAGGGTCATTGCCGATGTAATTAGTCATAAGGTCATAGTGCAGTAGGATGGGTCTGTGATCCAGTATGACTGATGTCCTTATAAAATAGGACATTTTGGACAAAGAGAAGACAATCATGTGATGATAGAAGTAAAGATTAGAGTTTTGTATCTACAAAGGAATTCCAATGTTTGTTGGAAAACCCAGAAGCAAGAAAGAGAAGAAGGATTCTCCCTTAGAAGCATCAGAGAGAGTATTGCATATTTTCTGGTAACTTAAGCATGATATAATTTGGGGGGTATATTACACCCACTGTGCTTAATTTAATATTATATATATTTATTTGAAAAACAATTGCCTTTGATATATGTCAAAGGGCAAGTTTGAAGATTAATTTGGATGATGGAGAATGTCTACAGTGCCTTCCAGACTCCTTGGAGTTCACTGATGAAACACACCTTACTCATGTGCCTCTGCTCATTAACTTCACAGTATTCATTTTTGCCCATGAGGTACTAATAAGTGCACACATAAGCTTGGATAAGAAAGGTTGGAGGCACTGTTTCCAAAAGGCGTAATTTACTGTTTTAAAATTATGAAATGGAGAAAGTGATTCAAAATACTAGGACAAAATGTATTTAATTTGTCTCAGATTGTGGTCTTCGAATTTTTTAACAAATCTGCTTAAATATGTACAATTCTTGTATGCAATCAAAAAGTAAAACCACATTTTTTTCTTAAATATAAATTCCTCTTAAACTCTAGACTACATGGAGCTAAAGTCAATTTTAAGGCCAGTTATATTTGTTTGTTTTTGTCTGTCAAGGAGTCATACTGTGCTGGTGAGAGGAGAGTCCAGCTCCAGTGTGATGTGATCTAAGGAGATATTTTATCCGTATCATAAATCCATGACAATAATTGATGTAATCTTGAACTTCATGAGTAATAACACAAATGCACTTTTCTATATACACATTTTTTTAATTTACGGTGGTGTTCTGGCCTCCATTTTAACTTCTAGTTTTTTCAAACAGGAAGGGAATGACAGCGTACTTTCTACCAACACAGCGGCCCAGCATCCCCCTGTGTGATTTTACTTCATATCATTTCAAACAATGACTTAGAAGTAAAATAACTGGCTGAAAAAAAGGTAAGTAGGTAGCAATTCCTCACTGAAACATTGCATTTTAAGAAGGATGAAAAATTCATCAGAAAGTATAAATTAATTGATTTCTAATAATATAGTTTTGTAATCACAGTTTTCAAATTCCAGTGATGTTGAACTGGAGGTGGTTATGAAGCTTAAATCATAAATATTAAAATATTGGAATTTAGGTCATAAATACTGTGTTTGAAATATTGGAGAAATCAAGGTCATGTAGTCATAAATTCTGTGCACTTTTTTCCTGACCAACAGTCAATTATCTTACAAATAGAAAAATAATTACCTAATGGTATCTAAAGAAGAAAACTGTGAATAATGTTAAAACAATATTTAGTAGTTTTTAAGACTAAGATGAACATTTCAATAATAAATGTATCATGGGTAAATTGAGTGAAGCACCTGAAAAAAGGGCAAAGCATTCTAATAAGCGACAATGTCACTTAGCATGTGTTTATGACACTAGATGACTAGGACAAGTTGGATTAAGCATTTGGAATTTTGTTTTCACTTTGGAAATACCTACTCTTCGAGTGTATTTTATGAAGTAAGAGTCCCAGAAGCATCAGCTTTAGTTAATACATTTTTAAATATATATTTTTAGAGCACTTTACACTTTCACTATGTGAACACTGGCCTAAAAATTATATGAACAAAAATAGTGCATCACTTCTTTGAAAAAAAACTATAATACACAACTAGAAATTTGAAAATTTAATGACATGATCATCAAATTTATACAAATAAATTATGACTTATTAAACAATTACCATTAAAAATATTAAAAGCCCACACCCTCCACCAAGCTTTCCCTATCCATTTTGGAGTTCCCTCCATCCCTTATCACACTCTGTGCCATTGATTTACTTTAAAAAAATGGTACTTAATACAACCTAAATTTTCTTATTTTTTTCCACATTTATTGGCAGTTTATTCCTATCACAACAGAAGTTTCATTAAGGCAGAGAATGTGTCTCCTTTGTCAGGTTCTCTGCTAAATTTCTAGCAGAGATGTTCAATAAATAGTTTTTGAATCATTGAAATAAAATTGCAATGAAACTATGAAGCTACCAAAATGCATTTTCTGTAAGCATCATAATTAACCATATTTTGCCCACTTTCTGTGCTTCTATGGCACATCATTCTTCCATTCTTGCAGCGCTGCTCGTGCCGAATCTAGTGGCTCGTGGATTTATCACTGTCCTCAGAGTGACAGCTGTGCATGCGTCACAGCTTTGCCTCAAGTGTGGCACCCTGTCTCAGTTTCTAGAAACAAATAGAAGCTCAGTCTGTTGTTGAATTCTTGAATGGGTAGATGAATTCATTTAGTATTTATAAATGTGTTGCAGTTTAGTTGTTGACTTTTGTAAATAATTGTGTCATATTTGTAAAAATAATCATTAATAGCTCCTGGATGGAACATAAGACACCTCCAAGGAAATGTTTACAATGTCTCAGAACCTTGTTACTTAATACCTAACACCAGATTTATGTCTGTATATCTTCAATTACTGTGGGAGGATGCAGAAAATGAATAAAGATATTAAGGATTGGCTAATAATTCAATAGCCAAATTGGTCCCTGGCCTCCTATTACCAGACTTAGGATAATCCAGGATGTTCAGGATCATTATTAGAGTCCAGGCTCCCCTTCACCAAGCCACCGTGTTTACATGCATCTTCATGCAGCAAATCAGCTGCATCTTCATGAGGTCAAATTTTTTTCCCATTTTCATTATTTTCCTTATACTGTTTCTGATAATTTTGTAGATAGAATCATTTTTGTCTTTTTATTTTTTTAACTTATTTTTTGTGTCCTCATTTCCTTTTCTTTTTAAAAAAAAAACTTTTATTGTATTTTTCATCACCATTTATACCCCTTATACTCTCTGGCCCGCTCCCCCAATCACCACACTATTGTCCATGTCCATGAGTCTTTTTTCCTTTTTGTTCAGTCCCTCCACCTTCTAACTACCCCCCCCCCAGAGCTGTCAGCCTGCTCTCTCTCTATGAGTCTGTCTCTATTTTGCTTGTTAGTTCAGTTTGTTCATTAGATTCCTCATATGAATGAAATCCTATGGTACTTGTCTTTCTCTGACTGGTTTATTTCACGTAGCATTCTCCAGGTCCATCCATGCTGTTGTAAATGGTAAAATTTTCTTTCTTTCTTTTATTAATTCTGTTTAATGTACATGTCCCTAGTTTTTTTATTATTATTTATTATTTTCTTTGTTGAGAATAGAATGGCAAATAAGCCATATTTTCTATGTGAATGGCTTTCCTTAAATACTTTTTGAGCCACTATTCAGAATATTGTCTTTTCCTTACATTACACATGTAGTGCTAAGGACACTACACTCATCATTTCTAAAAGCTTTTTGAACATAAGTCTCCCAGATTACACTGTTTTCTCTTCAAATTCCCCTTCAGACATCTGAGAAAGTGAAACCCAAAAGTAAACTACAGGAGGATTTTCTCTGATGAATCATGCCATGGCTGCCAGCCCAAGCTCTTTCACAATGTACTGTATAATAGGGTCTAATTGAGAACCCTGGAAGTTGCAAAAGAACAGATTGATTAGGTAAAAATTGGTAGCTTTAAACAGTTAAGTGTCAAAAGAAATCAATTTTCATAAATGAGTCAAAGGGGTGACTACGGAAACAAATAGTTAGAATGGCAACTCTAATCAGCTACTTCCAGGAGGTCATTAAAATAATTTTATTACCATATCATGACTACCAGAGAAAAGTCACATGTTGTAGTTGAAAAATGAAGCTTATGAGTTTTGAAAGGAGTCTTTTTTCTTATTTCTTTCCTTCCAAACTTCTTTCCTCCCACTTTCCCTCCCTCCCCCCACTTTGTTTCTTAATTTCTTCCTTTTTTAAATTAATTTTTATTGTTATTCAATTACAGTTGTATGCCTCTTCTCCCCATCCCTCCACCCCACCCCAGCTGAACCCACCTCCCTCCCCCTTGATTTGGTCCATGTGTCCTTTATAGTAGTTCCTGTAATCCCCTCTCCTACTGTCCCCTTTCCACTCCCCCCTGCCCATTGTTAGATTGTTCTTAACTTCAGTGTCTCTGGTTATATTTTGTTTGCTTTTTTCTTCTGTTGATTATGCAATTTAAAAAAATGCAAGATAGAAGAGAATGGGTAAAGAAAAAAGAAAAAAGAAAGGAAGGAAGGAAATTCTTTCAAAAGTCAAAAGACATTCAGACTTCTTTCAAAAGGAAGAAATGTTCCAGTTAAAGGTGAGGGACAAATACCATATGATCTCACCTTTAACAGGAACATAATCAACACAAGAGACATTGAGGACACATGGACAAAACCAAGGGATGGGTGGAGGCGGGGGAGGGAGGTGGGTTTGCCTGGGGTGGGGTGGAGGGGTGGGGAGAAAATGCAGACATCTGTAATTGAACAACAATAAAATAATTTAAAAATTGAAAAAAAAATAAAATCTACGTGGGAAAGCCTGGCACTTTTGCTAGGGAATTAACCATTTCACCTGCCCCAAAATACATACAAAATCAAAAAAACAAAACAAAACAAGAAAAAACTTGGGAGTAAAACTTCCCTTCTCAAACCCCTGGGTTATGTGCCCCACCACTATGACACTGTGTTTCCTTTCCTGTTGGAATGATTTTACCAAGGGTGATTTGGAACTTCATTGGCTTCTTTGAGAAACTTAAGATCACCGCAAACTGCCTTATCTAAAATTTCTCTCTCCCATCATCTCTGTTCAGCCTTCCTTCTTTTACCATCTTCAGTGTTCCCTTCAGTTCCCTTGAACCCTTTAATTTATCACCCATCAAACCATATCATTCTCTGTCCTCCACTGTCAGAACTTTCCTTTCCCACTCCAGCTCAGCTTCATATAGTCACTTGAACTTGAGGCTTCTGTTCCCTTTAGGAGCTCTGACGGGACTCAGGGACTCCCCAGCCAGCACCCGCCAAAAGCAACTACCAATCAGGGCAAATGAAAATCTTATAAGTCTCTTCCATGGATCAAGTTTTATTGGTTTGTGGAAGAGACTTTGCCACAAAAGTTAACAATACATATGCATCATTATAACCATTTTTTTGGACTGTATACTTACAATTTTGCACTTTTGTCTTTTTAGAAAATTCATCTAAAATTTGCCATTCTAGGAAATATTCTATTGACTTTTTCATGGCATATTAGCCTTTCTGGAAATGTGGTACAATTCAATAAGAAATTACTGCATACCTTCTTTAGGGTGTGATGAATAGCTGCCTCTAACAACTGGAGTTGGTTCAGATCATCTGCCTGGTTGGCAGACATCCTTTGCCTCCTCAAACTCAGGCCACCTACAGCTGCTCAGTGCATTGGAAAACACAAGTTTTACAAAGACAGATGTGTTTCTAGATATATCACATGTGTAGATGAATTGAAACCTTAATTTTAATCTCAAAAATTATTTTACATGACTTAAACAGTGTTATATTTGCCTTACTTAATCTCTATAGTCAATAGTTATCATTAAGCAGTAAATAATATGGGAAGCATAGTGTTGTATTTTGATCAATTTACCATCATTGACATATATTGTTAATAAGAGTCCTTAAATTTTCAAATAAGTTAAGGCTGAACTACATAAAAATGGAAAAAATGGAATGAAGCAAAAATAGACTCTATTTATGCTTTTAATTTTATCATCATAAAAACAATAAATAGTAATTGTAGGAATTTTAGAAAATTTAAGAAAAAGGTGAAATAAGATATATTTTAAAGTCTTACTACCCAATGATTACTACATGAACAGTAATTTTCTCCCTGTGTCAATAGCCACCCTCATACCTCAGTAAGGTGATGCAGACCAAAGATAATGATTAGAATACAAAATTTAAAAATGACAAAGTATACTATACTTTTTCTTAACTATAAGAGAAATTAAAATTTTGTCATATATGAAATTAAAAATTATGGACATTTTAAGTTACATTTTTAGGTATTAATTTTAAAAAAATTAAATATGGTACTTAATGTTTTATATAATGTTTTTTTATTGGATTTATTAGGTGACTTAGGTTAACAAAACTATAGAGGTTTCAAGCATACAACTTTATAAATACATCATCTGTATATTACATCATGCATTCACCATCTAAAGTCAAGTCTCCTTCCATCACCATTTACTTCCTCTTTACCCTCTAATGCCTCTCCCCACCCCCGTTCCCCTCTGGAAATCACCATAGTATTGTCTGTGTCTGTTTTTTTCTTTTTTCTTTTCTCTTAATCCATTCATGCTTTTCACCCAGCCCTCTAAACTCCCTTCCATCTGACCACTGTGGGTCTGCTCTCTATTTCATTTGTTAGTTTATTTTTTCATTAAATTCCACACATAAGTGAAATCATAGGTATTTGTCTTTCTCCAACTGGCTTATTTCTCTTAGTTTAATGCTCTCCTGGTCCATCCATGCTGTCACAAAAGGTAAGATTTCCTTCTTTTTTAGAGCTGAGTAATATTTTATTTGTTTATATATTTTTATGAAAATTGTCTTTTATTGCTTGAGAATTTCATTCAATGAATATCTTCTCTGTTTATTGTACACCACACAAAACAGGAAAAATGGGTATAAAGTATTTTAAAGAAATCTTGAAAATATAAATTAAATGATACATTTTCGGGCATTTAACACTCTTAGTTCTCTCTCTCCCCTCTGCCATGATTCAGCTTCCCACTGAAGTGAGAGATGCTTCCCAAATTCCCAAACTTGTTTTCATGAATTGTCAAACTTGCACTATCTCATTTCTACTGAATGAAGTTGTTATAAAACTCTGCTTTGTTTTTTCTTCCTATATCACTGTTCTTTTACTTCACCCATGAATCACACATCTGTTCAGTGTCTTCATCATTTTACTTGCTCTTGTAGCTGTGGAATAACCAGTTTATATACTTTCCTCTTTTTCAGATCTATTCAGGGATTGTATGTCTCTTCATACTGCAGAGCACTTTTGCTGGGAGAAACAGCTATAGGCTCTGCTTTTCATTATTCCTACATGACACCAATTCAGGCTTCACTTACAGCAGCCATTCTCCTTTTTGTTCTGGGGAGATTACAAATCTTGGTTTTCACTCTTGATCCCAGCATCTCTTCCTGTTTAATATTTGTTTTGTAGTTTTCATTTCTCAACAAAGGAGGAATTTAATTTTTGAAAAGCAAGAGTTTATTTCAATTCTCTTTTGGTAACCATAATAATTACAAAAACAATGTGTGTCTTTCTCTCTCTTTCTCTCATCTTTTCCTTTCCTTTTGATTTTTATTTATTTGGTTTTATACTTTAGAAAGCCTTGTATTTTTTTTCCTGATTTAATGCTAGACATTAAAGAAGAAATATAAATAAAAGACTGGATGATCTTATCTTCATCCCAAAATGTGTAATTTCTCTATTCAAATGCTGTTAAGAGTACAAGATGTATAATTCATCTTGAAGGTTGGATTTTAGCTTTTTAAGAGACAGTGTATAATCTTTGCTTTTATTACTAGCCTGTTATTTCTCATTTACACTGTGTGGTCTTTTTGAAGCTTCAAAAACAAGCCAAGGGGTTTTACCAAGCTCCCCCTATACTTCAAGTGGTAGGGTTTGTACTCTGAAGTCTGCCTCTCAAGCATTTTGTAACTACTCAAATTACTGTTTGGTGCTTTAATGTTCTAATTAATGTTTCTATCTGGAATTATTAAAATCTTACTTTGTGCACTTTTAAGTCAACGCTTTGAGAAGACGGTTGCATATGGCCTTAAGCTCCCTTCACTGAACTCTGTCTCTTCAAAATTTTACTTTTAAAATCTTAGATGCTTTTGCAGTTTCAACTCCAACCTACCTCTACTCATCTCGTTACAACTGTCATTTTTACTTGAACTTTACTGTTCTTGGCATGAATTAAAAAATGACCCATATTTTTAAAGGCTTGGATAAATTTGGGACTTACAACAGTGTGCTTCTAGCTCTAACATCATAGACCCTCAAAACTTACCTTAATTGCTTCCTAGTGCTTGTTTCATTTTTAAAAATGCTCCCTGGTTTCCACAGTTTCTTTCAGTAAGAGAGTTGTTCTAACGCAAGCTATTTCATTATGATCAGAAAAAGCTTAATTTATTTCAAGGTTAAAATTTTAAAATTATTATAACTTGATGGTGGCTTGACTCTTTGGATATTATAAAATGTACTTCATTATCTATACTCATGCAACTTTTTAAAAGTGAATTTTGTTTTTGCTTAAAGTGATTTTTTACTTTCAAAATTTTCATCTAAATTTCATATATTTATATATTTTTACTTTCAAAATTTTGTTATATTATACATAATATTTATGAGGGTCTCATTTAAGCAACATGCAATTTCTAATTATCCAGTCTGACAATCTTAATCTTTATGTATTAAGTCCATTTACATTTAATGTAATTTTTTAAATCTTTTTTTATTGTTGTTCAAGTACATTTGTCTCCATTTTCCTACCACCACTTTATCCCTGCCCCACCCACCCCCACCTCCCACCCTTAATCCTTCCCCACTTTGGCTTTGTCCATGGGTCCTTCATACATGTTCCTTGATGACACTTCCACTTCTTTCCCCCCAGTATCCCCCTCTCCCCTCCCCTCTGGTTACTGTCAGTTTGTTCTTCATTTCAACATCTCTGATTATATTTTTGCCTATTGGTTTGTTTTGTTGATTAGGTTTCACTTATAGGTGAGATCACATGGTACTTGTCTTTCACCGCCTGGCTTATTTCACTTAGCATAATGCTCTCCAGTTCCATCCATGATATCACAAAGGGTAGTAGTTCCTTCTTTCTTTCTGCTGCATAGTATTTCATTGTGTAAATGTACCATAGTTTTTTTGAGCCACTCCTTTACTGATGGGCACTTAGGTTGCTTCCAGCACTTGACTATTATAAATTGTGATGCTATGAACATTGATTGGGGAGCATAACAATCAAAACCCAATTACATTTACATTTAATGTAATTTTAATGTATTTAGATTTAAATCTATACCTCGCTACTTTTTATTTGTATTTATTATAGATTCTATTTTTGCTTAGCTTTTTCCTTTCTTTTTGTGGAAAGCAAAATAATACACCTCCACCCCCATTATATGCACTTAATCCCTGGAAATTATGAATATGTTACCTTGTATAGCAGAAAGGAGTATGCAGACTAGCACTAAGTTAAGGATCTTAAAATATTGAGATTACCCATTTGGTGTCACTATAATCTCAGGGATCCTATAAACGAAAGAAGGAGGTAGAAGAATCAGAGAAGGACATGTGATGATGGAAGAGTCAGAGTGATAGAATGAGAACAAGACTACACAAGCTATTGCTGCCATTGAAGATAGAAAAGGGATTGGAGACAAGAAGTGAAACAGGCTCCAAAAGATGGAAAAAGCAAGAAATGAATTTTCTTCTAGATCTTTAATTGAAAGTTAGCCCTGCCTACACATTGATTTTATCTTATTTTTGCTTTTCAACTCAGTTGACATTCAATATTATGTTAGTTTCAGGTGTATAGCACAGTGGTTAGGTTAGGCATTTACATAATTTATGAAGTGTTTCCCTCTATACCTCTAGTACCTAGCTAGCACCATACAGTTATTGCAAAATTATTGACTATATCCCCCAAAGCTGTACTTTACATCCCTATGACTGTTTTGGAAATACCAATTTGTACACCTTGATTTTAGCTCAGTGAGGTACACTTGGGACTTCTGACCTCCAGAACTGTAAAATAATAAGTATTATTTTAAGCTATTAAATTTGTAATAACTTGTTAGAATAACAATAGGACATAAGACCCTAATACCCTTGTGTTTCAGGTAAATCAAGTATTTTATTATTTCACTTCCCTGTAGATTAATTTGTTAGCTATAGATTCTTTTACTATGCTCATATTGCATAGTCTAAATATTATAACATATGCACCCACAAGGATGCATTATTGAGTTCTAGTATAACTGATTATTTTTACTACTTTCAAAGTATGAACAAAATTTAAGATATTTGAATGCTTCTCATTTGTGCCATTGTTGTAACATTTTAGCTTTCTATATTTTATAAATCCCTTAAACATTATTTTTTAATTATCCAGTATTTACATTTCTTTTTATTGATCCTCATTGATTAGGGAAAGGCCAAGGTGGAGATAGGTGAAAAGGGGGAAATGGGGATGGAAAGAGACTTTGCTTGGGATGATGCATTGTGAAGATGATGTTTTATTGAGTTGTGCACTTGCAAATTGTATCCCAATAAATTCAATTTAAAACATCATCATTAATTAGTCTCTATATATAATCTGCAATATTTTTCTTCTGCTTAAAAACACTTTTTTTACTATTCTGGAGTTCAGGTCTGTTATTAACAAAGTCCTTTATTTTTAATTTGTCTGAAAATGTCTTCATTTTAAAAAATACTTTTATTTGTATGGAATTGTAGATGGTAGTAATTTGCTTTCAGTATTAGGAAAAAAGTCATCTTAAAGTCTTCTGGCTTTTATCATTTTAGATGAGAATTCAGCTGTGTTTCTTATAGTCCCTTCTTTGAAGGAAATGGCTTTATTTTTCTATTTACTTTTAAGGTTATATTTTTTGTTCATTTCTCAGCAGATTTGCTAATATGTCTAGGTGTAGTTTTCTTTATATTTAATCTGTTGGAGGCTTGCTTGATATTCTTTCCTCTTGATACTTTCAGTCCATCATGAAAAACTCTTACTTTTCTTTCCTTAGATATTGCTTTTGCCTAACTCTATTTTTCTATTGTGGATTCCAAACATGCTTACTAGACCTTTTAATTGTGCCCAAAATATTTCTCATGCTCTTTTCCAGGTTTTGCATCCTTTTTCTTTACTTTTACTAGGTCTCTGCATTTTCTACTGACCTATATTCCAGTTCATTAATCATTTCATCAACTCTTTACTCTGATGTTAAACTTAACTATTGAATTTTTAATTTTGATTATTATATTTTTGGTTCTACAGTTTATATTTGATTCTATTTTTAGAACTGTCATATTCAAAATTTCCATTAAAATTTTCTACCTTGATTTCCATTCCTTGAGATGTATTTAAATTCTATGTTTAATAATACTTATATATCTTTAACTATCTCTTTGTATTTTTTATTTTCTTTAATGTTTATGAGTTTGCTCTTTATTTTGTATAATGGGTAATTTTTATTTAAATGCTGTGCATATTGTTAGAAAATTTATAGGAATACTTTGAGAAAATAGATGACATGCTGTGTTGCATTAGAGAATTTTCTTTTCTTTCTGATTGGTTTTTAGGGTTGGGAAATTTCACTGCAATTCAGTTTGAAATTGAACTAATTTGAAGCAGGAATTCAGACATTGCAATGAAAGATCTATTTCTAGTTAGCCCTTTATATTTCAAATGGAAAGCTAAGAGTTTTATATGGTCTTCTTTATGACTGTATTAACTCTGAAGTTTCTTCCATACACTTAAGAAATGGCTCACCTTCCAAGTCTCCTGAACCCTGACTTCTGCTTGGCTTCACACTGACACTTAAATCCTCTTCTAGATTTACTCAATAGGTGGCTTTCTCCATTTAGACCAAAGATGTTTAAGATTTGATAAATATCTCAGGAGAAGTAATAGTCATAATGTCAGGAACATCCCTATACTTCACCTAGTTTGGAATCTTGACCCCTTCAAGATCTTGATGCATTGGTGACTATCAAATATAATGTCCTTTGCTTTTGTTGATTATGTAAAGCAAACAAAATATAACCAGAGACATTGAAATTAAGAACATTGTAGCAATAGCCAGAGGGGAGTGGGGAGGGAATAGTGGGGAGAGGGGTCTATAGGAGCTACTATAAAGGACACAAGGACAAAATCAAGGGGGAGGGTAGAAGTGGGGGAGGGAGGTGGGACTGGCTGGGGTGGGGTGGAGGGATGGGGAGAAAATGCAGACAATTGTAACTGAATAAAAATAAATAAATAAATTTTTAAAAACCTGAAATATAATGTCCTTTGTAATAATGTTGTATGTATTTCCTAGTTATTCACAAGATTATCTGACAAGGGCTAGAACGCCACAACCTAAAAAACTTCTAGTTATCATTCAGTCTTTTAAAATGTTCAAAGTAAGCTGACAATATCATTCAACATAGTTACCATAGTAATAGATTTTAAGGAATGATAACCAGAAGTTGTATTACATAGTACCCATTGAATCTGGTTTAAAAATTCAGATGAAATCACTGTTACTCTGAAATAATTTTACTTATTTTAGATCCCAGGAATTTTGTGCATGCATAGAATGGGAAATAATAACTAATTTGTTGACTTTATTAGCAGAAGAGCATTTCAAAGTTTCTCTTTCTGCCACCTGACACACACAAAAATCTTAAATGATTGAGCCTTTGATAAACTGCTTTGTTAATCTTTCAACATTCAATATTACTGTCAAAACATAGAATGTTTTGAATATTTAACATTTTTTCTGTGCTCATTGTTCCAATATCACTTGAAAAATCTTTAATTGACAATTAAAATGTCCAAACAACTTCAGCTTTTGAAGTTTTTGGCAAATTGTAATTACTGGAAGAAAGCTTGTAAATGGGAATACATTTAAATGTAGCTCTAAAAACAAATAGAAATTGAATAAACAGTGGGAACTGAAAAGGTGATACTATTTAATTTTGAAATATTATAATTCTGTTTTGAATATTTTAACTTGTGTGAATAATATTTTATGGAGCTCCAAATATAGATGAATAAATGTATTTATTCTGGAATGGAATAAAATTCAGAGGCAAAGATTTGATATAATCATAAAGAAAGAAAAAAAACTACTTGATGAATTTTGTCTTCTAACAGGTTGTTGAAGAAAGGTCATTTTAAGTAAGTCAAAATATGAAAACTTGAAAATATTGGAGCAAAATATTTATACACTTCACAATGAAAAAAGTTGAAGTTGAGGATATTTTCCACTTTAACTACATATTTACTCATTGCAATTCCTTACTGTTCAGGTTGTTCCAGACTAAAATGTTTTGTATTTCAGAGTGACTTTCTTGCTCCTACTGATACAATATCTTTAGAAAAATCATTTATAGTTGTAATTTGTTTTAAGATGTTAATCTTGGATACTTGTGGCCTGTATATCCGTCAGTCCTCTATCCCTTAATAACACTTTTCCTTCAGTATCTTGGAGTCCTTATGCCAATATAACCCCTAGGAACTTGCTCTTATTTCCAAGAGGTGCTATGTAAAGTGTATATAGAAGGCCCCCACTGCTCTCCTTGTCACAATTAGAAGAAAAATAGTAATAACGATGATTAGGAAATCATGTTATTTTTTTTCAGTGCTCACTTGGCACCACGCACCATGTGGAAATTCACTTAAAACTCACAAAAATTATGAAAAGTAAGCACTGTAAACCCCACTGCACAAAGAAATTTGCCCAAGGCAATTTGGAGCCATGCAAGAATTTACACTTCAAATTCAGATGGGTATGTCTCCAAAGCACTTCATCCTCATCTTGGGCTGCACTGTCACAGGAAAATCACAGTGGCCTTAAATCTCAAACCCAGTATCCCATCCATACATCAAAGAAACAAAACCTCCCTAGGGACTTTTCCACACATAAAACAGTGATACTATCACATACCTTATCTCTGGCTTAACTGTCATAGAGAAGGACCTTGAATCATTTTTGCTGAGGTAGAGTTCATTTTATGTTTCAATTCTTAAGTTGTACCATTCTGATCTTATTTTTCAACAGTCTTATTTTAGGATCGGAGCTTTTATTCCTGTGTCTTGACATGAATCAGTGTTTGCCTCACATCTAGTTTTTCCTAGATGAAAAACATGAACCAACCTGTTAATATTTGTAGGCATTTTGTAGTATTCGTGGTAGCCCCCAAATCTCTAAATACCTTGCACTTTAAAGATAAGTTTGAGATCTTCACCCCCTTTTTATCACTTATTGTTCAATCTTTTATTTAATCCCTTTCTATAAAGTGCATTTTGGCAAATGTACTTCCAAAGCCTGTGATTATTTCCATAAGCATGTTCTACTTGATTATGATTTCATTACATATTACTATATTACTATACTATAGTAATGATTACTATTTACTTCTTGCAATGAATAAACTGAATATAGAGGTCTGTATTCTGGGAACATGTTTTGAAACAAAACCATGAGTTACTTTTAATTTACTTGACCTTATTATAACTCAATAACACCAAACTAGCTTCAGCACTTTAAATATGTGATTATTGATTGCCCCATACAGACCATAATATGATCTACTGCATCAAAAATACACTTAAGGAATCAGTGAGTAAACTGACCCGTAACTTATTAGCCAAGAAAAATAAAATATTCATAATGTACTTGCAGGATAAATAGATATATTGAGCTCATGCAAAAGAGAACTCTTGATTTCCGCATACTTGGTCTTCTAGTCCCCCAGTCTTCACCATCTCAATAAATGGTACTACTCTCTGTCCAGCTGCTTGAGTCAAAATTTCACCTTATGCTTGATTTTTGCCTCCCCACCACTCACAACAATAAATTCTATCAGCTTAGAATG
Organism: Desmodus rotundus; assembly: GCF_022682495.2. Classification (NCBI taxonomy): domain Eukaryota; kingdom Metazoa; phylum Chordata; class Mammalia; order Chiroptera; family Phyllostomidae; genus Desmodus; species Desmodus rotundus. The sequence goes on along the minus strand of NC_071397.1, from coordinate 34,622,988 downwards.
TTCATCTCTGCTACTCTCATCCTAGTCCAGGTAACATCATGTCTTGCCAGAACTACTTCAGGAGCCTTAAGTTGTTATCTCTAATTTCATTCATGCTTCCTAGTCCCAAAACTTTCCCCAACATAAATCAACTTATGCTACTCTTCTAATGTACATCTTTTAATAATAATTTCATATTATACTTAAAATGTAAAACCTAACCATAACCTATAAGCAACTTCTTTATTTGTCCCCTGATTTTCTCCTTGACCTCATCTTATACCAATCTATCCATGTGCATCATGGTTCAGACACTTTTACTTTCTCTTTTTGGGATGCAGTAAGCTCAATACTATCTTAGAATTTGTGTTTTGGACACATTTCGTTGACTGAGTCCTTCTTTTCATTTAGGTGTAGCCTGAATTATTTTTTTAGAGAGACTTTCTCTGATGCCCAAATTAAAATGAATATTTTCAAAATCTCTCTGTCACATTAATCTATGAGTGTTTGATATTTTGCTATAATTTTTTGACTATTTAGGTATTGGGTTTCTTTCTCCCTAAGTGCTGGTTCCAAATCTTTTTTGCTCAACACTATATCAATAAAATTTGGGGGGATAATTGAATAAATTAAGGAATCATTTATATATAAATATTAAGACAAACATGAAAATTATGAAATTGAAAATTAAGAAATATTAATCATAAGAAGTATTTATTATGAGAGTGGCTCTAAGGGTTTGAAAAGATTTCAAGGAGATGGTAGTGGAAAGAAAAATCTTTTATTTTCTAAGGCATGGCACAAAAGAAAGGACCAGAGTTGAAAATAAAAGTAATGACAAGAACTGATCACCTGATTATTTCAGGGGATATTTTTGAGTCCTATGACCTGATATCTCTGGTTCTCAGATCTAGACTCTTAACACCGGGAATCTCTCTCACTGCCTACTTTTACTGACTTGAGTATATGGTAAAACAGTCTATCTGTAATTTAATTTCAGCTTTGCCATAAGACAACATCTCATCATGTTTACCTCAGCTCCCCATAGTGAAACCTATAGACATACTGTGACTTTATGAGCTCTGGTAGTAGTTCTCAGGAAACCTCACCTTTGCCTTGGCTCTGGCCCTGCTTAACTGAAAGGTATGTGGGGGAATTGGCCAGGGCATATGAAATAAAGGGAAACTCTGATATGACTTTATAAAGAGACTTAAAGTTGAATGTCAAAATTTGATTCTGTTATGATGTCACTTCTTTTTTTTTTATTGTAGTTCAAATACAGTTATCTCCATTTTCACCACATCATGCTCCACTGCCCCACCCATCCCCACCTCCCACCCTTGAAACTATCTCCTTTGGCTTTGTCCATGTGTCCTTTATACCTGTTCCTTGGTGACCCTTCCTCTATTACCCCTCTCCACCTCCCCTCTGGTAACTATCAGTTTGTTGTTTATTTCAATGTCCCTGGTTGTATCTTGTTTGTTTGTTTTGTTGATTGGGTTACACTTATAGGTGAGATCATATGGTATTTGTCTTTCGCTGCCTGTCTTATTTCACTCAGCATAATGCTTTCCAGTTCCATCTGTGCTGTCACAAAAGGTAGGAGCTCCTTCTTTCATTCTGTTACATAGAATTCCATTGTGTAAATGTATAAGGTTTTTTGATCCACTTGTTTGTTGATGGTACTTAGGTTGCTTCCAGCACTTGGCTGTTGTAAATTGTGCTGCTGTGAACATTGGGGTGCATAGGTTCTTTTGAATTGGTGTTTTAGGATCCTTTGGGTATAATCCCAGCAGTGGAATTGCCAGATCAAAAGGCAGTTTCATTTTTAGTTTTCTGAGGAAATTCCATACTGTTTTCCACAGTGACTGCACCAGTCTGCATCCCCACCAACAGTGCACTAGAGAACCCTTTTCTCCACAACCTCTCCAACACTTGTTTGTTGATTTCCTTATGATGGCCATTCTCACTAGTGTGAAGTGGTATCTCATTGTGGTTTTAATTTGCATCTCTCTGATGGCTAGTGATACTGAGCATCTTTTCATATGTCTCTGGGCCCTCTGCATGTCCTCCTTGGAGAAGAGTCTCTTCAGGTCCTTTTCCCATTTTTTAATTTGGTTGTTTGTCTTCCTGGAGTGGAGTCATGTGAGTTCTTTATATATTTTGGATATCAAACCCTTGTCTGAGGTATCATTGGCAAATATATTTTCCCATATGGTTGGTTCTCTTTTCGTTTTAATGCTGTTTTCTTTAGCCATGCAGAAACGTTTTATTTTGATGAGATCCCATTCGTTTACTCTTTATGTCCCTTACTCTAAAGGATGTATTGGTGAAAATATTGCTGCATAGAATATCTGACATTTTCCTGCCTATGTTCTCCTCTAGGCTTTCATGGTGTCATGACTTATATTTAAAGGAACAATGTCCTAAGAAGAACATGCCTTTGACCTTTTGGAATTGGCATAATGTGATTTAGGTATGCCCTTGGCAATTTTACTAATAATGACTTGGTAAAGTAGTTTTTACACAGTGAAATTATGCAAGCTGTGGTGATGATAAATAACAATGAATGGTCTAACAGCAATGCTCTAATTCTGAAAGTAACAACCATAATAATAACCATGGTGGCATAATAATAATACCATTGAATGAGTGCTTATTTAATCCTGTAAACAAGCATAAGAACTAAATATTTTAGTTTCTGTTTTCAAACAAAGGAATTGATTCTCAGTTCCAAAGCTCAAAACTGGTAAGTTGAGCCAAGAATTGAATATGTCTGTTTGACTCCATATATCTGAATTTACATTAAATATCTGAAGAATCACTCTGTGTCATTAGATGACTACAAGAACTTTAAAATTAGAATTTGGGGAAAATGGCTGATATGCTATGGAATAAAATGTCTGTACATCTCTTCTGTATAAGACTCCAACTAAGAGCTTGATCCAAAGAAAAATTTTGGTACAATTCCTTGCCAAAATGTACACAGCTTTTGCATATACTATGAGGGAAGTTAAAGTAGACCATCTCTTACTAGTCGGAAGCATTTAAGGGAACTACTCTCTATTTCTAGGACTTTATTTAATTCTTGATGTGCTAAGTCTGGAAAATATTAATTGGAGCATTAGGTTTTTTAGACTGCCAAAAAAGGGAAAGGAATAGCTGGTAGGTTTTTCAAGATTCTGATTAAAAATCTACAGAGATGACACTTTTCAGAGGCATTCAATCAATAGCAATGAATAGCAATCATATAGCAAGAATTCTGCTGTCTTTTACTAGAATTGGCCACCGTGTTTTGCTGCATATACTGCAATACATTATATAGATATAAATATGTATTACATTCAGGCAGTGGGGATGCTAATCTCTGCCCTTTGCATTAAAGGATCTCACTTTGGTCTATCTGTAATTGCATCCCATCTCTAATTGAGTCCATAGAGCCACTAAGACATGTCCATCTGGAGCTTACCCTCCAGCTTTACTCCAGAATTCTTATCTGAACAAGCTCCCTAGCCTGTTTGTAAGTTCTGCATTATCCTTTCTCCCATGTCTTCAGATTTCCTAAGACTGATCTGAACTTTCAGTGTTTGGGGGGAAAATGAGTAGAAAGAGTTTGGCCATGTGGCTAGGTATACATATGCATGTGCAAAAGACTTTTTGCAACTTGTGCCAGTGTCAGGACTGGGAAGAGCAGAAAAATGACCCACAGGTATACTAAATATTAGGAGTAGGCAAGAATCTGTGTGTCAATGGTGGAGGCATATGTATTTGTCAAGGCAACTAACAATAAAGATGAAAGCTTCATAAGCCTTCAAATTAGTTTTTAACACCTGTTGTTAACCAGTCCTATAATATCCCCATATTTTATCTTACCAACATCTCAAATTATATCAGTCTGATTTTATTATTGAAATAACTTTCAATGCAAAATCTGGACTGTTTAGAGTGCAATGGTGACAAAGTACTGGTTTGCAAATATAATCCTCAATTTTGAAATTTATAAATAACTTCAAGGAACCAACCATTAATTTTATCATTTCTTTTTATTATTGAAAAGTTGTATGATGCATCTAATTATAATCACATCATTTTATCTATTAACATGAAAAACATTGCATGTCAAATAATGTGAGGATAAAAAGTATATTGATGTAATAGAGATTTATCTTAAATATGCTAAAGGAACCCCTTTATTATGCCCCCACTCTCAGCACTTAGGCATTGACCACACTGTCAACATAACAAAATCAATTTTGTCCAGCTACAGCCAAAAGGGAGAGATGTTGATTCTGTTATTGAAGCATAATTGATTTGGGGGCAAATTAAGCTGAACAGTCAATTCTTTCAAAAAAGCTTACGTAATACTTTTACATGAAACATTTAACTTCCTTCTAATAATCCCTTCTCCTTATTTATAAATAACCATTTGGATATTTCAAGAAAAGCTATCTTAAGTTTAGTTTTAAGGAAGCAAAAGTAAATCTAACTAATACCTTTGTTTTTTGTAACACTAAGCCCTAAGTCTTATAACCCACACAATTATCATTTTTTCTATTTCCCAAAGGTTTATATTCAATTGCATATTTACTACTCTAGCTATTTGCATTTGCATATACTTAAGTTTTCTCAGTATGCTACCTGAAATAAAAAATAGTTTGTTTTAAACAGGGAAAAACTATTAAATTTATTTTTCAATTTGATAACATAAAATCTAATACTGAGCTAATACATCTCAGTTTAAATGGTAAATAATGGAATATATCATTATAATTAAAAAATAAAAAGGGAAAGCATCTTTTTCAACCCTCTCTGTCCAGTAAGTTATAGCTCTAAAGAAATGACTAATCTTCACATACAGTTCTGCTTAGGATGCCTACTGACATCCAATGAAATATTAAGAAAGTATTTTGAGAAGAAAAACAACATTGTTGGGGTCTAAAAATTATATGGTAAAAAGGATTCAAACTGAAATTAAAATGATCTACTTGGTTAAGGTAAATACAGAATATGCATACTAGCAAGAATTCAGAAAAATATAAAGAAAAGGTGACACATGAAAAAACACTGGATCTTCATAATCATTTAAAGGGGTAAGTGAAATAATGAGTAATCTAACAGTGCTAGAAAATCAAATGACAAATTTAAAAATAGAAGAAGTAATTCTATAAAGAATCTCAAAACCAAGTTAATAATATGCTATAATCATTCATACTGGCTTTTCACAGCTCTTTACTTTTTAAATTTGACTAGTTTCCCTACATTGTAGAACATGAGATAAATTATTGAATATTCTCTATTGAAGGAATTAGGGTTTTGGCATACAAGCTTGTTAAGACATGCCCATCAGATTAGGAAAATCTCTTACTTCTGAGCCAGATATTGTGACAGAGGACCAAGATAGGAACAGGCTATCAGTGTCTGGGAAACTTTCCATGTGTGGGCTGGCTCCTCTTGGGGAATTTGGTCAAGGCCAAGTCTTTAAGGACAAGGAAAATAACTGAAAAGAACAACATTGCCCAGGATTTTTTAGTGTTCATTTGAGGAGGTTTTATAAAAATGTAGATTGTTTGGCATTACCCAAAACCTCTGGAATAAGAATTTAATAGGGTATAGAAAACATATTTGCATTTTAAATAAACATCCAGGTGGTTCTGAAACAACAAAATGAAAACCTAACAGTAGAGGATCTGATGATCCAGATGCATTACTTGAACAAGACTTCATGATGAGAGGTCAAAGAGAATTGACGTATTACACTTAGAGAGCTTAAATGTGGAAGTGAAGTAAGATATCATCAGCATAGGAATGGTGCTAGCCTTATTATCAGAATGGGTATAATGTATCATATAGAACATGTACGTCAGACTGTCATGAAGATTGATATTGTTTTATTTTACTTAATTATTTTTGATCATGAGGATTGATCTTGATGAAAACATAATAGAAAAACATACCCACAAAATATATACCTGTAAGATTTAGTGTTGGTACAACAAAATCACAATAAAGTATTGACCAGGCAATGGAAAAAAAAAGAAAAACAAAAATAATAAACAAAAGTGAGTTAAACAAAATAATAATAAGCCCACCCAAATCTCATTGGCTCATTGTGATAACATTTATTACATATCACAATCTAAGCATCTTATGAAAAATGATTGTGGGCCTGAGATCTTTTTCTACCACAAAGCAGAGGTCTGTTATCACTGGGTGAGAAGAAGGAAAGCTCTCCTGTCCCAGATAACCCCAGATCAAGGGCACAGTTTGATGTATGGAAAAACATGATGAAATGCTAAGGAAAATAATAATAATAAACCCAACACCAAGGCCTAGGCTCACCAAACCTATTAAGGCTGAGCCTGAACCTGGACCACAGAGAACTTTTCTGCCCCCATAAAATATCTAGGACAGAATTCTACTTCTGGGTATCTATCTGAAGAAATTCAAAATGCTATTCTAAAAGATATATGTATCCCTACATTTATTGCAACATTATTTATAATAACCAAGATATAGAAGAAACCTAAGTCCATCAATAGATGAATGGATAATAAAGATGTAGTATAAATATACAACAAAATATTACTCAGTCATAAAAAAGAATGAAATCTTGCCATTTGCAACATCATGGATGAACCCAGAGGATAATATGCTAAGTGACATAAGATAAATACAAATACCGTGTAACTTCACTTGTATGTGTAATCTAAAAAACAAAATAAAGGTACAAAAAAAAAACAGAAACAAACTCAGATACAGAGAACAAATTACTGGTCATCAAAAGGGAGGTGGGTGAGGAATGGATGAAAAATGTGAAAGAGATTAAGAAGTACAAATTGCCTGTTATAAAAATAGTCATGGGGATGTAAAGTATAGCATAGGGAATATAGTCAATAAAAGTGTAATAACTGTGCATGTGTCAGATGGGTAAAAGACTTATTGGGATACTAGACTTGGTATGGTATATAAATGTCTAATCACTATGCTGTACACATGAAACTAATGTAATATAATGCCATGTTTAATTGAAAAATAAGTGAATTAAAAGAAAACTAGCACCAAGAAACAAACACCACCAGCCTCCTCTGGGAGATGGTGATGCTGTGGAAAGCAGCTCTCTGGCTAGATATACCACCCCAGAACATAGCCACACTGGAACAAAAACAGCATAATAATATAACGTATGGTTAAATAATTATATATTTTAGCAAGTGTATGAGTTTTGTACATCTCCCCCAACTCTCTGCAACCATCATCAATAAACCAGAACTTTCTACTTCTTGAGGATGGGTCTCTGGGAAGTGGGGTAGTCCGGGGAAAACTGGAACAGGTGATGACCCTTTAGATGTGCCGGGACTGCTGACAACCAAGAATGGGTTGGAATGCTGGGAACATCTCTACAGTTAAATTAATCTCTCATTCTTGGCATAAACCACACTTAGATGTGGCACCGGATTTTTATATATTAATGGATTGCTTTTGCTATTATTTTGTTAAGAACTTTGTTAAAGCTCTTTGAATTCATATTAATAAGGGATATTGGTCTGTAGTTTTATTTTTTGATAATGTTTTCATCTGGTTTTTATATCTGGTTAATACTGGCCTCATAATATGAATGGGGAAGCAAATGGGAAAGTGAATGGATCTCAAGATCCATATAGTTACTCAGATATCCTTTTTTTCATCCATATCCTATCATCCTATTACAGGATCATTTCACCAAGAAGTTTAATTTTTTTCTATTCCAATTCTTTACTAAGTTTCTAGATCTTTCTCCATATACTGTCTCAAATGCATACCACTATCAAGTCAATCTTCCAGAGGCACATTTTATAATGTTTTTTTTGTATTTCATGGGACTCCACATGTCCTAAATAATGGAATAAAAATTGCTGAACCTCACATATAAAGTCATCCTCCATCATCTGTAATTTTCCTGCAGATCTTCAAATTCCCTAACCCAGAAGTTCTCAAACCTGAGTGTGTCTTGAAACCACTTTGGGAACATTTAAATAATACTGGTTAGATTGTGTAAGCAATTGTGTTTTTACAATGGTGGCCTCCAAGTATGCTACTAAGCAAGCTATTTCAGAGGTTACAGAACAGAATAGTTCACAAACATAATACTCAAATGGTATTGTTATTGAAACAATTTTAAAGCATGTAGTGAGAAGCAAGGGGAAAGATATAGGTGAGTTGACAGATATAGGATAGCAGACAAGCAAGAAGAACTCATTACCTGAATCCTCAGGTGTTCCGTGTTCACATGTACTATATATATCTCTCTCCCTGTCACACCAGCCTTCCCTGCTGAGGGTGTGCTCATGAGGATCAGAATTAGGATTTGCACAATCTGGTTCATAAGTGGTAGGGGCTTTGCCTCTTGCTCTTTGAATAAACACAAGGACGATTACTCCCAGCCATGCTACAGCTTGCAATTGGGCTGCAAACTGCCATCGATTTTATTTGTGCAGAATAAGTGTCACCAATATGTGTCCAAGTTCAGACCTTATGACTACCAGGTAGCTCTTTCATATTCAGTCTCATATATGTTTAGTACCTGTGTGTCTCATGAATATAAGGTCACTCTTGGTACTTTCCAGCTACTAATACTTAATGCATCTGCATTTCTGCTCATCTTACAGTTAGCACATACCATGAATTCTGGCTATGTCTTTAAATGTTTTGCTTGTGTCTCACAAACTACATACTTATTTATCTAATAGTAGACCTGGATCGTGTCAAAAGCAAATGTATGCCATAGATTGGGTGCCTGAAGTGCACTGCAGCCCCACTGAATGGGAATCTCTGTGAGAGGGATCCAGACACAAAGCTCTCCAGGTGATTCTGCTGTGCAGCCAGGGTTGGGACCCTACCTGTGCTGGCAAAAGAACCACCCACATGCACTGAGAGTTTCTACCTCTGCTCTACTGCACATGCTTTTCATGTCATTCCGCTGAGGTCAACCCTTCTAGTTAAATCTCGCATAAGTCCCATTTCATCCAAAAGCTCTGTGTAGTCATTCAATGATATTACAAATTGAACTTCTTAAAGGTTAACTTGCAATTGAGAACAGTCTCATCAGTTCAAAATCTTTTCTGAATATTCACTCCCATTTGCTACTTAATCCTATGCTTGCTGGACTATTATTTTTACAGTTTTATTTAGTATGTGTGTATTTTATTGATACTGAGCTCCCCATTTGTGGTTATTTATACTGTGTAATTGTAAGTTTGGGCAGCAGCTGAGGAAGGGATGACAGCAAACATCCACAGGCAACCTTAGGGGAGTTAACCTTATGGAAATGACCTTGAGGAGAGCAAGCAGACTTGACTGACTGTTTGCCAGGAGAGAGAGAAAGAGGAAGAGAGAGGGATGGAGAGAGATTTAAAATTTTTAAAACTAAAAATGCTTAGAAGTAAAAAATGGAGAATTTTCCTTGGCCACTTCAGTGAGTCTAAAGAGGTAACCATCTTTAGTGAGCTGTTCATTCCTTGGCATGTCAACATTGTCATCTGATGAAGAATGTATTCTTTGCATTTTACTTAAAATTAGTCTACATATTTGGTTGATCATAGTTTGTGGCTAAAAACAATTCTGAAGACATATTTATATTAAATTGGCATATACCACCTTCATCCAAATTCTCGGTAGTACATACGAGTACATTTTCATAGAAAATGTTACACACCAGAACAAAAAATTAGCAAGTCTTTTGAATAAAACACTACTTTAGGTACCTGACACCAAGTAGGTTAATGCTCAGAAAACCTGTGTACCTGGCTTTATTTTTTATTTTGCTTGTTTTGATTATAGTTTGTAAGACCATTTAGTAAGTGGACTGTTCTTAATACAAAAGGAAATTTTTCTTATATTACACAAGCTTTACAATTGTCCATTTGATATAGCTATTTTAATTAATTGGTAAACATGTTATCTTAAGCTTTGATTTTGAAGATACATTTGATTGAGCTGATTCTGTTTATCCAAATGAAGTGAAATAAAGCTAAAATCTATTGTCAGGTTCATTATCTGCAAAAAGAAATATATATTCTCAATAGAATTCTTGAGAAATAGAACTTTCTATTGGAATATCAGAATTATTGATGACAACTACTGTCATTTCATTCCACATGACAGGTACTATGAAGGAACTGCTGGACTTCCAGCCAAGATGGAGGCATAGGTAGACATACTCTGCCTCCTCACACAACCAAAAGAAGGACAACAAAAATTATAAAAACAAAAACAATCAGAACTGCCAGAAAATCAAACTTTGTGGAAGTCCTACAACCAAGGAGTTAAAGAAGAAACATTCACCTAGGAGTGGTGGAGATGGGCAGTTGGGCAGAGAGAACTCGCAGCAAGGCAGCCGCTGGAGGACTGGGTCAGGCAAAGTGGTGGCTGGTGGAGTGGGCAGTCCCACATTTGTGTGTGGATAAACAAAGAGGAACAACTGGGGAGCAAGACAGACTGTACAACCCAGGGTTCCAGTCCAGGGAAATAAAGCCTCAAACCTCTAACTGAAAACACCTGTGGGGGTTGAGGCAGCGGGAGAAACTCCCAGCCTCACGGCAGAGTTCACTGGAGAAACCCAAAGCATCCTAGAATGTAAAAAACAACCACTCACCTGTGAATCAGCATCAGAGGGGCCCAATTTGCTTGTGAGAAACAGCAGAAGTGACTGAAAGCCAGTGGAGAGCTGAGCAAGCAGCATTGTTCCCTCTCGAACCCGTCTCCCACAAACAGTACCACCATGCAGAGATGTGGGTTGCCCCACCCTGGTGAATACCTAGGACTCTAGCATGCGAGACAAAAAAGAAAAGAAAATGTCCCAAATTAAACAGATAAAAGCTCCAGAAAAATTACAACTAAGCAATAAAGAGATAGCCAACCTATCAGATGCACAGTTCAAAATACTGGTAATCAGGATGCTCGCAGAATTGGTTGAGTATGGTTGCAAAATAGAGGAAAAAGTGAAGGCTAAAAAAAGTGAATTAAAGGAAAATGTACAGGGAACCAACAGTGGCAGGAAGGAAACTGAGACTCAAATCAACAGTTTGGACCAGAAGGAAGAAATAAACATTCAACAAGAACAGAATGAAGAAACAAGAATTTTAAAAAAATGATGAGAGACAAGAATCTCCAGGACAACTTTAAACATTCCAACATCCTAATGATAGAGGTTCCAGAAGGAGAAGAGGAAGAGCAAGAAACTGAAAACTTATTTGAAAAAATAATGGAGAAATTCCCCAATTTGGCAAAGAAAATAGACTTCCAGGAAATCCAGGAAGCTCAGAGAATCCCAAGGAAGTTGGACCCTTGGCCACACACCAAGACACATCATCATTAAGTCACCCAAGACTAAAGATAATAAGAGAATCTTAAAAGCAGCAAGAGAAAAGGACACAGTTACCTACAAAGGAGTTCCCATCAGACTATCAGCTGATTTATCAAAAGAAACCTTGCAGGCAAGAAGGGGCTGCAAAGAAGGAGCTTATACCCTTTGGGACAGCATGGATGGAACTGGAGAGCGTTATGCTAAGTGAAATAAGCCAGATGGTGAGGGACAAATACCATATGATCTCACCTTTAACTGGAACATAGTCAACAAAAGAAAAAGGCAAAAATATATAACCAGAGACATTGAAATTAAGAACAATCTAACAATAGCCAGAGGGGGGTGGGGAGAGGATAGTGGGGAGAGGGGTTTTCAGGAACTACTATAAAGGAAACATGGACAAAACCAAGGGTGAGGGTAGAGGCAGGGGAGGGAGGTGGGTTTGCCTGGGGTGGGGTAGACCTGTGGGGAGAAAATGCAGACAACTGTAATTGAACAATAAAAAAAGAAGAAAAAGAAAATTTAAAAATGTGAAAAAAAAAGAGAAGTATTCGAAGTCATGAAAGGCAAGGATCCACATCCAAGATTACTGTATCCAGCAAAGCTATCATTTCGAATGGGAGGGCAGATAAAGTGCTTCCCAGCTAAGGTCAAATTAAAGGAATTCATCATCACCAAGCCCTTATTATATGAAATGTTAAAGGGACTTATCTAAGAAAAAGAAGATGATCAAAAATATGACCAGTAAAATGACAACAAACTCACAACTATCAACAACCGAACCTAAAACAAGAACAAAAACAAAAACAAACTAAGCAAACAACCAGAACAGGAACAGAATCACAGAAATAGAGATCACAGGAGGTTATCAGTGGGGGGAGAAGGAGGGGGAGAAAGAGGGAAAAGGTACACGGAATAAGTAGCATAAATGGTAGGTAGAAAACAGATAGGGGGAGGGTAAGAATAGTATAGGAAATGTAGAAGCCAAAGAACTTACATGTACGACCCATGGACGTGAACTATAGCGGAGGGGTAGGGGGTAGTGGGGGGGATGAGGGTGGGAAGTGGTGTGCAGGGTGGAGGGGAATAAACAGGAGAAAATGGGGCAACTATAATAATATAATCAATAAAATATATTAATAAATAAATAAATAAATAAAATGTTCGTATTAAAAAAAAAAGGAACTGTTCCTCACCAAGTACAACTAAACAGTCTCCTAATCCATCAGTGAAGGGTGGGGGAGTGCACTTGAAGGTGTGCTTGGCCTTGGTTACATATTAGTTAAGTTATTAAATCATCTTGTCAACAGTTACTATATATTACATATGGATGTAATTAAAAGTACATTTTTTGTTACTGATATTCTTCACTCTAAACAATTGACCTTATTAGAATTTTTATGTCCTAGATTTCTGCAAGTGGAACACTTTAAATTTTGCTTCTCTACTGAAATTAGTATTATTATTAGATTATAAAATGCTAAAATATCTAATGTTTTATCAGGATTATAACATATTATGTTCATGTCATATTGTTTGAGCAAATTGCATTACCAATAAAAGTGACAGTTGTTAAATTTTAATGCCAAAATAAAGCCAATTATGTGGGCCTTTGGATAAACTAGACACTTATGGATGAGACTTAAAATTGTCACAAAGATGCAACATTCCAAATTTTGTGAATTTTCAAATTACTCTGTACTAATATATATTATATTCATTTGTATATTGTTTTGATAAAGAAATATACATTAAAAACTCATCTTTCATGGAATGTACAATTTCTTTATTTAAATGTCATTGGTCCTGATACAAAAAAAATTCCTTGAAATGAACAGATCTGCTCAGTACATGCCACTTATGATAAAAACAATATTGAAGAGAGTAATCGACCTTTCTTCTGCCCAGGCTAGGATGTTTTAATCTAAAATAATTTTTAAAGTCTTGTTTTATAAAGTAATATTTCACATGCCATTATTATGGAATTGCATACATATTTACGATCTATTAGGAGAATATTTAGCCCAAATCCTCATCACTGCAGTTTCTCAAAAGAAAGAAACGCAAATTACTTATTATTTTATATTCATCTGAATTTATCAAAGTTAATAATTTAGTTGTAGTGTTAATGAGGATATAATTTTACTATTTTGGGCAAAAGGTAAAGGAAATTATCCCCCTGAAGTTGTTCTGAATCAAAATTACTCTTGTTAATCTAAATATTACTCTGACCATATGGCCCAGTATTGGTGGGCGTATCAACACATGTTAAGGGAACATATCAAGGGAATCAACCTTGTACTGCATATTTCACAGGAAACTACCAAGAAAATGAAAAGACAATCTACACAATAGGAGAAACTATTTGCAAATCATATATCTTGGTAGGAGATCTATAATTATCTAAAGAACACTTAAAACTCAATAATAAAATCACAAATAGCCTGATTAAAAATGGATGAAATTTGAATAGATATTTCTCCAAAGATATATAAATTGCCAATAAGCCATGAAAAGATGATTAACTTCACTAGTCATTAGGAAATGCAAATCAAAACCACAATAGCATTCTACTTACACCCACTCAGATAAGTAAAATAAGACAGATAAAAATAAATGTTAGCAAGGATGTTGACAAATTGATAACCATATACATTACTGTTGGCATTGGTAAAATGGGAAAGCCACTTTACTTTGAAAAATATTTTGGCAGTTCCTTAAAATGCTAATTAAACATAGTTACCACATGACCCTGCAATTTCCCTCATGTGTGTATATCTGACAGAATAGAAAACATATGTTCATTCCAAAACTTGTACATGAGTGTTCATAGCATCCATATTTATAACAGCCCCAAAGTGAAAAGAACCAAAATGTCCATTACCTGATGACTGATAAACAATGTGTGATATATTCATATGAAGTATTATTCAGTGATCTAAAGGAATAAAATACTGATACATGCTACAACATGGATGAACCTTGAAACATTATTCTAAGTGAAAGAAGTCAGTCCACAGCCCTGACTGGTGTGGTTCAGTGGGTTGGGCTTTGTCTCGCAAAGTAAAAGATCACCCATTCAATTCCTTGTCAGGTACATGCCTGGGTTGCTGTTTCGCCCCTGGTCGGGGTGAGTATAAGAGGCAACCAATTGATGTTTCTTGCTCACATTGATGTCTCTCTCCCTCTTTTTCTCCTTCCCTTCCCCTCTATCTAAAAATAAATACAGTTTCAAAAATTAAAAAAAAAGAAGCCAGGCCTCATATATTATGATTCCATTTATATGAAATTTCCAGAATAGGCAGGTCCTTAGAGTAGGACTGGAGCAAGGATTGGAAGTGACTGCTAATGGGCATAGGGTTTCTTTTTGGGTGATGAAATGTTCTAATTAGATAGAAGTGGTACTACAGTATTCTATGAGTATAATAAAACCCCCTGAATTATGAACTTTGAAGGATGAATGTACATGAATTATACCAGCTCAATAAAGCTGTTATTTAAAAAATGACTTAAAACAAACGTTTCCTGAAGCTCACTGAATCTGTGAGTTAGGACTTTGGGCCAGGCATTGTGAGAACAGTTTGCCTTCATCTTGTGTTGGCTGGGGCTTCGTCTGGGACAATTCAGTTGGCTGAGTACAGCTCTATGACTTGGGACTAGAATCACCCAGGAGCATCTACACTTAGTTGGCCATTAGGTGCTAATTGTTTCCTGAGACTTAAGCTGGGACTATTAGTAGAACTTTTCATTGCTTCTCAGTATGCCCTCACACCTCACCGTGGGTGGTGGCCATAAGGTAATCAAACTTCAGGGCTCCAAAAGAGTCTCAGCAAACAATGCAGACTTTATATCACCTTCTCTGAGATAGTATTATAATTCACGCAACATTCTTCTGCCTCATTCTACTGGTTTCAAGAAGGTCAAAAAACCTACATAGATTCAAGGGGAGGAGAGAGACAACCTACCTCTCAATGGGTGTCAAGAGAATCTGTGGCTGTGTAATTTTTTAAAATTGTGGCAAAATACACATAACATAAAACTTACCATCTTAATTATTTTTAAGTGTACAGTTCTATAGTGCTAAGAACATTCACATGGTCATGCAACCTCTCTCCTAAAGTCTTTTTATTTTGCTGAACTAAAATAAAAAATTCAATACCTATTAAACAACAACTTTCCATAGTAGCCACAGTAAACAACATTCTACTTTCTGTCACTATGAATTTGACTACTCCAGGTACCTCAGACAAGTGGAATCAAACATTATTTATCCTTTTATGACTGGTTTATTTCACTTAGCATAATGTCCTCAGGCTTATCCATGTTGTAGTATGTGTCAGAATTTCCTTTCTTTTTAAAGCTGAATAATATTCCATTGCATGTATACTCCACATTTTGTTTATTCATTCACCTGTTGAGGGGTTGCTTCCACCTTTTGGCTATTGTGAATAACGCTGCTATAAACATGGGTGTGCAAATATCTCTTCAAGTTCCTACTTTCGATTTTTGGTAATATGTACCCAAAAGAGTAACTGCTGGAACTGCCATGTTGCTTTCCATAGCAGCTGCACCATTTTACATTCTTATCAACAGTGCAGATGGGTTCTAATTTCTTCAAATTTTGACCAACACTTGTTATTTTTCTTTGTTTGTTTGTAATTTATGATAGCCATCCTAATAGGTATTAGATACTGTGGCTATGTTTTAAATACCAACTGGACTTAATAGATGCAAAGGGAAAATGCTACCAATTAACCTGCTTTCTTATCTAATCAAAATGGTTTATTATACTGAATTTAAGCTGGCTTTGTGACTTACCTTGGCCAATTAATAGAATACAAGAAGAGGAATAGTATGGGACTTCAGAGTCTCAGTAAGTATTGAAGTTGCTTCTATCACCCTCTTGGAAATTTTCTCTGGAACTACTAAGTGAAGACCCACACTAGCCTGTTATAATATGAGAGTCCATGGAAGGAGATTCAAGGTACCACAGCCTACAGTGAGTGCCAACTACCAAACACATGAGTTGGTAAGGCCATCCTAAGCCATGCAGTCCCCAGCTGAAGTGCTAATTGACTACAACCACAAGTGGACACAGAGGAAAACAAGAGAGGAACCACCTGGTGATCTCAGACAAATTTATCATCCAGAACTGTAAGCAAATGAGTTTTTGTTTAAAGCTGGTCAGTTTGGATGGTTTGTTGTGCCACAATAGATAACTGATACTGTCAAGTGAGAGGTGTGTTGGAGACTGCTCTTACCAGAAAACAAAACCCAAGGGGATGCAATGCTTCCCAGTTCCACATACTCCACAGTCAGCGATGTCATATTGCTAGCATGAAATTGGCCATGTTGTGGGGATTTACATGTAGAAATCAGCAAACAAATTGGAATACTTCTGTTTGTTTTTTGTTTTGAGAAAGAGAGCTATTCAAACGTTTTTACCACACCACTAGATATATAGTCATTTGGATGCTGAGAGGATAACAGCTATCTAGTGACAAAGGAACAGACTTGAAAAACCCTGTGAGAGCTGTTGACAGAAGCAACTGTTGGAAACCAATGGACCTGCTGGTCCCAGCTCTTGAAGTGTCTAGAGCTGCTATGAATGTTTGGAGTTGTACTGCCAACAGATATTGGCATGTGTTGCTGGAATACAACTCATTGTATGCTAGTGGAGCCATGGCAACTAGAGAGCAGATGTGACCATATCCATCAGGTCAGAAAATTGCTGAAGGTACCTGCCATAGGACTAACTGCAATGAAAGAGGGTAGTTATATTGCATAGGATATAGGATATCATATAGGATATAGGCTAAGCTTCTGTAACAAAAGCATTACAAAAGTGATGATGTCTCAAAGAGTACAGAAGTGTATTTTGCTCTTTCATCACAGTCTGAGTGATGTGACTCAGTGGATTGAGCGCCAGCCTGTGAATAAAAGCAACTCTGGTTTAATTCCCACTCAGGGCACATGCCTGGGTTTCAGGCCAGGTCCCCAGTGGGGGGCATGTGAGAGGCAACCACACATTGTTTCTCTCCTTCTCTTTCTCCCTCCTTTCCCTCTCTAAAATAAATAAATAAAATCTTTTTTTCAAAAAAAGAATGTGATATATAAGGGAATCATATATTACATAATATTTAAAAATTATATTTTTAATTAGAATAGTTATTTGGAGATTCATTCAAATTGCGTGTATAACTACTTTGCTCCTTTTTATTGCTGATCATTATTCCATGGTATTGGATGTTTCACAGTTTACCTGACATTCACCACATAAGGACTTTTGGAATATTTCCATTTTGGGACTATTATGAGTAAAGCTGCTCTTAACATTCATTTATAGATTTTTTGCATCAATATGTTTTTATTTATCCATTGCATGTTTACTTTTTTAAGAAACTGTCAAATCATTTTCCAGAGTATCTGTCCCATTTTACACATCCTACCAATGTCACCACAGTCTCACCAGCATTTAATATTGTCACTACTTTTTATGAGTCATTCAGATAGGTGAGCAGTGACATCCCTCTATGATTTTACTTTTTATTACCCTAATGACTGGAGATGTAGAAAACCTCAACACATGCTTATTTGTCATATTCTCTTCAGTGACAGGAATTTCCATGTTTTTGCTTATTTTCTAATTGGATTGTTTTTTAAAATGTTTTGTTTTACATTATTTTATTGTTGTTCAATTACAGTTGTCTGCATTTTCCCCACCATTCCCCCCACACCAGCCAAACCCACCTCCCTCCCTTGCTTCCACCCCCTACCTTGGTTTTGTCCATGTGTCCTTTATAGTTGTTCCTGAAAACCCTTCCCCCCATTATCCCCTCCCACCTTCCCTCTGGTTACTGTCAGATTGTTCTCAATTTCAATGTCTCTGGTTATATTTAGCTTGCTTTCTTTTTTTGTTGATTAGGTTCCAGTTAAAGGTGAGATCATATGGTATTTGTCCTTCACCACCTGGCTTACTTCACATAGCATAATGCTTTCCAGTTCCATCCATGCTGTTGCAAAGGGTAGGAGCTCCTTCTTTCTCTCTGCTGTGTCATGTTCCATTGTGTAAATGTAACATAGTGTTTTGATCCACTCATTTACTGATGGGCACTTAGGTTGCTTCCAGCACTTGGCCATTGTAAATTGTGCTGTTATGAACATTAGGGTGCATAGGTTCTTTTGGATTGGTGTTTCAGGGTTCTTAGGATATAATCCGAGCAGTGGATCTATGATCCATTAATATTTGAGAAAAGGGGAAGAAGCATAAAGGGAGTAAAAATAACCTCTTCAACAAATGGTGTTGGGTGATCTGGACAGCGACATGCAAAAAATGAAACTTCATCACCAACTTACACCATACACAAAAATAAATTCAAGGTGGATAAAAGACTTAAATATAAATCATGACACCATAAAAGTCCTAGAGGAAAACATCAGCAGGAAAATCTCAGCCATTCCACGCAACAACATCTTCATTGGGATGTCCCCTAAAGCAAGGGACATAAAGGAAAGAATAAACAAATGGGACCTCATCAAATTAAAAAGCTTCTGCATGGCTAAAGAAAACAGCATTAAAATACAAAGAGAACCAACAGTGTGGGAAAACATATTTGCCAATGATACCTCGGATAAGGGTTTGATCTCCAAAATATATAAAGAACTCACATGACTCCACTCCAGGAAGACAAACAACACAATTAAAAAATGGGCAGAAGACTTGAACAGACACTTCTCCAAGGAGGACATACAGAGGGCCCAGAGACATATGAAAAGATGCTCAGCATTACTAGCCATCAGAGAGATGCAAATTTAAAAAACCACAA
This sequence comes from Desmodus rotundus, assembly GCF_022682495.2. Lineage (NCBI taxonomy): Eukaryota > Metazoa > Chordata > Mammalia > Chiroptera > Phyllostomidae > Desmodus > Desmodus rotundus. Next base: position 34,603,842 of record NC_071397.1, on the reverse strand, counting down.
TGAGATACCACTCCACACTGGTGAGAATGACCAACATAAACAAATCAACAAACAAGGGTTGGAGAAAATGTGGAGAAAAGGGAACCCTAGTGCGCTGTTGGTGAGAATGCAGACTGGTGCAGCCACTGTGGAAAACAGTATGTAATTTCCTCAGAAAACTAAAAATAAATGTTTTTTTACTGTTAGTTTATTTTTTAAACTGGGTTTTACTTCATTTTTTAAAAAAAGATTTACATTTTCTTTTTTTAAGTTGATTTTAAAGAGAAAGAAAAAGAGAGACAGAGATAAACATTGACCTATTGTTACCTTTATGGATTGACTGGTTGAGTCCCACGTGGATTTTACTGCATTTTTAGAACACTTTGAGTGTTTGATGTTGCCTCATCAAACAGACCTTTGCTCAATTAGTGTTTTTAAATCTGGGACAACAGCTTTAATTTTTAGAAGACTTTTCTTTAACATCTTCTTTTCCTCAGCTTTGACTCTATTGACATTTTGGGCTGGATATTTTGTTTGTGGTAGGGGCTCATCCTGTGCACATTAGGGTGTTTAGCAGCATCCCTGGCCTCTAAGCACTAGATACTGATAGCATCTCCTTGGTTATGACAACATTATTTCCAGACATTGTCAAATGTTCTCTGGGGTTAAAATCATCCCTATGTTCCCGTTTCAATAGTTCTATATGTTCCAGACAGTGGACCTTTGCTGGATATATGATTTCTAAATATATTTTGCCAGTATGTAGCTTTTTAAAAATCCTTTTAACAGGGTCTTTCACTGAGCAAAAAAAATATTTTGAAAAGTCTAATTTATGAAATTTTATTTATATAGATTATGCTTTTGGTGTCAAGGATCATAGATTCTTAATCATAGATTAAGAATAATCCTACTCTTAATTCTTAATTCTATAATAGATTCTGAATTCTACATAGATTCTGAAGACTTTTTCCTATGTTGCTTTTTAAAAGCTTTATAGTTTGGGGTGGTTTGCAAGATGGTGGCAGAGTAGGAGGATCAATGTCGCACCACCTCCCAGAACCAGACTGGAAATAAAAATAAAGAGCAGAACAGCCACCTGAAATAAACACCCAAATACTACCTGAACAAAAGACTTTTAATCAAGGATGGGCAGAAAACCACCTTGAGACCAGTAGAAAGGTAAGGGATGAAAAAGGGATGGCCCTGCTCCCACAGGTGGGCAGCATGCCAAGGTCACACCATGGCTGTGGCATCTTCACCATGAGAGGAGTAAAGCCTACGCCCCAGACTGGACTCCCCAGTATGAAGCTCCAGGGCAAGAATAAGGTGCCCATGTAGCATGCAGTGATAAAAGGCCATGGGGTTTCTGTCTGCCAGATAGAGACGGAACTCACTGGAGAAAATGCTGCTATATTTTTAAGGGACCAAAGCATAGATTTTTCACTTACAGCCACTCATCTTGGGCTCCAGAGAAGGGAGGCCAGGGAAGGGTGGTGTGGACTAGAGTGGCACGAGGTGGGTCTAGCATGGGAGGCATTGAGGAAGACGTGGGGGAGTGGCTACTGGGATCCCTGTGCCAAGAAATCCCCTGATACAACAGCAGCCATTTTTCTTGAGAAAAGCAAACCCATCCCGGAGAAAGAACAATTACCCCACCCTGTGGGAAATTGCTCACCCCATCCTCTGGAATCCAGCTATTCTCACCCTTTAGAATCCTGTTCACCCCACCCTGCATCTTTTCCCCCCCATCCTGCATCTTAACCCCTGCTGAGGAGTTAGCAACATGGGAAAGTTCAGGGGTGTCAGAGACTGGCTTTAGGGCAGTCATTCCATATACTTTCCTGGGAATAGACTGGTGCTTTCCCCTTATGGGAGAGCCATAGGAATGTCCTCCTGGTCTCTGGCAGACCCAAACTCCAGGCTCTGGAGGTCCCACCCATTTTCCTACTAGGGGCTCCACCCTGCCAAGTTCAGGGAAAAATGTGACACAGACAAAGATGTGTGGGTCTAGGGTGCAGAAGCATACTCTGATATCTGAACGGCACTTCCCACCCCTGGGAGATCCAGGGATCCCATCCTCCTGATTCTGCCAGAAGGCTTCTAAGCAAGTCAGATCAATGACTAAGACTGACAGCCAGCCGGCAGGAAGAGGCAGGTGGAACAGATCCTGTGGTACCTTAGGACCTTTGCTGACCCACTCCTGGACCCTGTGCTGATAAAAACCAGCCTGCAGCACAGTGTGGCCCATCCCATCTACAGCCAGGCCTAGAGGAGACAGCCACAAACTATGTATTGCTTGTAGCTTCAAACAGGCTGCTGAGGGCTAGACATGGACAGCATCTGATATTGGCTTACACAAGCTTCAGAAAACTTCAGAGAGTATCCTAAAAGAATACCCAGCAGGCAGAACTAAACTCTGATGAGGTGAATTCCCCATTATTTTTGTTAATTTATGTTTTCTTTTTCATAGCCTTCCTCTTCTTCTTCTTATTTTTCTTCTATTTTTTTTCTCTATTTTTTCCTTCATATCTCTTATTTTACCGTTTCCTTTTCTTACTCCATTTATTTCTTCTTGACATTTATTATTTTTTTATTCTTTCTCTTTCTTTGTTTTGTATTGCCATTTTCATCTTCTACTCCTTACTCTTATTCTCTTCTCTCCTATCAAAATCATTTTTCTTTCCGTTCATCTTCTAGTATTTTTTTTTCTTTTACTATTCTATTTCTCATTCCACTTTTATTATTCTTTGCTCTTTTGTTGTTGATTTTGCTGCTGTTGGTTTTTTTGCTTGGTTCTTGTTTTTCTGGGGTGTTTTTGTTTTGCTTTGTCATCACCTGTACAACAGCACACAAGACATGGTTGGGGTTGAGCCTCTCTGATAGCCAGAGGGTAGATCCCATCAACAAATAGGGCAACAATCATCAAGACCCAAATGCAATAGAAGAGTACACATAACCCAAAAGATATCTCTTGATCTAGAGCATCCAGATCAAGAGATAAAGGAGACTGCACCACTGGGTCTCACAGGACTACTACCACATAATGCCACCCCATGAAGACAGGAAGTCTATGCAGATCTACCTAATATATAAAAACGAGCAAAAAGAGACAGCTAAAATGGGGAGACAGAGAAACAATCCCCAAATGAAAGAAAAAGGGTAATTCACAGAAAAGGAACTAAATTAAATTAAGAAAAGCAATTTATCAGACACAGAGTTCAAAGTAATGGTTATAAGGATGCTTAAGGAACTTAGTGGGAACTACAACAGCATGAAAAAGGACATAGAAACTATGAATAAGAACCAGTTGGAAATACAGGATGAAATATCTGAAATGAAGAATATATTAGGAGGAATTGAAAGCAGGATAGATAGAGCAGATGATTGAATCAACAATTTGAAAGACAAGGTAGAAAATAAAAACCCAGTCAGAGCAACAAGAAGAAACATACTTAAAAAGAATGAGGATAGTTTAAGGGAACTTTAGAACAACATGAAATGTAACAGTATCCACATCATAGGTATACTAGAAGGAGAAGAAAGTGAGAAAGGGATAAAAAAAAAACCTGCTTGAAGAAATAAAGACAGAACTAACTTCCCTAACATGGTGCAGGAAAAAGTAACACTGGTTCAGGAAGCACAGTGAGTCCCAATAAAGTATAACCCAAAGAGGCTCACACCAAGACAAAACGTAATTAAAATGACACAGTTTAAAGCCAAAGAGAGAATCTTAAAGGCAGCAAGAATGAAAAAGTTAGTTACCTATAAGGAAGTTCCCATAAGACTATCAGCTAATTTCTCAACATAAGCACTTCAAGCCTGAAGGGTTTGATATGAAGTATTGAAGTATTCCAAGTAGTGAAAAGCAAGGACCTGCAACCAAGACTACTCTATCCAACAAGGTTATCATTTAAAACTGAAGGCAAAATAAAGAGTTTCCCAAACAAAAACATGTGCTGAAAGAGTTCATTACCACCAAACCAACATTGCAACAGATGTTAAAGGATTACTTTAAGAAAAAGAAACAGAGAGGAACATACGTATAAAGGAAAAAATGTCAATGAATAAATATTTATCAATAATAACCTTAAATGTAAGTGTATTAAATGTTTCAATCTAAAGACATAGGTTAGCTGATAAGAAAACATGACCCATATATATGCTGTGTACAGTAGACACACTCAGAACAAAAGATTTACACAGGTTAAAAGTGAAGAGATGGAAAAATATCTCATGCAAATGGAGATTTTAAAAATCTGGGGTTGGAATACTTATATCTGACAAAATTGACTTCAAAACAAAGCCATAAAAAGAAACAAAGAAGGTCACTACATAATATGGACCCAATGTAGGATACCTAAATGTATAAAGAAAGTCTTGGTGGACTTTAAGGGAGAGATTGACAGCAATATAGTCATAGTGGGAAAATTAAACACCCACTTTCACCAATGGACAGATCTTCCAGACAAAATTTCAACAAGAAAACACTAACCTTAAATGACACAGCAGGTCGAAAAGATTTAATTGGTATTTACAGAGCATTTTTATCACAAAGCAGCAGGCAAATTTTATGAATCATTCAAAGAAGAACTAACCCCTATCTTCAAACTATTCCCAAAATTTTCAAAGAAGGAAGACTTCCAAATCTTTCTATAAGGCCAGAATTATTCTAATTCCAAAACCAGGTAAAAACACAACAAAGAAAGAATGTTACAGGCCACTATCCCTGGTGAACATAGATGCTAAAATCCTCAACAAATATTAGCAAACTGGATCTTACAATACATTAAAAAGATCATATACCACGATCAAGTGAGAATTATCCCAGATGCAAGGTTGGCACAATATTTACAAATCAATAAGTATTTTATAAGACAGAGACAAAATGAAAGATAAAAATCACATGAACATTTCAATAGATGCAGAAAAATTGTTTGATAAAATCCAGTTCCCATTTATGATAAAAACTTTCCATAAAGTAGAAATACAGGGATCATCCCTCAACATAATAAAGGCCATATATAAAAAAACCTACAGCCAACATCATACTCAATGGGCAAAAATTAAAAGCATTTCCCTTAAGATCAGGAACAAGATAGGAATGTCTGATTTCACCACTCTTATTCAACATAGTACTGGAAATCTTAGCCACAGAAATCAGATAAGAATAAGATATAAAAAGCACACAAATTGGAAAGGAGGAAGTAAAACTGTCATTATTTGCAGATGACATGATATTGTACATAGAAAACCCTATAGGTTCCACCCAAAAACTGCTAGACCTAATAAAGGAATCTGGCAAAGCTGCAGAATATAAAACCAATACTCAGAAATCGATAGCATTTTTATACACCAATAATGAACTAAGAGAAAGAAAAACTAAGAAAACAATCTCAGTTATTATTGCAACAACAACAAAAAGTTACCTAGGAATATTTAACCAAGGAGGTAAAAGATCTGTACTCAGAAAACTATAGGACACTAAAGAAAGAAACTGAGGAAGATACAAATAAGTGGAAGCACATATTGTGTTCATGGATTAGAAGATTTAAAATGTCCATACTATCCAAAGCAATCTATAGATTCAATGCAGCTCCTATTAAAACACCACTGACATATTTCACAGATCTAGAACAAATACTCCAAAAATTTATATGGAAACAAAAACATCCCAAATAGCCTCAGCAATCTTGAAAAAGAAAACAAAGATGGAAAGATCACAACTCCTGACATCAAACTATACCATAAGGCCACTATAATCAAAACAGTCTGGTACTGGCATAAGAACAGACACATAGGGAGGTAGGGCAAAAACTGCTGAACACTCAGCGCAGTGTGGGCAGGTGCACTTGTAAATCACCCATAATGAGATAGGCGAATGAGTTCAAAGAGTCTTCAAAAAAATTTCTCTGAAGCCTTTCATAGCCTCTCACAACAATGCCAGATGGTACACTGATATGGGTTCTTAGAACACTCATCTGAGTGGAGAATCCTGCATGTACTACACGGGAGCTGCCCTCCAGAAGATAATTCCATTTCGTTTGGGTATCCCTGATAAAGAACTTATATGACTCAAACCAGGAACACAAATATTCCAATTAAAAAATAGACAAAAGACCTAAATAGACACTTCTCCAAGGAGGGTACACAGTTCACCTTTAGATATATAAAAAAAAAAGTTCAAGATCACTAACCATCATAGAGATGCAAGTTAAAATCATAATGAGATATCACCTCACATCTTCCAAAATGGCTATCATTAATAAATCAACACACAACAAGTGCTGACAAGGGTGTGGAGGAAAGGGAACCCTAATGTACTGTTGGTGGGAATACAGACTGGTGCAGCCACTTTGGAAAACAATATGGATTTTCCTTGGAATATTAAAAATGGAACTGCCTTCTGACCCAGTGATTCCACTTCTAGGAATATATCCAAAGAATCCCAGGACAGCAATTCAAAAGAATATATTCACCCCTATCTTCATAGTAGCACTGTTTACAATAGCCAAGATTTGGAAACAGCCTAAGTGCCCATCAGTAGAGGAGTGGATTAAAAAAAATAAAAATTTTAATTTTATTTTTAATTGTATTTTTCCATTACAATTTATTCCTTTTACATCCCTCCCTACTGCAAGCACCCCATTGTTGTCCATGTCCATGAGTCCTTTTTGCTTTTTGCTTGATCCTTCCACACCCTAACCTCCTCCCTCAATAGCTGTCATCCTGCTTTCTATTTATGAGTCTGTCTATATTTTGCTTGTGAGTTCAGTTTGTTCATTAGATTCCATATATGAGTGAAATTAGATATTTGTCTTCCTCTGATTGGCTTATTTCATTTAGCATAATGTTCTCCAGGTCCATCCGTGCTTTCACAAAGGGTAAATTTTTCTTTTTTTTTTTACAGCTGAGTAGTATTCCATTGTGTAAATCTCCCATAGTTGTTTTACCCGCTCATCTACTGATGGACACTTGGGCTGCTTCCATATCTTGGCAATCATAAGTAAGGCTGCAATGAATATAAAGGTGTTCATGTTCTTTTGAATTAGTATTTTGGCTTTCTTTGAATGTATTCCCAGAAGTAGAATCACAGGGTTAAAAGGCAGATGCATTTTTAATTTTTTGAGGTATCTCCATACTGCCTTCCACAGTGGCTGCACCAATCTGCCTTCCCACCAACAGTGCAAAAGAGTTCCCCTTTTTCCACATATTTGTTGATACCTCTGATAAAAGAGTTAATATCCAAAATTTATGAAAAACTTATAAAACAACACTGAAAAAAAACCAATCCAACTAATAATTGGGCAAAGGACCAGAATAAACACTTCTCTGAATCAGACATACAGATGGCCGATAGACATATAAAAAGATGCTCAATGTCACTAATCATCAGAGAAATGTAAATGAAAACCACAGTGAGACATCACCTCCCACCAGTCAGAATGGCTATCATCAATAAATCAACAAACAAGTGCTGGTGAGAATGTCCATATGAATTTAGGATAAGCTTGTCAAATTTCTAGGGGGAAAAACTGATATGCATAGAATGTCCTTCAATTTATTTAGATATTCTTTAATTTCTTTCAGTGATGTTTTGTGGTTTATAATGTGCAAGTTGTGTACTTCTTTTATCAAATTTATTCCTAAGTATTTATTCTTTTGATGGATTTTAAACAGAGATGTTTTCCTAGTTTCATTTCCTAATTGTTCACTGTTAGTGTGTAGAAATAAAATTGACTTTTTAATATTGATTTTGTACCAACAGCCTTGTTGAATTATTTATTGGTTCTAATTGTTCTTTTATAAATTCCTTAGGATTTTTTATATGTCATTTATAGGTAGAGAAAAAAATGTTACCTCTTACTTTCGAATCTGATGTCCTATTTTTTTCCTTACTAATTGCCGTAGCTAGTACTTCCAGTGCCATACTGAGTAGAAGTGGTGAGAATATCAGTGCACAAACAAACAGCAACAACAATAACAATAATAAATAACACCCATAATAAATCCTAACTGGGAGGAGAAGAATTCCTAGTTTTAGAATTGCTGCATTATAATTTGAATGTCTAGTTCCCAACATAAAGTTTTAAGTCATGATAAGAAATGGGAAATTAGTATGGATCACATAAAGAAAAAAAGAGAGCCAGTAGAATTTGTGCCTGATGAAGCCCAGATGTTGAACTTACTCAGCATGCATTTTAAATCAACCATTATAAATAATGTTAAAAATTGTAAAGGAAACCATGTCTAAAGAATTGAATAAAAGTATGAGTTCTTTTGAATTGGTGTTTCAGTATTCTTAGGGGGAAAAATATTAAAACAATGCAGTACCAAATATCAGTGAGATAGAAATTATTTTAAAAGGAACTAAATAAAAATTTAGGAGTTGAAAAGTACAGTAACTGAAGTGAAAAAATCACTAGAGGTGCTCAACAACAGATCTGAAATTTTAAAAATAAACAAAAAAAAATCCATTAGAAGACAGGTCAATTGAGACTATTCAGTCTGAGAAACAAGAAAAAGAGTGAAGAAATGTAAACAGAGACTCAGATTATACACCATAACCTGGTTAGATTTACACAGGAATGTGAAGTTGGTTTAATATATTAAAATAATGTCTCATGGCCTCTGCCTTCCCCCTCTTGAAATGCTGCTCTAGGTCTGCCCAAGCACAGTGTGAAAAGGCCCAACATGCAATGCCATGAGGAGAGTGGCTGAGACAGCCCAGTGATCTCAGCTTAGCTCATTCTCCACTCATTGCCAGACAAATGCAGCCATGGGGTGAGCCCCGGGGCCATCTGCAGAAGGACTGCCCAATCAGCCAGCCTACAGACTGATGAAAAGCAATAAATACTTGTAAAATATGATGTATTTTTTAATATATTTATTGATTATGCTATTACAGTTGTCCCATTTCCCCCCCCACTCCACTCCATCCTGCCCACCCCCCTCCCTCCCACATTCCCCCCCTATAGTTCATGTCCATAGGTCATACTTATAAGTTCTTTGGCTTCTAAATTTCCTACACTATTTTTACCCTCCCCCTGTCTATTTTCCACCTATCATCTATGCTACTTATTCTCTGTACCTTCCCCCCCCTCCTCCTCCCACTCCCTTAATGACAACCCTCATGTTCTAGTTGTTTGCCTAGTTTGCTCTTGTTTTTGTTTTATGTATGGCCGTTAATAACTGTGAGTTTGCTGTCATTTTTACTGTTCCTATTTTTGATCTTCTTTTTCTTAGGTAACTCCCTTTAACATTTCATATAATAAGGGCTTGGTGATGATGAACTTCTTTAACTTGACCTTATCTGAGAAGCACTTTGTCTTCCCTTCCATTCTAAGTGATAGCTTTGCTGGATACAGTAATCTTGGATGTAGGTCCTTGTGTTTAATCTTGGGTAATGTAATTATGATGTGCCTTGGCGTGTTCCTCCTTGGGTCCAGCTTCTTTGGGACTCTCTGAGCTTCCTGGACTTCCCGGAAGTCTATTTCCTTTGCCAGATTAGGGAAGTTCTCCTTCATTATTTGTTCAAATAAGTTTTCAATGTTTTGTTCTTCCTCTTCTCCTTCTGGCACCCCTATAATTCGGATGTTGGAACGTTTCAAGATGTCCTGGAGGTTCCTAAGCCTCTCCTCATTTTTCCGAATTCTTGTTTCTTCATTCTTTTCTGGTTGGATGTTTCTTTCTTCCTTCTGGTCCACACCGTTGATTCGAGTCCCAGTTTCCTTCTCATCACTATTGGTTCCCTGTACATTTTCCTTTGTTTCTCTTAGCATAGGCTTCATTTTTTCATCTGTTTTTCGAATAGATTCAACCAAGTCTGTGAGCATATTGATAACCAGTGCTTTGAACTGTGCATCCGATAGGTTGGCTATCTCTTCCTCGCTTAGTTGTATTTTTTCTGGAGCTTTGAAGTGTTCTGTCATTTGGGCCATTTTTTTGTTTGTTTGTTTGTCTTGGAGCGTCTGTTACTTTAAGGGGCGGAGCCTTAGGTGTTCACCGGGGGCGGGGTAATGCTGGTCGCTGCGCTGTGACGCTGTACGTGGGGGAGGGGCCGAGTGGGAGCAATGGCGCCCGCCTCACTCTCCTCCGGCTTTCAATCTTTCACTCCGCTACCCACAATCAAACTGGGCCACTCCGGTGCTGATTCCCGAGTAAGTGGGCCTGTGCACACTCTAGGCCCCTGTGGGTCTCTCCAACAACCTCTCCTGTGAGGCTGGGAGTCTCTCCTGCTGCCGCCCCAACCCCCACGGGCGTTTTCAATCAGAGGTTTGAGGCTTTATTTCCCTGAGCTGGTGCCCTGGGTTACGCGGTCTGCTTCGCTCCCTGCCGTTTGTCCGGTTTATCTGTGGGCGAATGTGGTGCCGCAGGGTGCTACCCGCTGCTCTGCCTGCCCCGTTCTCCACCACTCTGAGTCCGGACCTCTGGGTTTATCTGTGCAAATGTGGGGCCGCAGGGTCTGCTAGTGCTCGGACTGCCTGCGCCATTTGTCCCACACTCCGCCAGTCTCAGTCCTGCCACAGCCATGCGAGTCCTCTCCACCCTGGTGCCCATCTCCGCCCCTCCTACCAGTCTGGATGAATGTTTATTTTCTATTTTCTTGGTGTTGGTCCCCCTTGCTGTTCAATTCTCTGTCAGTTCTGGTTGTGCGAGGAGGCGCAGTGTATCTACCTACGCCGCCATCTTGGTTCTCCCAAATATGATGTATTTTTAAAAAGTAAATAAGCATGGAATGTTTGAAGTGCAGCTAGTATTTCAGAGCAAACATGAAATGAGGTCAGAGAGGATGTGGGGCAAAGAAGGTAATGATTATGCTTCAAAATTATTGTAAGGACTTGAATTTGTACTCTGAGACACAAAGCTATTCAACAAAGTCATGCAGAGGAATGACATGATCTGACTTAGGTTTTAAAAGGATCATTTTTATGAATACCTATGATATAACATTACATAATAACATATGATATGACATTATTTATTAGTTCACTGAAAACCGGTTGGCACCTGAATACGAAAAGTATGGATCTGGCAGTCATATTAATTGACTATTGTTGACAGCTAAATTGGATAATTTGGAGTCCCAGTATAGAAATTTTGGCTACAGGTTTTGTGAATTGGACACACTTTTATTAACTTAAGTTTGTTTCTCCAAGCCTCTATGTTACTTTTCACAGTTACTCTCTGAGTTCATAGTTTCCCAAATTCTCTAAAATATCATATAGTTCAAATAAGAAGCTATAAAAATGCAAATTTCTGTGTGAAAGTATTTTTTCTGGATTTCAGAGATGGATTTAATAAACACAAAAAAATGAAATTGTTTACAAATCAGAAATTTTTCAGTGACTGTCTCATAAAATCTTTATTGCTAAATTTTGTCAAAGTATAATAAAAAACTCAGTAATACAATGTTTGAGATAATAAAGTTAAATGAAGAATAATGATGTATTAAGGAACTAGAAAATGCTGCATCACTTAATTTGCACTTACAAACTTTGCAATGACCTGTCCTTGAATATGGAACATATTCAAATGAACAGCTAAGTTCTACCAAAATCAATACAATGACCTACCTCTTGCTTTTGAAGCAGCAAGACAAATGGCATATTTTTTATATTCAATTATCTATGCCTAAAAATATCATAAAATGCTGAATTTAAATTTGGCCAATGTGACCTTAATAATGCATTTTGCACAACTTCATCTTAAGGCATTATTCAAATTTCTTGTCTGAAACCAAACTGGTTGTTACAGAATAGCCATGGAGATGTAAAGTACAGCATAGAGAATATAGCCAATAATACTCACTATGTGTGGTGTCAGATGGGGATGAGATTTATCGGGGCGGTCACTCGGTAAGTTATATAATGTCTAATCACTGGGGTGCATACCTGAAAATAATATAATATCATATGACAATTGTAATTTAAAATTTAAAATGATTTTAAAAGAACAAGCATTGTCAAAAGAAGCTTAAATAATTACAGGAAAAGAAAGAAAGAGACTTTTAATAAGAAATTATCCATCAAGATAACATTTGAAAGTAAAAAAGTTAGAGTCTGGAACAAAATAGACGCTCAAAAAATTACTTCAACATGATTTTAATTATTTTCCCTAAGATTTAAACAAACATCTGTCATAGGATAATACATTAAAATATTAATTTGGCATGTTACATATTTTCCCCACTCCCAAATTCTGAGACCTTTTATAATTCCTTGCCTTAGAGAATTTTACTGTTAGCAAAGCAGAAATTGCTTCAAATTTTCATGTTGCACAATCTTTCATTTTCACATTTTTACTAACTTTCATTTCTAAGTGTTTTCCTAGAGCTTGAGCCATTGCCCTGATTTTTCCAGGAGGCCACAAAGGAAGACGAAGTGCTGGCGAAGTGCCCTGGAGAAGCAGAGAGGTTAAGAGGTAAGATTCATCCAGCCTGGGTGGCATAGGTCTGTCAGTCCCCTTCTCCCCTCCTAGGATAAGCTCCTGTAGAGGTGATATGTCCTCAAAGACAGGCAGTACAGTACACCAAGGGACCTAGACATTGGTTTGGGGTTCCCAAAGTCACCAAAAATCGGGGTGCTTCAGTGATGTCAAGAGAAAGCAGATGCACTACACTGACCATCCCGGGCAACTGAGTCTCACTAGAAGTGTTTCTGTCATACCTCAGGGACTTTTATACAACCCTAGGGTAGCATGAACTCCAGTGTTGACTGAAATCGGATAGCCATCAATTTACATAACTGAAGGTTACTGTCAAATAAGTGAACTCCCTTGTGTTGTCCTTCCCAAGTCAACTCGGAAAAACATGGGAAGGAGAGTGCAGTGTGCAATTCAGTAACTACTACTGCTAACTAGATAATGTAAAAAAACTTTGGGGAGACTGAATGCTTCTTTGACCTGCTTTATGTTGGTTGGGTGCTGGCTGCTTTACATTGGGGTACTGAAGAAGAAGGAGGCTAAAAATGGCAACCAGAGGAAAGGATAGGAAAGGCCTTTAGTATATTTAAGGAAATTAATCTCTGAAGTGAGTTGCAAATATTTCCCCTAGATTATTATTTGATTTGTAACTATTTTAGGCCATGTAAAAGTTTTGCAGGTCAGTGGTTTTTTTTTAAGACTTTATTTATTTTTAGAGAGAGGGGAAGGGATGGAATAAGAGGGAGAGAAACATCACTGTGTGGTTACACTCATGCGCCCTCTACTGGGGGCCTGGCCAGCAATGCAGGCAAGTGCCCTGAATGGGAATCCAACTGGTGACCCTTTAGTTCACAGGCCTTGTTCAATCCACTGAACCACACCAGCTGGGGCTGTGTGAGTGTGTTTTTAAAGCTCCCTAGCTTTTCATTTATGGCATCTTTACTTTGGTCTTATGTAGAAAGACTTTCTTCACTCCAGGATAATGTAGAATTTCCTCAGGTTTAATTCCAATAGTCTTATAGTATTTTTTTAACATTTAAAATTTGATTTGTTTAAATTTCATTCAGATGCATAATAAGAAGTATGAATCCAAATTTCTGTGTTTCCAGAAAGGTATTAATTTATCCCAGTACTATTTTAAAAAATTATCATTTTTAACAATGTGGAAATACACATAATATAAAACTTACCTTCTTAACCATGTTTAGGTGTACAGTTCAGTGGCATTAGTACATTTAGATTGTTGCGCAACTATCATCACCATCCACCTTCAGAACCATTTTCATCTTGCAAACTGGAAACTCTATACCCATTAAACCATAACTCTCCCTTTCTGCCTCCCTCAAGTTCTGGTAATCATTACTGTACTTTTTGACTCAGTGAATTGGACTCCCCTAGGTAGCACCTTTAGTGACATCATATAGTATTTGCCCTTTTGTAAATCGCTTACTTAACTTAGCATAACAACCTCAAGGCTCATTCATGTTTTAGCATGTCAGAATTTCCTTCCTTTTTAACTGTGACTATTGGGTTGGCCAAAAAAGTCAGTGTTTTTTCCATAAAATAAAAGACGCACTTTTCGTTTTCACCAATAATTTTATTGATTTAGATATTTTGAGTATGTCAGCTCTTTCCTGTGTGGTATAACTTTGATTGTTCTCAATTAATGTCTCGATGTGATTGCTATCAACTTCAACTGGTCTACCTGATTGCAGAGCATTCTCCAGCAAGAAATCTCCAGCATGAAACTTTGCAAACCACTTTTGACACCTTTGTCCAGTCGATCAGTCACAGCATCTTCTCCATACACTGTGCAAGTCTTTTTCTGCGTTTCAGGTGCATTTTTACCTTTTTTGAAGTGATGAAACATAATATGCCAAAAATGTTGCTTATTTATTTCCATCTTCAATATTAAAATGGCTACACAAAAATTCACCGATTTTGATGTTTTTTTTAACGCGCGCTGATATGACAGCTGACACAATACAATCTAATAAAATTGCTTCAAATGAAGTTAAATACAACCAACCACTACTGGAGAGATCGTAGAGAAAAAAAAACAAATTAACTGTTTGGCCAACCTGATAATATTACATTGTATGTATATACCACACTGTCTTTATCCATTCATACAGTGAACAGGAAAACAGAAGTATTGCCATTTGTTGGATGTGATACTGCTGGCATTACTTGATGCATTAGAGAAAAAAAACTTCTAGAAATTTGAAAGAGGAGGTAAAACTATTATTATTTGTATGTAATATCAGTAACTTCATATAGGTATTATTTATACCTTAATAAAATGTTGTCAGGAACCACCCTGCCTGGTTTCAGAGACTGTAACCCCCCATGGCTAACGCTGAGCGAGAGACCTTGAGACCCTAAGCCACTAAGGAGACAAAGCTTATCTCCCTGGCAGGAGTACCGCCCCTGCCCACTTTACTTCACCCTGCCCGGCCCCCAGTGCAGGACCAGTTAGCCAATGATGGGTAAGATTCCTCAAGGGAGGGATGACCTAAGACAGGCATGGTCATGAGGGGGCCCTCAGGGAAGGACTTGGGGGGCTATGGAGAAAGGGGGTGATAGACCCTCACCCCTTGGCTTTGACATGGCCTGAGTCCTCATTCTGTCTGCAAGAAGTCTCCTAACCTCTTGGCTGCCTTAATTCCCCTGCTTGACCTAAGCCTGAAACAATGCTGGTGTGGACGTGGCCCTGTGCTGGAAAGGGCAGGTTCCCCAGGCCCATCAGGCCTAAGAAAGAATGCATAAAATCCTGTGAAACCTGCTTTGCTAATACCTTCAATTTAAATGATAAGGGTTCAAGCATGAAATTAGTTTATTTTCCCAAAGTTTTATGGTCCTTTAGCTATCTGACTCTGACTCAAAATAAGCCCTCAGAGTTCTTTGAATGTTATCTATTTGATTATTACTGCCTGACAATGACTGATGAGCTTTCCATACACGCCCTGTATTCCCATGCAGATTAAGTCAATAAAAGCCTGTCAGGGCAAGGGTCCAGGTGCTCTCCTCTTGAGAGAGTGGCTGTGCCGTTCCTTTTCTTCCACAGGACTTGGTAGTCCATGTGAATTTGTCTCATCTCAGCCAGGGGACACTGCTTGCCAGTAACCGCATCAAAATGTAATGTCAGTACATTAGGTATGTATAACTATATAGTGCAATAGGTATATAATACTTATATATGCACATATCTATATAAAATTATGCTAACATATGAATATAAGTTTTAAAGAAATATTTATTGGTATTTTAAGTGTTTTTCCTTTAGATGGACATTTAAGGATCGTCAAAGGCATTTTTAAATACTGTGAAGCAAGTTATTAGAAATTTCTATTTTGCTACATTAAATGATAAAAGTTATACTAATAAATATTCCAATAGTGAAGCATCCTTGTATTTCTAAAAATCCACCTTATTATGCAATCTAATTATTTAATATGATGTTTAATTTTATTTGGCTATATTTACTTCTAATTTTTATAGTTTATATTAAGAGATTTTTGATATCAAAGTTGTATAGCTTTATTTAAAAAAATGGAAGACTTCCTTACTTTCTTATGCTCTGGGAGAGCTTAAACATTGGAATTTGCTTTTTAAGCATTTGGTAGATATGCCCTATGAAAGCATCAGAACCCAGGGTTTTGGAAGGTAGAGGTTTAGTTCATTTGCAACATTCCCTCTTTTATAGAAATTATACCTTTTGATCTGTTTTAATAGATTGTAGACTGCTTTGATAAATCAATTAATTTATTAAAAATATTCATTTACAGAATTGTGCAAATGTCTTTTATAAGTATTTTTCCTGTTTCTGTTATCCCATCTTTCACTTCTTACATTATATATCTGTGATTTCTCTTATTTTTTTTCTTGATCATATTACCTAGTACCTAGTGGTTCAACTATTTTACTGATTTCCAAAAAAATCAGATTTTTAAAATTTGTCGTAGATTTTTTCTAATCCTAATGTATTCTTATTTTTCTTTATCAATTTATTCTTTCAGCTTTTTTAAAAGTTTTTTAAATTAAATGCTTAATTTATATAGGCATAAAATTATTTAATACATAATAATAGTACAGTTTAATATTGTGAATGCTCTCATGAGTACCATTTTATGTGTATCCCAGAGATTCTGAATATACTGTTTCCTTTATAATTCTTTTCTACAAATCTTATATTCATTTGAACTACCCCTATATAAAGAATTTCTTAAGATTAAAATATTAATATCTCTAGCCAGGAGGATTTTTTCCCCTGACTTTGAAAATTGTATTTTTATTGAATTGTGATCTAAGAATATATTTATTATTTATCCTTATTGATTTAGAATTTATTGTAGCTTTTATATTTGGTCCATTTTTGCATATTTTTCCATGGGCAGGTGAAAAGAAGGCATACTCTCTAACATTAAGGTATAATGTTAAATATATATCCTTCAGACTTACCATATTGATTTGGTTGTATAAGTCTTCTATATCCTTACATTTTTTTGTGCATTTGATTTGCCTTGGGCCATGAAATATACAAACCTCCTCATATTAATGTTTCTTATATTCTTTTTATATTCCTATAATTTCCACTTTATAAAATTTTTGATATATGACTTGGCACAAAGATATTTACAAATGTTACATGGCTATTGTGATTTTATCTTTTGGCATGATAATTTGTGTTCCTTTGCCTACAGTAATAATTTTTTAGCCCAAATCTTACTTTGTCTGATAGAGAAAAACCTCTGCTTTATTTTATTGCATTTTCTTGGTATTCAATTGTCCAAACTTTTAATGTTTAGGGTGACACGTACACAGAAGAGTTGTTTTTGCTTTGTGATATAACATGAATTTTTTTCCTCTAGTAGGTGAATTGAGTCTAATTACATTTATTTAAGTCATATTTCCTTGACCTTATTTCTGTCATATTAGGTAATTTTAAGTTTTTTTGTAATTTTAACAGTTTTGATGTGTTTTTGTCTGTTTATATTGTTTTGTGCATATGTGTGTATGGTTAGCCTTTTTTTGTGTGGTAGCCATTATATCTTTATAGAATTCCCTTCATACTCTTTCAATTAGGTAATTCTTACTTATTCTACACTAAATAAAATTAATTTTTGTCTCCTCTCATTCATCACCCAATTTTATTCAATACTATTATCATCCTTTACTTTGACATTCTTTGTAGGTCTACCACTGTTTTTACCAATTTTAATTAATGTTTGATTCTGAATTATTACAGATTTAGAAATTAATTTTATCATTTGACAACATAACTTCCTTTGTTTCCCACTTTTTGATAGTTTTATCATTTCCTCTTTGTCAGAATATATGACATGTATATTTTATTCAGTCACTCTTGTTGTTCCTTTACTTTCCCTACAGTTTCCTGAAAATAACCCTTTAGCTAAATGTTTTTCTCAACTTTTCCCACAAGGGTCTGTGTGAACAACATTGCCTGAATTGTTCCTCCTCACCCCTACTTGGCTTTTTTACTTGAAGGATATTAAATATGATACACTTTAGGTGGCCCCAGTGTGGCAGCAGATAAGGAAGAGTAAGGGGAATAATATGTAAATAAGGGGACCTATAATAATATGACCTAAACTGTGGTTAAAATAGTCTTAAATTCTGCACATGATGAATATCTAAATTTGGGAATTGAAATTTATATCATTTAATATCATTCTTGGCAATATTTTTTAACATGTACAGGGATGAACTAAAACTGTGTGTACTGATTTATTTAAAATAATACTAATATATGACTTGTAGTCACAGGTTTATTTATTCAGCAATTAATGTTGTAGCAACATGTGCCCAGAACAAGTCTGTGACTAAAGTTCAACAGGAAACAATCCTTGTCCTCTTGGAGTTTACACTTTAATTAGTTACAAGTATTTGAGCATTGAAGCCTTTCTTTCTTTCTTTTTTCTCAATTTTTCCCATTTATCCCCCCTTCACCCTGCACCCCCCAACCCTCCAGCATTCCCCCCTTAGTTCATGTCCATGGGTTGTACGTATAAGTTCTTTGAATTCTCTGTTTCCTATACCATTTTTGACCTCTCCCCATCTATTTTGTGCCTACCAATTAAGCTTCTTATTTCTAGTATCTTCCCCCCCATTCTCCCCCTCCCCTTCCCCACTGAAAACCCTCCATGTGATCTCCATTTCTGTGATTCTGTTCCTGTTCTAGTTGTTTGCTTAGTTTTTGTTTTCATTGTTTTTCTTTTCTTTTAGGTTCATTTGTTGGTAGTTGTGAGTTTGTTGTCATTTTACTTACTGTTCATAGTTTTTGACCTTTTCAATTTCTTAGATAAGTCCCTTTAACATTTCTTATAATAATGGGTTGGTGATGATGAACTCCTTGAACTTTACCTTATTTGGGAAGCACTTTATCTGCCCTTCCATTCTAAACCATAGCATCGCTGGATAGAATAATCTTGGATGTAGGTCCATGCCTTTCATGACTTCAAATACTTCTTTCCAGCTCCTTCTTGCCTGTAAGGTTTCTTCTAAGAAATCAGCTAATGGTCTTATGGGCATTCCTCTGTAGGTAACTCTCTCCTTTCCTCTTGCTGCTTTTAAGATTCTCCCTTTATCTTTAATCTTGGGTAACTTAATGATGATGTGCCTTGGTGTGTTCCTCTTTGGGTCCAACTTCTTTGGGACTCTCTGGGCTTCCTGGACTTCCTGGAAGTCTATTTCCCTCACCAGATTGGGGAAGTTTTCCTTCATTATTTGTTCAAGTAAGTTTCCAATTTCTTGCTCTTGTTCTTCTCCTTCTGGCACCCCTATATTTTGGATACTGGAACGTTTAAAGTTGTCCCAGAGATTCCCAAGCTTCCCTTCATTTTTTTTTTGAATTCTTGTTTCTTCATTCTGTTCCAGTTGGATGATTATTTCTTCCTTTTGTTCGACATCATTGATCTGAGTCTTGGTTTCCTCCCTGTCTGTTGGTTCCCTGAATATTTTGCTTTGTTTCACTTTGGGTAGGCTTTATTTGTTCTTTCATTTTGCAACCAAACTCAATCAGTTCTGTGAGCATTTTGATTACCAAGGCTTTGAACTCTCCATCAGATAGGTTGGCTATCTCCTCATCGCTTAGCTCTCTTTCTGGAGTTTTGCTCTATTCTTTCATTTGGGCCCTATTTCTTTGTCTCAGTGTACCTCACAACAACAAATTAAAAAAAAAAAAGTAACCAGAAATACCAGAAAATAGAACTGTAAGGAGGTCCAACAACCAAGGAGTTAAAGAAGAAACATTCATTCAAACTGGTAGGAGTGGTGGAGATGGGCAATTGTGGTGGAGAGGATGTAGGAACTGGAGGCTTTCTTTACATAATCTTTGGACATTCTGTTCTAGGCACAGATTTAAAAATTTTTTAATTTGTTTTTAATTCTGCAACATTTTTTAATTGTAGAAAACTATTTACAAGTCATTTGTTTTACTCTTTAAGTGTTGTATTTAAGAAAAACAATTTCAGTTGTGTATATAAAATATATCAATCAATCCATAAATAAAACATCATATTTTACAATTAAGATTTACTAGAAACATGTATGTTGATGATTGCTCACCTAAATTAGCCAACTATTTAAGTAACTCTCGTTGCTTACACTTCTTAGGTATTTTATTTAGTATCATATTTTTTTCCTTCAAAAAGAAAAATGGATAAATGAATATTGATTTTAAATATAATTGGAGAATAGTGAGCCTCACTTTATTGGAGAATATTCAAATTCTACTTATATACTCTTCGTCAGCACTTTATGTACACCTACATCTTAGTTATTGCTACGTGATACTAAAATGACCTATTTCTGGGCCCAACCACCTAAATGGAATATAAACTCATCATGGAGGCTGATACAGGGCCCTTCACCCTTGTATCCACTGTGTTTTTACAGGGCCTGGCACATAATAGGCCCTTCAGTATATGTTTGCTGCCTTGAACTACACCTTTCCCTGCATGATGGGCACTGCAATGATATTAGATATGCCATGAAAATGCTCATATAAGTAATAGAATTCTTCCCACCTGGGTCTGTGTTCTTGATTTTCTCCAGGCAGAGCCCAGGGCTTTGCTTATACTACTAGATATAGTGGCCAGACCTTTAAGGTAGAGAAAAAACTAGGTCAGACATACAACTTAGATTAAGTACATGGACCTGTGTCAGCTCTGTGAAGTACTACCTGTTGCTGAGATGGCCTCCAGTGCCCTGCACAGCAAGCTGTGCTCAGGCAGTGGGTTTGATGGTTGTTGGGTTCAGATCAGCAGACACTGTCTCCTGATTCGCATTCCCCTAGTTTTTCTGCAGTGTCAGCTTCACACAGAGCACTTTCCTTAAATTCTCTCCCCTGAGCTTCCTACAATTTAGTGATGTCTCATACAACTAAGAAGTGGAAAATGGATGCACAAGGCAGCTGTAAATAATGTGCCATCACGATGTGAAACCAAACTGAGAGTCAGTATCAATAATGTGAAGTACCAGTGAGCCAGCAGGTCAATGAGAGAACGAACCCTCTGTGCTGGCTGCTAAAAACCAAATGCCTACAAACTCACAGAATCCTAGGACCCAAGAGATGTAAAGGATGTCAGAGGCAGTTAGAACCTTCTAGTTCCCACACAGACACCCCTTCTGCATTGCCTGAGAAGAAGGCCGCCCAGGCCACTCTGGACCACTTTCACTGAAGGAAATATATGCAGGTGTAGTGACTCTGCTCTGTAGAATATGACACCCCAGGACATGTGATAATTGAGACCAATGGGCCAAGTGCATACTAATTTATTACATTTTGAGCAATAGAAATCCCATTTGTAATATACAGAGGTAAAATTTAATTACTGAAGCAATGACCTAACTAATTGAATTAAAAATAGAGCTTTGCCTGAAATACACAATGTTATACCTGGTGTTAAATGAATGAATCATACTTATCACGATAAATTTAAAATGATAAATTTGTCATGATAAATAGAAAAAATTCCTTCTGACTTCTAAAATTCCATATTGTTTTTCAAAAAAAAAATTTAACTAATACACAGTAAGAAATGTATTTTCTATCACATCTTAGTAGAAAACACATACACAACAGAATCTTCACGGAACAACACTCACCCTTAGTACTAATGCAGACTGATGCTTTCTAGTATTTACTTCTCCAGTCTATTTCATTTATTTTATAAAGTTATCAAAGTTTCCATTTTTGCTCACACTAACTGTACATTCTAAACTGGCTTTGACTCTGCTGTACATTGTCTTCACCGAGACCTAAGCTAATGGAGAAGCTTCTATCTAAAACATTGTCCTTTCTCGTGATGCATGGAGATACCGGACTCTCGTTCTTAAGGCTTCTGCCCAGAAATAAAACTCATGTACATTAACCAAAATAAGCCACACGACTAAGACTGGGGAAACATGATTCTCCTTCAGAGATAATTAGCAGATATTTGTAAAAATAATAATAATCATCATAATAATAATACAACCTGCTTCAGAGCTTTACATACATTAATAATTTCTTATAAATCTTAAAGTCTATGTATGCTATATTATTTACCCTATTTAAATCATGACAAAAATGAAGTCCATAGGCCATAGAATTATTAAATGGCAAAAACTAGATTCAGAGCAGATCTGTGATATGCAAACCCATTCTCATAACTTGTATCTTTTTTATCATAGACCAGTAGACTGAATTTTCTCTTACAAAGATATCCTAAAGCCTCACAATTATGGTAATGAAAACACAAACTTTATAGTAATATTCATATTGCATCATTTAAAAATAATTATTGTTTCACCACTGTAAAAGAATCGGCTCTATAGTTTGGAAAATTCTATTCAATGGAAGTTCAAAGATGTTCAGAATGTGGAGAAATGTATTTGTTTTTCATAATGACTGATCCTAAGAAAATAATATTACATTAAGTAAAAAAGAAGGAAATTTTACCCTTTGTAATGGTATGGATGGACCCAGAGAGCATTATGCCAAGTGAAATAAACCAATCAGAAAAAAGACAAATACCATATGATTTCACTTATACGTGGAATCTAGTGAACAAATTGAACTAACTAGCAAAACAGACACAGACTCATAGATAGAGAGCAGATCACAGTGGAGGGGAAGAGGTGAGAGGGTGGAGGGATTGAGCAGAAAGGAAAAAAGACTCATGGACATGCATAACAGTATGGTGATTGCTGAGGGGAGAGGGGAGTAAAGGGACTAAATAGTGATGGAAAGAACACAATAAAGACTACATTTTTTAAAAAGAAACTAATATTACAGAGCCATGAGATACCAGAAATGAAAGAATGACACTGCATCCAATTCTACTCATGGATGACAGTTAAACCTCACATTAGGAAAAACATTATCTAAGTTAAAATAGATTTACATGTGAGATATATGTCTTTAAACAATCTCCACAGGAATGTAAAATAAAAGAATCCCTACTAAAAATTTTTAATTGCTAGCAATTTTATTAATTTTAATAATAATTTCTAGGGTTTTTTTGGAGAACTTAGAATGGGTGAGGCTCTGCCTCAATTAATTCACACAATAGTTTATAAGGCAAGGAATGTTGTTACATCCATTTGACGAATAAGAGAAGAGAGAGCAGGATTTAAGTAATGTGCTTATGGTCGCTGAGTTGATGAGCGAGAGAGCCAGGGCTGCACCCACATTCTAGAGAACATGCTCTGCTTTTCTAATTGTGATAATATATATAAAGGAACACAGAATTTACCATTTTAACCATGTTTAAGCATACAGTTCAGTGGCATTAAGTACATTTACATTGTTGTGCAACCATTACCACCTTCCATCTCCAGAACTCTTTTTCATCTTTTAAAATTAAAAAAAAAAAAAGGGAAAGAAAGAAAACAAACAGACATGGATACAAAGAACAGACTGAAGTTTGCAAGATTGGAGGTGGGGGATGATAGTGGGCTGGGTGAAAAGAGGCATTAAGAAGTACAAATTGGTAGTTACAGAATAGTCATGTGGATGTAAAGTACAGCACAGGGAATATGGTCCATAATATTGTAATAACTGTATATGGTACCAGATGGGTACTAGACTTATTAGGAAGACCACTTTGTAAATTACATAAATGTCTAAATACTATGCTCTACACCTGAAACTAATATAAAATGATGTCAAATGTCAACTGTAATTGAAAAAGTTAAAAAAATAAACAAAATAAATAAAACAGAAACACTGTAACCATAAAACAGTAGCTTCTAATTCACCCACATGTGCCACCCCGACCCTGACAGCCACCGTTCTACTTTCTGTTTCTGTGAAATTGACTACTCTAGGTACTTCATATAAGTAAAATCATACAGTAGTTGTCCTTTCTGGCTCACTTCATTTAGCGTAATGTATTCAAGGTTTATCCATGTTGTGTCATATGTCAGAGTTTTCTTTCTTTTTTAAGGCTGAGTTATATTCCATTGTACTGGGTTGGCCAAAAAGTCTGTTTAGTTTTTTCTCTAAAATAAAAGATCCATTTTTTTTATTTTCACCAATAACTTTATTGACTTGAAAATTTTGACTATGCCGGCTATCTCCCACTATTGCCTTCTGCTGGGTACAGGCCAGGTATGCTGCTAACCATCTTCCAGTGCATAGGACAGCACCACAGCAAAGAATTATTTGGTCAAAATGTCAATAGCACCAAGAAACTTCACAAACCACTTTTGACACATTTGATCAGTCACAGCACCTTCTCCATATACTACATGTTTTTGCGTTTTAGTTGCACTTTTACCTTTTTTTAAAATCATACATCATAATAAGCTAGAAATGTTGCATATTTTCTTCCACCTTCAATATTAAAATGACTGTACAAAAATTCACCAATTTTGATGTTTTTTTAAATACATGCTGTGACAGCTGTCACCATACAATCTAACAAAATTGTTTCTAATGAAGTTAAAGAAACTAAGCATTACTAGAGCCATTGTATGGAAAAAGACTAAATGAACTTTTTGGCCAACCCATTATGGATACATCAGAATTTGCTTATGTGTTCATCTATTAATGTACATTTGGGTTGTTTTCATCTTCTGGTTATTGCAAATAGACCTGCTATGACCACTGGAGTATAAATATTTCTTTCAAATTTTTCTTTCAATTCTTTGGCATATATATGTATATGTATACCCAGATGTAGAATTCTTGGATCAAACGGTAATTCTTTTAAAATTTTTTGAGAAACCGCCATAATGTTTTCCATAGCAGTTGTACTATTTTATATTTCTACCAGCAGTGAACAAGTGTGCCTAATTAGCCTCATCTTTATCAACACTTGTTATTTTCTATTTGTGTGATTATTTTAATAATAGCCATTCGACTGGGTGTAAGTGGTACCTCACATTATTGTAAACTATTTATGCCTTCAATATTGTTAATGTTTGCTTCAAATATTGTCACAAATTTGATCATGTGACTACTCTGATTAAAAACTTTGTTCTTGAGATATGAGCACAGATCTTCACATGGTGTTGTCATTGATCATGACAAGTGAGGTGCAGCCTGAGTATTCATCACTGGAGACATGGACAGGTGACATATTCAGAGATATAGCCCACAGACAAACACTTTACTGTGGTTAGAATCAGGGAAACTGAAGTTTATGTAGCAGTAATGATACATTTGAAACATCATACCTAAGGAAAAGAGTAAGAAACATAATGATTTAGCAGAAAAATGCCATATGTGGATATTTAAAGCACATGTCCAATATTATTATCTATGTAGCATTGTTGAAAAATGTTTAACTTGAAGAAACATTCAAAATAATCAAGCATGTGGGCCTCTAATAGACACTAGGCTTATGCTCTTCAAAGATTCAATTTTCTGAAAAACAAACCCAAACTAAACAAAGGTTGAGGATACTCCTAAATTATAGGCAACCAGAGGAAGAGGCCATGAGATTTCAACTGCAGTGTATGCACTTTGAAGAGATTCTGGATCAGAAAACCCACACTGTGCATACATATCCCCCCCCCACACACACACACACATCCACACAGCTGTAAAAGTCATTATTATATAATTGGAGAAGTTAAAATGTAGTTGTACACTAGTTAATTGTAATGCTTAGCACTCATATAATCAAGTGAGGTAATGCTCTAAGAGGGAGTTAGAATTGGCACCGGAGGGTGAAAGAGAAAGACAATTTGAGCCGATAAGCATGATTATCCCAACACTCTGCACCTCAAATTCCAATGGAAAACATATAAACAAATAATCAAAACCTCCTGGGACCTCCATCACGAAATCCAAATCCCTTAGTATTGTCCATAAATCTTTCAAGACCTGGTACCTGTCTACTGATTCTGCATCTCTCTCCCATTTTCTTCCATCTTTCTATCCTATGTGGGAACCAGGCCAAAGTACAGTGCTCCTGCTGCTTTGTTCATGCTGCTTTCTCTGCCAGACATGTTCCCCTTTTGTTATGTAGCATAGTCCTACTCATTTTCCAAGACTCAAGAACTTGTTAAAACTTCCTTACCTTCTTCTTCTGTCATCTCCTTAAACCTAAGCGCACACACACACACACACACACACACACTTCCTTTACATATATCCTAGACTCTCTATAACTGTTTATAGCTCTGATGTGTTTGTATGTCTGTCTCCCCATTCTAGATGGAAATTTCCTTAAGTGGAGACCATATTTTATTCATAATTGTTTGCCCAAAACTTAACATAATGACTAATAGGTGGATTTCAATAAATATTTCTTAAATAAGTGAAGAAAGAAGAACACCATGGCTTCCTTACATTCTCAGGCAAGGTCACCAAGCTAACAAGTTGAGTCAACACTAGCTAAATCCTAGAACAGACCTCTCTGATATACTGAGATTATGTAATCATGCTGTCTTCATTCATTTGCAAACACCAACTGCCCACAACATGCTTGAAATTGTTCCAGGTCTGGGAAGATAAAGAGATGAGTAAGACACAATTCCTATGCTCAGATGTCTTAAAATCTATTGGAATCAACAAAACATATCACCTATTTACAATGTTATAGGTAATATTTTGAAGGATAAAAAGAGAAAATGTTTGAGAGTTTTAGAAGCAAGGTTAGTCTAAATTTATTGTAAGGAGAAGTTTGCAATAAACTGTTTGCATAAATCTTAAAAGATGCATGGAACTTAAACAGGTGGAGAGAGAGGGAAAGAAAAGAATAAATAGTGAAGATAATACCCCAGAGACAAGACAAACTGTGATATAGCGCTGGTGAAGGTGTGAACACTAATTTTGTTTTCTCCTACTCATTCCCATGGCCATCCTTGCCTTAGTTTCAGATCCTATTATGTCTTGCCTGGTGGACTGGTGGCTGTGCTGCCATATTGCTTTTATTCCTCATGCCTACCAGCCCTAAATTCATTTTCCACACTACAACATGAATTATCTTTCAACTGCAAAAACATTAGTAATATTTTACTTAGGATCCTTCAAAGAGTCAATTTTCCCTTTAGGTTAAAAGTCACACATGTTTGCTTATTATAGAAAATTCTCCATGATTTCCCTACTACCTGCTGGTCAGCCTCAGCTCCTACATATTTCCAACTTGACCTCCGTGTGTCAATCTATCAAAGCTCTTGAATTTACCTGAACATCAATTCTGATCATTCTACATTTTACCACTATTGTCCTCATAGATTGACATGCTCTCTACTCCCTCTTCTTTCTTTGCCTTCCCAACTCTACTCTTTTTCTAAATAAATATGTACGGAGCACTGTGTGCCAGGTATAGCACTAGCTGTAGAAGTACAAGTACAAAGAAGATACCTATAGTTTTTATCTTCATGGAAAGTATGTACATTGTCCTTGACAAATATATTTCTTGTGCCCTCAATAGTACCTCATATTTAAAAATACTTTCCTGTTTTGTGCATTATATATGCTGCATTATAGTTATCTATTCTTTGTTAACTAGTAATAGTCTTCTGTGATATCCTTGAGGACAAAAATTGTATCTTTTTCTCCATGAAAAACAAATGTATTGGTAAAAACCCACTCCAATATTGATAATGATACACTTTTTAGATTGAATTTTT